>NC_090370.1:14993092-15306207 GCF_035084215.1 Heptranchias perlo
CAAATGCTCAGGGTGCTAAGATTCTGGTTGGCTTAACATCTTCAAAAGAATCACTTGTATCCCTAAAATACAAAAATCGAATGTGTTAATCTTGTTGATCTATCGTCAAGGGTATCTTCTGAAGGTTTGCCTAAAGGAGCTGGGAGAAGATAAGACTCAGTAATCCCAGTTCTATGTATTGTAAATGACCCCTTGTACTGGATGATCTTTTGCCCATGATTTTGATTGTGAGCGAACAGTTGTTTAAAACGACGGCAGAGATTTCCAGAAAGTGCTGTAAATGCACCAACTGTGGCCCTTATTTTGCTGGAGGTGGGGAATTCATTTCAGTTTCCAAACAATTCAGTGGCCTGTGTGCGTGTTGATAAAAAGTCAAGGTCAGAGCTGCGAAAAGATTCAACGAGCCCTGCTAGAGGACAGCAATGTGTGTTTGTCCTGTCGTGGTTGCCAGGGTGGGTGGAATGAATGGAGTTTCATACTTCTAACATATGGGTGGTATGTTGATGTCAAGAATGTCATGATGTTTGTGGCACCTACCCAATCAGCACCCATGACTCTTTTAACCTTAGCACCGGTTTAAATAGGAGGATTATGCAAGAAGAATTGACTGCCAGATGACCGCTGGAATACACTAACATTTGGATGCGTGTTTACTGATTTTCATTAACGCCAATATCTCCTGAGCAGATGACAGAGGGTCAAAGTCTGAATCCATAGCCACTGGTTTCAGTGCCAAACCCCACAAATCATGTGCAAGGGAAGGAAAAAAGGGCTCTCTGTAACACCAGGACAATCATAGAAAACACAATTCAACCTCACAAGGGCAGAGCGCTGAAAGGCGCGGTGATAACTGTTCCATGATAGATTCCGCACAACGTGACAACACTGCACAGTGTTACTGCCAATCAGTGGGCAACAATGACAAATGGACAGTCGAGGCCAACAGGATGCACGAGAATCGAGTGTCTATAATGGCACTGAGCATGACGATGTTCCAGAGGGGGATAGTGAGCACCATTGTCACACACTGGGATGAAAAGACTTGTAATGGGTCTAGATTTGCACACTCATGTGCAGCGCAATGTAATGGGTGAGGCTGACAGATGCTTTTTTTTCTCTATCATTAAGAAAGGGAATATTTTCCAGGCATTAGATAGAAAGTACTTCTGGCAGAATTTAGACACTTTCAGAGGGAAAAATAAATAATTTTCTGATACCGGACTGAACATTTAAACATGTAAGACGTCCGACCAGCAGTCGGGAGTATTTATTCAAATTTATCACCATAACTTGCAGAATGAAGAAGACCCTTCAATGATTTAATTGCCATCTTTTCTCCATTCTGCACAGGTGGCACAGTGGAATGAGGCATTAAAGCCAGAGACACATGACACCAGCTGAAAGTTGCATCTGTTGCTGTTGACACTATTCAGAAAACGGTAACATTCAAAATAAAGAATTGCCCACACACTTTCTGAGTGAGTTGGAAAATCATTGCCCAAAAAGTTAATGCAGTGTCTTAAGTTACATATTATCACTGACGACTGTCGCAAGCCATTTAATGATCTTCGACAGTGGCAAAGCAACAAACAGATCTTGTATAATGACAGACGTCAAGACAATGCCAAAAGGATCGTCATAATGCTCCACCTTTCACAATAACTAGGCAGACCAGGAAGGTCCCACATCCAGTTCTTGGCCAGCGCTGAGTTAGCTGATCTTAGCCAGGGTGTCACAATTGATACCAGTGCCTCTGAACTAATGAGGGTAAACCAACCAAGGGTTTCAGTCGATGCTGATTATCCAGAGACTCCTGCGTAAAAGTGATAAGACCCCGAAATGCTTAGTGGCCTACTCCAGCGGTGCAGGCACAGCAGAGAGGAATCCTTCCCTGCCCACGCTGCCAGCTGTAGATCCCACCTCAAATCCCAGGAACGGGGTCATTTCCAAACTTGGGGTGGGCCTCAGGAACCTGTACGGGCCCAGAGAGTCGGAGAGGTGCCATGCCATTCTGGCCCAGGAAAGACGCCCCCAGACACAAAGCAGCCCAACTCTGCAGCTCCCAAAGGAGATTTTGAGCAGTTTCTGGAAGGTGATTGAATCACTCTGAGATGGATAACCTGCTCCCTCCTCCATTTTGAGGCCTTTACTAGGCCCATAACGGAACCTACATCTGGGCAGAATTTCCTTATGAAGCCTGGGAACTCACCCTGGCACGCTCCACCTTGACATGGGGGTGGGGGGGGGGGAAATAACAGGCTTAAGATCCACCCCTGGGTCTCCGACTGATATTTAAAGGTCCAATGACGTTATATTTGCATTTGTAAAGAAAGATGCCACCTGATTTGGGCAGGTGTCCTTGCTGCCTGCTCAGGAGAGCAGGTAAAAATCACGGACAGTATTACCCTGGCATTTTTCCGGCGGGTGAGTAACCCGGGCAATTTTAACGACCCACCTACACAGTTTCCGCTGGCGGGCAGGGTTAAAATCACACCCAAAGTTTTCCATGAGAATTTGTGAACAACAGAAAACTAAGGGCTGGTTTTCAATGGAATGAAATTGAAAGCTAAATAACAGTCTGTGTGCAGCAGAGTGCACATCGAGTTCACATTGTCTTGTTCAACTAAGTTTGATTTAAATTCCTTTTAAGTAACTTTGACCTGCCCAGAGCTCACATTTAACATATTTATGCTTTAGGAATCCTTTCAGGCAAATGTTTGGACACCTCAGCTGCCATACTGAGTTATGCCAGTGTGTGTAAGTGATGTACAACACAAGAGGAATTTTATATACGCACATGAAACTTTATCAGAACATGAGAAAGAATGGACTTAGAAAAGTTTACTTGGCATTCCTTCCTAAGACACTGTACAGTTTATTATGGGTTCTAGCCATTTCATCTCCTGAGGAAAAAGTTTACATAAAAATTCTCTTAATCTCTTAGGTGTCAGCCATGGCTCAGTGGCCTGAGCCAGTAGGTCATTGGTTCAAGTCCCACTCCAGAGCTGAGCATATAATCCAGACCGACGCCTGAGGGAGTGCTGCACTGTCAGAGGTACCATCTTTCGGATGAGACATTAAACCGAGGCCCTGTCTGCCCTCTCAGGTGGACGTAAAAGATCCCACGGCCACTATTTCAAAGAAAAGCAGGGGAAATCTCCCCAGTGTCCTGGCCAATATTAATCCCTGAACCAACATCACGAAAACAGATGGGGGGTAGAGTTTGCGATAGATTGCGCTGGTTTTATCAGCACAATCTGGCCGAATCACCACAAAAGATCGAGGAATTTCTATTTATGTCAGGCGTAATTCGAGTTTCCGCGGTCTTTTGCACTGGTTCAAAAATCACTGCACCCGAAGCCAGCCCCGCCCACAAAACTGGCCGCACCCCCAGATCGAAATAATGAGAATGGCAAGTTTCCACTGATTGCGCCCATTCGAGGAGGATCTGCAAATTGCGTTTATTTTCTGAGGCGCACAGGCACTAGTCGGCACATTTTAAATGTTTTTACATTTGAAAAATATTCAATTTATTAAGAAACTGACTAGTGTACACCAACGAAACTAGTAAATGGTTCAGTGTAGTTCTTTAAATCATTTTCAGTGATTTGGACACACTTATTAAAAATGCTTATTGTTGCTGATAAACCCATTTTCAGCTGTATTAATAAAACTGCATCAGGTTACCACTCTTAAATACATCTTAAATACATTAATAAATATTTCTTATTGCAAAATAAATAAACGATTACACTCTGTTAAGCTGCTGGATTGCACTGGTTCATGAAGATTTCATATTTGTGATTATGCAAATACATTTTAGTGGAAATTGAACTGTAACCTAATCAGTGCAATTTCTGGGTGCAATTTGTGCCCAATTGCCAATTGCGCCCAAAGCGGAAATTCTACTCTCTGATCTGGTCAATTATCTGAGTGCTGTTTGTGGGATCTTACTGTGCATAAACACATTACAACAGTGGCTACACTTCAAAAAGTACTCCATTGGCTGTAAAGTGCTTTGGGACATCCTGAGGTTGTGAAAGACGCTATATAAATGTAAGTTTTTTCTTAATCCCTCCCAAAAATCCAAAATGTGAATCTATCCCCAAATTACCACTATTCAACCCTGGCCTGCTGCCCCCCACAGACAACGTTCCCAATCTCCCCATCCCCAGCCCCAGCACAACAAGAACCATTGACTCCTGTGGAGTAATTGGCCATCTTAGTCTGTACCCATCCCTGTAACCTCAGACCAGGAATTTACTGGGCTTTTTGAAGGAATTAATGGTCTCGATATCAATAGCGATTGATTGTGACCAATTGCACATATCCACTATTCTATGCTCTTTTGTCTGACTTGAGGCTTGTTAAAGTTGTGTTCTGTAATTTTGTGCCTAAGGTTTGAGTCAAGTAACTTGCTGGCATCAACATTGTTGATACCAGTTAGGTTTTCAAAGATCAGAATCATAATGCCTCACCCCTCCCCTGCCCCAATCTGGGGCACAGACAGTCAATTCCAAATGGTGCCCACCCTGACCCTCGCCACTCTGGTGCCCACTGGTGACGACCTTTCTGCGGGGGTCAGGAGCCTCCAGAATATGTTCAATTTTCACATTAAAAATTCTGATTTATTTTAAACACTTTTTACTTCACAATTGTTAGATTTTTAATCAAAAAGGTTACAGGAAAAATGAGTGACATTTGGGTGTATCCATGTTTAACAAACCAACCAGACTGTCACTTCCTTAAAGGTTACCTCAATGGTCACTATCCCCCTTCACAGAGACACTCTCTCCCTCTAACCCTCAAAGTAGGATTTAAACAAGGTTTGGAAGTTAAAATAGCCCGCGTCTTGTTTCTAGAGCAGTGGGAGAGTTTCCAACTCACACTGCTATCCACCCATCCAAAACCAGCCCAGAGTTAAAATCAGGCCATAGTGCCTAAAACAATATTCCAAATGTGGTTTCACCAACATTCTGTGCGGACTGTGGGAAGGGCTATACATAGCTCTTCATGAGTTACAAGGCAGGAATCCAATGGACTTCAAATGATGCCATAAAACCACGAGAGCAAAGCTTGAAGCGTTTATATTTGGCTTTAATGCTTGAACCTCACCAAGAGAAGCATCTGGTATTGTTTAGAAGATGGTTAAAGTTGTGAGATTTCTCATCATAGTAATGCTGCTGTTCCAAGAGTTCAGGGGAGTGAAATTCAACTTAGCAGAGTGTGTTAAATGGGAGTTTGATGATTTGCTCTTTTTTATACACTTTGTCCACTTTCTGGAAGCTCAGGTGCATTAAGATTGCTAAAACAAACACAAAACTGAGTGGGCAATCTGAAAGCACCTATCAAGATTGTTCCTCAACTCATTAAGTAACCAGTTAACCGGTGTAAATAGTGCACGATGGGCTCGTCCCGCCGTCTATCTCACTCTCTCTCACTTTCCTCTCTATAGCCCAGAGACAGCGAGGCCTCTATCCCTGCCCTGGCTGAAATCAATGAATTTAGCACCGACTGGACATTGTGCCTAGACCCTTCCTGATCTTTGTGGCTCGGTCACACCACATTGTACGTTGGTTAAATGGACCTGCGGAGAAGATGCAAAGTGTTATCTCAAATATATAAACATCCAAAGCATTGAGGGAAAGAGAAGTTGCTCAGGGACCAGAGTACAAGCTATAAATATTACATACAATTTAAAGTGGTTTCTGTGGTTCCATTAATAAAATTCTTTTGTAATTGTGCAATAATGGAAAGAGGAATGCTTGTGACTTTTGGTAGATTGCCAAGGCAATAAGTGCTTTTAAAGTCATTGTGAGGTATTACAGCTTTGCACTGAGAATAAAAAATCCTGCAATAAAGGTCTTTAATGCCCATCTGTTTGAGCTGTCCTTTTCTCACAGGCTGCAGGGGCTGCATGGATTCCATACACTCAGACAGACTCTGTGAAAGTCGTGTTTATAACTGTAAAAACCCATTCCCCCGAGGGTCTCACATGCACGGGGTGGGGTGGGGGGTACCGTGGGGGGGGCGGTGAGGAGAGAAGATTGGGGCAGACTCCTTGCACTGGTCGGTTAGCAAAAGCAGAAAAGAAGTTCCAATGAAACATACAGACAGGCCTCAGGGAAAGGATTCAATCATAGTTGAGTGAATCAATACATCCGGCAGGCACTACTCTGCTGCTGCTATCTTCTCATCATTCTCCTCTTCCTGTGTCATGCCTCGTTGTTGGTCCTCATCCACAAACAGGAATACGCCTCATTCAATGGCTATGTTGTCCAGCATGTAGCACACCACCACCATCCTGCCAACTCTCTCTGAGCCATATTGTAGAACACCTCCAGCAGTCCAAAGACTGTAACCATTGTTTGAACCTGTCATACGAATGCTTGATGAGGTTCCTGCCTCTCACGAGTGCTTCGATGTAGGCTCTTTGCTTCCGGGCAGGGCTGGTTGTCCAGCGGTATAATGAAGGAAAGAAAGACTTTCATTTACGTAGCGCCTTTCACAACCTCAGGATGTCCCAAAGCGCTTTACAGCCAATGAAGTACTTTTGAAGTGTAGTCACTGTTGTAATGTAGGAAACGCAGCAGTCAATTTGCGCACAGCAAGATCCCACAAACAGCAAGGAGATAATGACCAGATAATCTGTTTTTTAGTGATATTAGTTGAGGGATAAATATTTACCCAGGAAACCGGGGAGAACTCCCCTGCTCTTCTTTGAAATAGTGCCATGGTATCTTTTACATCCATCTGAGAGGGCAAACTGGGCCTCGGTTTAACTACTGATCCAAAAGCCACATTTAAGCAGATAACCCATGTCCCATGCCCATGAGAGGTAAGCAGCCACAGCAATTACAAGGAAGTCCTCAGGACAGCTCTCAGAAATCCTGCACACCAACACCTTCTAATGGGTCATTACTTAGAAGGAGTACACAAGAAAGATCAAGGGTCATGACTAGATATTTTACAAGGGGAACACATACATGTTTGCTGTTATTTAAATCAAAATACAATTTTTGGGTCGAGCACATACTGGGTGCGAGGTGGCATGGATGATTGCACCCCTTTCCTGATGGCACCAGTGAAAAGGCACGACATTATCATGGTCAGGCCTTATTTGCATAATTTCGGTGAGCTGCCAGCGCTCACCGAGGGTTGACAGACAGTTTGCCGATTGGGTGGGGGTGGGGGGAGCAATCCAGCAGCTCCTTTATGGAGCCGAGCCAGAAGTAAAACCTTAAAGGGTGGAGGGGTGGAGGGGTGGAGGGTTTGGGGGGAGGTTGGTGGGAGTGATGAACCACTGAGTGGCCGGCAGCAGGTGGGAAGATTTTTGGGACGATTTATGAATGCTCCACCTGGCCCCACAAAGGTCATTTAAAAATCTTCCCTACAATGTTTCCAGAGCAGCCTTCAGCAGTCCCTTTAAGATAGGCTGGTTAGGCTACTCCATGTCCAGAAGCAATGGGCGGATTATGCGCTGGGTCCTATAATGGGCATAGGACCCTGATTTAAATATTTTAATAAGGTGCCAGCCTGTTTAGACCAACTTAAAAATCAAATCGGGCAGGCCTTGTGGGTGGTAGGTTTTAAAAAATTGTCTGCGTAACCCCATTTTCAGTGTGAACAGGGTGATAGGCAGATAACAATTGCCTCCAACAGGCTTCCTCCCAACACTTGCTCTTATGTTGCATAGAACTACATAGAATGCACAGAAACAGGCCATTTGGCCCAACTGGTCCATGCTGGTGTTTATGCTCCACACGAGACTCCTCCCTGCTTCATCTAACCCTATCAGCATATCCTTTTATTCCTTTCTCCCTCATGTATTTATCAAGCTTCCCTTTAAATGCATCTATGCTATTCACCTCAACTACTCCTTGTGGTAGTGAGTTCCACATTCTCACCATTCTCTGGATAAAGAAGTTTCTCCTGAATTCCCCATTGGATTTACTAGTGACTATCTTATATTTCTGGCCCCTAGTTCTGGTCTCCCCAGCAAGTGGAAACATCTTCTCTACATCAACCCTATCAAACCCTTTCATAATGTTAAAGACATCTATCAGGTCACCTCTCAGTCTTCTCTTATCTAGAGAAAAGAACCCCAGCCTGTTCCATCTTTCCTGATCCTAGTAAATCTTTTTTGCACCTTCACCAATGCCTCGCTATCCTTTTTATAATATGGAGATCAGAACTGTACACAGTACTCCAAGTGTGGTCTAACCAAGGTTCTGTACAAATTTAACATAACTTCTCTGCTTTTCAATTCTATCCCTCTAGAAATGAACCCCAGTGCTTGGTTTGCTTTTTTTATGGCCTTATTAACCTGCGTTGCTACTTTTAGTGATTTGTGTATCTGTACCTCAGATCCCTCTGCTCCTCTACCTCATTTAGACTATTAATATCCAAGCAGTATGTGGCCCCCTTATTCCTCCTACCAAAATGTAACACCTCACACTTGTCTATACTGAAATTCATTTGCCAATTACATGCCCATTCTGCAAGTTTATTAATGTCTTTCTGTATTTTTTTGCAGTTCTCCTTGGTATTAACTGTACCCCTCAATTTGGTGTCGTCTGTAAATTTTGAAATTGTACTTCCAATTCCTGTGTCCAAATCGTTGATATAAATGGTGAACAACAGTGGTCTCAGCACTGATCCTTGTGGAACACCACTTCCCACCTTTTTCCAGTCTGAGGAACTACCTTTAACCCCTATTCTCTGTTTTCTGTTTTGTAGCCAACTTGCTCTCCATTCTGCTACAAGTCTCCTGATTCCACATGCTCTGACCTTAGTCAGGAGTCTACAATGCAGTACCTTATCAAAGGTTTTTTGAAAATCCAGTCATGTTCATGACTAGACTACAGTTTCCATAAGGAAGTTGAGTCCCTCATGAACTGAAACCTATATCTTTATTCATCGCTGTGTATGGGTTAGCATGCCCAATTTTAACAATTAACACAGTAAATCCCTTACTGGAAAATTTATGGGATGTCCACTACATTCTCCTGCCATCTCTGAAAGTGGAAAATAACACACCAGCAAACTAGTACAGGCTAAACTACTTGCTGAGATTTATTTACAGATGAAATAATATACAGAAGCAAAAAGACACAGCAAAATACTAAGACAGTACTATAACCAAACTTTCACAACAAACAAGAAAAGACAGAATCCAAAATCTTTGCTGTTCTTTTTGGTAATTTCTGATTAGTCGTTTGTGAGGAGATCAGTGATGGAGTTCCTATTTGAAATAGCAATTAAAAATTTGCAATTATTGCTTTGTTTGTGAATTTATAATCTAAACAGTAGTAATAAGCAATTGTTTTAAAAAATACAAAGCACCACAGAGCCACTTACACCCAGAGAAAAGCCGCTATCACATTAGAACCGCCACTGGCTCGAACTGTAATGTGTAAGGAGAAAGATGTATATACAATACATACAAACCCCAAGAAGCTCTGCACTTAAGATGTTGTATGGTCAACAAGACACATATGTGGTAGCCCTAGGATAGTAGGCCACCCAGAGAGGGCCAGTAACGAATGCCATCTGACCCAAAAAAATCAGGTGGGGGAGGGGCGGTTGGGGGTGGAGGGCAAACCAGTCCAGGGTAAGTCTTATACAAAGCCCTCAGCTCAGATAGTAACCCACCCCTCACAACCAGAAACCAATAATATGAGTTCAGTTCTAAAAGTAGTAGGTGGGAACTGGGGATCTAACTCCCCTACCCCTGCCAACCCATCTCCTCCTCCCAGGAATTTGGGATAACTTGTTTACCCCCTTGGGACAGGTCAAAGTTTGGGCCAGTCTTAAATGTTTCGATTTTCTTCTTGGTGACAAAAATACAAAAACCTTATAATTATACAATGAGAGTGAGTCAATCTCAGGTCATAAAATGTCACTTGCAGTCAGGGTGACCCTGATCAGGTAGTCCCCAGAGATTACTTCAAGCATGCTGGGAAAGTACCAAGGCGTTGCTCCATGGTGACATCATGACTTATGTGAACAGGATAAAAAAAGGAAGCTCAGGCTACCCAGAGCAGTCTGGGAAAGAGTTTCGATACATACCAATTTTGTTCTTATGCTAAATATGTGTTAAACCTGCACCTGATCAGCTTAAATGTCCCTTCTGGAACCTGCAAATAAAACATTTGCTAACATCCCGAGATACCTTCTTCCCAACCCACAATGACGCAGTAAAACTTATTTTAAATGTGTTTGGAATCTTTATTTCCACGTGCCTGGAAAATACAATCCCATTGAAAATAAAGGAAAGAAAGACTAACATTTCCATAGTGTCTTTCACAACCTCAGGATGTCCCAAAGTGTTTTACAGCCAATGAAGTACTTTTGAAATGCAGTCACTGTTGTAATATAGGAAATGCGGCAGCCAATTTGCGCACAGCAAGGCCCCACAAACAACAACGAGATAAATGATTAGATCATCTGTTTTTTAGGTATTGGTTGAGGGATAAGTGAGGGCCAGGACACTGGGAGAACTCCCCTGCTCTTTCAACAGTGCCATGCGATCTTTTACGTCCACCGTTTGCAACCATCTTCAGCCAGAAGTGCCGAGTGGATGATCCAGCTCGGCCTCTTCCCGATATCCCCACCATCACAGAAGCCAGTCTTCAGCCAATTCGATTCACTCCACGTGATATCAAGAAACGGCTGAGTGCACTGGATACAGCAAAGGTTATGGGCCCCGACAACATCCCGGCTGTAGTACTGAAGACTTGTGCTCCAGAATTAGCTGCGCCTCTAGCCAAGCTATTCCAGTACAGCTACAACACTGGCATCTACCCGACAATGTGGAAAATTGCCCAGGTATGTCCTGTCCACAAAAAGCAGGACAAATCCAATCCGGCCAATTACCGTCCTATCAGTCTACTCTCAATCATCAGCAAAGTGATAGATGGCCGGCGCGGACACGATGGGCCGAAGGGCCTCTATCCGTGCTGTATAACTCTATGACTCTATGACTCTATGACTCTAAGGTGTCGTCGACAGCGCTATCAAGCGGCACTTACTCACCAATAACCTGCTCACCGATGCTCAGTTTGGGTTCCGCCAGGACCACTCAGCTCCAGACCTCATTACAGCCTTGGTCCAAACATGGACAAAAGAGCTGAATTCCAGAGGTGAGGTGAGAGTGACTGCCCTTGACATCAAGGCAGCATTTGACCGAGTGTGGCACCAGGGAGCCCTAGTAAAATTGAAGTCAATGGGAATCAGGGGGAAAACTCTCCAGTGGCTGGAGTCATACCTAACACAAAGGAAGATGGTAGTGGTTGTTGGTGGCCAATCAACTCAGCCCCAGGACATTGCTGCAGGAGTTCCTCAGGGCAGTGTCCGAGGCCCAACCATCTTCAGCTGCTTCATCAATGACCTTCCCTCCATCATAAGGTCAGAAATGGGGATGTTCGCTGATGATTGCACAGTGTTCAGTTCCATTCGCAACCCCTCAGATAATGAAGCAGTCCGAGCCCGCATGCAGCAAGACCTGGACAACATCCAGGCTTGGGCTCATAAGTGGCAAGTAACATTCGCGCCAGATAAGTGCCAGGCAATGACCATCTCCAACAAGAGAGAGTCTAACCACCTCCCCATGACGTTCAACGGCATTACCATCGCCGAATCCCCCACCATCAACATCCTGGGGGTCACCATTGACCAGAAACTTAACTGGACCAGCCATATAAATACTGTGGCTACAAGAGCAGGTCAGAGGCTGGGTATTCTGCGGCGAGTGATTCACCTCCTGACTCCCCAAAACCTTTCCACCATCTACAAGGCACAAGTCAGGAGTGTGATGGAATACTCTCCACTTGCTTGGATGAGTGCAGCTCCAACAACACTCAAGAAGCTCGACACCATCCAAGATAAAGCAGCCCGCTTGATTGGCACCCCATCAACCACCCTAAACATTCATTCCCTTCACCACCGGCGCACAGTGGCTGCAGTGTGTACCATCCACAGAATGCACTGCAGCAACTCGCCAAGGCTTCTTCGACAGCACCTCCCAAACCCGCGACCTCTACCACCTAGAAGGACAACAGCAGCAGACACATGGGAACAACACCACCTGCACGTTCCCCTCCAAGTCACACACCATCCCGACTTGGAAATATATCGCCGTTCCTTCATCGTCGCTGGGTCAAAATCCTGGAACTCCCTTCCTAACAGCACAGTGGGAGAACCGTCATCACACGGAATGCAGCGGTTCAAGAAGGCGGCTCACCACCACCTTCTCAAGGGCAATTAGGGATGGGCAATAAATGCCAGCCTCGCCAGCGACGCCCACATCCCATGAACGAATAAAAAAAACCTGAGGGGGCAGGCGGGGCCTCGGTTTAACATTTCATCTGAAAGACGGCACCTCCGACAGTGCAGCACTCCTTCAGTACTGCACTGGGAGTGTCAACCTAGATTATGTGCTCAAGTCTCTGGAGTGGGGAAAATAGCCTGAGAGAGAAGCCTAAAGAGAAGCCTATCAGTCGATTGAGATTTCATTTGTGAAGAAGTGCCCACATGGTCTGAATCTTTAATAAATTAAAAGGACAAGTTAAAATGAACCTCGATACATACCACACCCAGTCTGAACAGGGGTCATGGCAGATTGAGACACTACAGAAGATCGGCCAATCTGAGAAAACTGTGTACATCCTAAGGTTGAACCTGGTCCCAGTTTCTGGCTCACTGCAACAAGGTGGCTGATGTTCCTTTTCCCCAGACCCTATTAAATATTTTGTTTGTCAAATATTTCTCCTCATCCCTTTTAAAAGCTATTATGGATCTTTCTTCCACCATTGTTTCTGGTCGGGTATTCCCTCCACAACCCTCTACATAAAAATGTTCTCCTAAACTCTCCCTTGTTCTTTTGGTGATGATCTTAAATTGATGGCCACTAGTTACCGACTCACTGACCACTGAAAACAACTTTTCCCTATTTACCTCATCAAAACCCTTATAATTTTCAACACCTCTTAACTTTCTTTGTTCTAATTAAAAGAGCCCCAGTTTCTCTGTGCTATCACCCATAGAACTGTACCCCAGTGGGCTATCACTCATAGAACTGTACCCCAGTGGGCTATCACCCATAGAACTGTACCCCAGTGGGCTATCACCCATAGAACTGTACCCCAGTGGGCTATCACTCATAGAACTGTACCCCAGTGGGCTATCACCCATAGAACTGTACCCCAGTGGGCTATCACTCATAGAACTGTACCCCAGTGGGCTATCACTCATAGAACTGTACCCCAGTGGGCTATCACCCATAGAACTGTACCCCAGTGGGCTATCACCCATAGAACTGTACCCCAGTGGGCTATCACCCATAGAACTGTACCCCAGTGGGCTATCACTCATAGAACTGTACCCCAGTGGGCTATGACCCATAGAACTGTACCCCAGTGGGCTATCACTCATAGAACTGTACCCCAGTGGGCTATCACCCATAGAACTGTACCCCAGTGGGCTATCACCCATAGAACTGTACCCCAGTGGGCTATCACCCATAGAACTGTACCCCAGTGGGCTATCACCCATAGAACTGTACCCCAGTGGGCTATGACCGATAGAACTGTACCGCAGTGGGCTATCACTCATAGAACTGTACCCCAGTGGGCTATCACCCATAGAACTGTACCCCAGTGGGCTATCACCCATAGAAATGTACCCCAGTGGGCTATCACCCATAGAACTGTACCCCAGTGGGCTATCA
The DNA here is from genome assembly GCF_035084215.1 of Heptranchias perlo. Classification (NCBI taxonomy): domain Eukaryota; kingdom Metazoa; phylum Chordata; class Chondrichthyes; order Hexanchiformes; family Hexanchidae; genus Heptranchias; species Heptranchias perlo. Next base: position 15,006,822 of record NC_090370.1, read on the forward strand.
CCCATAGAACTGTACCCCAGTGGGCTATCACCCATAGAACTGTACCCCAGTGGGCTATCACCCATAGAACTGTACCCCAGTGGGCTATCACTCATAGAACTGTACCCCAGTGGGCTATGACCCATAGAACTGTACCCCAGTGGGCTATCACCCATAGAACTGTACCCCAGTGGGCTATCACTCATAGAACTGTACCCCAGTGGGCTATCACCCATAGAACTGTACCCCAGTGGGCTATCACTCATAGAACTGTACCCCAGTGGGCTATCACCCATAGATATGTACCCCAGTGGGCTATCACCCATAGAACTGTACCCCAGTGGGCTATGACCCATAGAACTGTACCCCAGTGGGCTATGACCCATAGAACTGTACCCCAGTGGGCTATCACCCATAGAACTGTACCCCAGTGGGCTATCACTCATAGAACTGTACCCCAGTGGGCTATCACTCATAGAACTGTACCCCAGTGGGCTATGACCCATAGAACTGTACCCCAGTGGGCTATCACTCATAGAACTGTACCCCAGTGGGCTATAACCCATAGAACTGTACCCCAGTGGGCTATGACCCATAGGACTGTACCCCAGTGGGCTATCACCCATAGAACTGTACCCCAGTGGGCTATGACCCATAGAACTGTACCCCATTGGGCTATCACTCATAGAACTGTACCCCAGTGGGCTATGACCCATAGAACTGTACCCCAGTGGGCTATCACCCATAGAACTGTACCCCAGTGGGCTATCACCCATAGAACTGTACCCCAGTGGGCTATCACCCATAGAACTGTACCCCAGTGGGCTATCACCCATAGAACTGTACCCCAGTGGGCTATCACCCATAGAACTGTACCCCAGTGGGCTATCACCCATAGAACTGTACCCCAGTGGGCTATCACCCATAGAACTGTACCCCAGTGGGCTATCACCCATAGAACTGTACCCCAGTGGGCTATCACCCATAGAACTGTACCCCAGTGGGCTATCACCCATAGAACTGTACCCCAGTGGGCTATCACCCATAGAACTGTACCCCAGTGGGCTATGACCCATAGAACTGTACCCCAGTGGGCTATCACTCATAGAACTGTACCCCAGTGGGCTATCACCCATAGAACTGTACCCCAGTGGGCTATCACCCATAGAACTGTACCCCAGTGGGCTATCACCCATAGAACTGTACCCCAGTGGGCTATCACCCATAGAACTGTACCCCAGTGGGCTATCACCCATAGAACTGTACCCCAGTGGGCTATGACCCATAGAACTGTACCCCAGTGGGCTATCACCCGTAGAACTGTACCCCAGTGGGCTGTCACCCATAGAACTGTACCCCAGTGGGCTATCACCCATAGAACTGTACCCCAGTGGGCTATCACTCATAGAACTGTACCCCAGTGGGCTATCACCCATAGAACTGTACCCCAGTGGGCTATCACCCATAGAACTGTACCCCAGTGGGCTATCACCCATAGAACTGTACCCCAGTGGGCTATCACCCATAGAACTGTACCCCAGTGGGCTATCACCCATAGAACTGTACCCCAGTGGGCTATCACCCATAGAACTGTACCCCAGTGGGCTATGACCCATAGAACTGTACCCCAGTGGGCTATCACTCATAGAACTGTACCCCAGTGGGCTATCACCCATAGAACTGTACCCCAGTGGGCTATCACCCATAGAACTGTACCCCAGTGGGCTATCACCCATAGAACTGTACCCCAGTGGGCTATCACCCATAGAACTGTACCCCAGTGGGCTATCACCCATAGAACTGTACCCCAGTGGGCTATGACCCATAGAACTGTACCCCAGTGGGCTATCACCCGTAGAACTGTACCCCAGTGGGCTGTCACCCATAGAACTGTACCCCAGTGGGCTATCACCCATAGAACTGTACCCCAGTGGGCTATGACCCATAGAACTGTACCCCAGTGGGCTATCACCCATAGAACTGTACCCCAGTGGGCTATCACCCATAGAACTGTACCCCAGTGGGCTATCACCCATAGAACTGTACCCCAGTGGGCTATCACCCATAGAACTGTACCCCAGTGGGCTATGACCCATAGAACTGTACCCCAGTGGGCTATCACTCATAGAACTGTACCCCAGTGGGCTATCACCCATAGAACTGTACCCCAGTGGGCTATCACCCATAGAACTGTACCCCAGTGGGCTATCACCCATAGAACTGTACCCCAGTGGGCTATCACCCATAGAACTGTACCCCAGTGGGCTATGACCCATAGAACTGTACCCCAGTGGGCTATCACCCGTAGAACTGTACCCCAGTGGGCTGTCACCCATAGAACTGTACCCCAGTGGGCTATCACCCATAGAACTGTACCCCAGTGGGCTATCACCCATAGAACTGTACCCCAGTGGGCTATGACCCATAGAACTGTACCCCAGTGGGCTATCACCCATAGAACTGTACCCCAGTGGGCTATCACCCATAGAACTGTACCCCAGTGGGCTATCACCCATAGAACTGTACCCCAGTGGGCTATCACCCATAGAACTGTACCCCAGTGGGCTATCACCCATAGAACTGTACCCCAGTGGGCTATCACCCATAGAACTGTACCCCAGTGGGCTATCACCCATAGAACTGTAACCCAACAGAGAAAATTGAAGTAAAAAGCAGGAAGAAAAAAATAATACATTGGGCTGGCAATCAAATGATTCAGCTTATAGCTAGAATTTGCCTGGTGGCAATTTAGCTTAAGGCCACTTTCTTTAGACTATCATTCTGATCATGTGGGCTGTCCTGTTGTGGTTTCTCTAATGTTCTAACCCACGACTTTTCTCATAAACATAACTATCAGCTGTTAGCTGCTACATAAAGGAAACTCCAGCCTTTTCTCACTGATCTTTGATGTACATGGTCACTCATTTGGCGATATATTCCTCTTCTTGTGAGAAGTTGGGAAATAATCACGGGTTTAGTAACTCCCCATGGGTTTTGCCACAGTGGTTTTGTGCTCCTTTAAGTTCTATGAGTGATAGCCCACTGGGGTACAGTTCTATGAGTGATAGCCCACTGGGGTACAGTTCTATGGGTGATAGCCCACTGGGGTACAGTTCTATGGGTGATAGCCCACTGGGGTACAGTTCTATGGGTCATAGCCCACTGGGGTACAGTTCTATGGGTGATAGCCCACTGGGGTACAGTTCTATGGGTCATAGCCCACTGGGGTACTGAACAATGATTGTTAACTAGCCATTTGACCACAGTGCCACCACAATTGAACCTGATCCTGTTCCTCCCTTCAGGCAGAGGTCACAAGATAGCAGTCAAGTGCAGGAACCCTGTCCAACTTTTCCCTTCCTACCACAGAGACTCTGCAGTGCCCTCACTGCCACACTGGCTAAGATTAACTCAGCACAGAACTGGATTGAACCTGGGACCCTCCTGGACTGTGTAGATTAGTAACGTAGCAGTAGATGCCTTTACCAGAGATTTCATCTTTTCAAGAATTCCATACCTACAAGAAATTTACGCAAAAATAACTCGATAATTGGAGATCCAAAATCAAATGGAGCAGCAATTCTGTTATGGGCCAAGTGAATCCCAAACCATATGGTCTGCATCACCAGTCTGTGGATTGAAATGAAATAACATTTAAAAATGGAACAAAACCAGGTCACATGAAATCACAAGGAGCGACAGGCAAGGAAATCAGGACACAGAGGCACAAACTCCTTTAAAAAAAGAACTGAGTCAAAAGAGAATGCCTAGTTAATTTATCTCCAAGTAACCATTTGATAAATATCACTGCACAGAATCCAACCCTAATCGCCAGGACGTTGAGAGAAAAAGTAATAAACCTTAAAACTAGAAGACTTGGTGGATGGAATTTCCTGTGGAAGTGAATTGGAGCTTACTGCTGGTGGAAAATAATTATAGGCAGTCGGAAGAGTCTGTCTTTATTTTAATTTTAATTCTGTTCTGATGATACCTTTCCTAATTCCTAAAACGTGCAGTCCTGCTGCCAAAGTGCTCATTTGACTTAAAGGATGATAACTAATAAATTAAAGAGTAACTTCCTTGATTGCTGTGTTTTATATGATGGCTCCAAAAGTCATGACCAATTCAGAACCAGTCATGATATGTGCTCCTAATGGGTGAAATTCCATGCTGGGAACGCAAATTCACAAAATTACTCTTATGATTCATACTTCTATAAACTTAGGCCACTGAGTAAACTGTGGGATTAGATGTTGCATTGTGCACTTTCACTTCGAGCTATACACTGCTAATATCCGACAACCCTTCTCCCAACATTCTTTGCAAAGTCTCTTTCTATTATTGCATTTTTCACCTCTGCAAATGCTCGAAATTATTTCTGAAACAATCTGCTTTCCTTCTTTTCAAGATGATCTGAAAAATTAATTCAACTACCCTTTAATAAGTAACTTTAAAATCAAAGATTATTTCAGGTAATTTGACTCATTAATCACTTTCCATACCAGCTGTGGTTTCACATCTGTCCAAATAACTATCGTTACAAGACAATCTCAAAATTGCCAGTTATGCCAATCTCAAAATTTCATTAAAAAGTTAATAACGATCTGGTGTGACCTCTTTGCCTATTGATTCATCATAAAGTGGTATTTAATCTGTGCAACAATCAGCATCTGCTTTTTAAACACATTTTCGTCTCTGTACTATCTGTTGTTAAGAAGGGTTCTTTATTTTATCGCCCTTGCTTAACAGGGTCTTTGTAAGGTCAACAAAGTTTAATCAGGTTGTCTATAAGCATTTCCTACAAACTCCCAATATCAAAAGAACTCTCTCTACTCCACCAGTGTGAAACTACAGACCTGATTTTACCCTAACCCGCCTGACAGGAATGGGGCCAGTTCAGGTCAGATGCCCATTTACATTCCATTGAAGTCAGTGGAGGGTAAAATCAGGCAAGGTGTAAAATGGGCATCCAACCCTAACCTGCCCTGTTCCCGCTAGGCGGATTAGGGTAAAATCAGGATTAATATTTCACAAAGCATCTATCGTTATGGCAACTCTGAATGAGATTGGCAAATTGTGGGTAGTTTTGCACCTTAAGTCACACTCACTAGGAAATAGAGCTGACAATTTTATTCCGTCACCATGTGGGATTCAAATCCAGGACCCAGAGGAGAAAGGGCAGAGACCACCCCCCCCCCACCCCCACCCCCACCCCCACCCCACCCACCCATTGCCTTCAGAGGAACAAGCAATGTATGGCAGAAATTAGAAATGTATGAAACCTTCAGCTTGGTACTTCACTGCAGTAACAAGAAGGCATTGGCAGAGGAATAGAGGGCAACCCTGAAGAGATTGTATTGTTGCTTTATAAGGTATTGGTCAGACTGCATTTGGAGCTATGTGTACAGCTCTGGTCACCTAATCATAGGAAGGATGTGACTGCCCTTGAGAGGGGAGAGATTGGGCAACAAAGATAATTCTGGGTATCAGTGAATCAAGTTATCAGGAAAGGTTTTTTTGAGGTGACTAATGAAGTTTTCAAGATTATAAATGGAAAGGACAAAGTTGATTCAGACATCACTATTGTGAAAGATTCAAATACTAGGGGGTAATTTTCACCTTCACTGCTTGGGTGATAAAGTGACTGAGCAGATCGCACACCCGTTATAGAACTCGTCCGATTTTCATTTCATTGATTTCAATAGGATGAAAATTGGGCAAGTTCTATAACAGGTGGGCGATTAACTCTGTCAGTTTATAGCCCAAGCAGTGAAGGTGAAAATTTCCTCTTAAATTTCTATGATTCAATAACAGGGAACACAATTTAAACATATGTTAGGAGTGAGAAGGGAAGTCAGGCAGAACCTTATCACCCAAAGGGCAATTGAGTGTGGAATAAGTTACCAGGGAAAGACCGTGTAAACAGGTTCAAGGGACGATGAAATGCCTTTCTGGAGAGAGAAGGGGTGGGGGGCATGCATTGAGAACCTGGGTGAGTGGGGCTGAGATCACTCACAAAGGGGTGGACTTGTTGACTCAAATAACTTTTCCCTGTTCCTAAAATTCTTATGCTCTTAAGATGCAAGATGGAAGAATGCAGTGTAAGAATCTAGAGAACAAGCTGAAATAGGTTTACAGAGAGAGGTGACAGGAGGACTCAAGAGGACCCAGATACATTTCCCCACTCGCTTTTACTATTCTGGAGGCTGAGTCAATCTTTTGAAATTGAAGATATTTTCCATACTTAGATTATACTTTGAGATGCGGCGAGACAATTTAGCTGAACTAAAAGCTACAAGTATAAAGAGGAATCATACTAGCAAAACCATGAAAGGGCTCAAACCTCAAATTATTGAAGTGCTGTTTTAACTTTATGTAATTAAAATAAAAATCAGGTTTGTGGAATTGGCCAAGGCTTATAGGAGTGAAATATTGTCAAGCTGTAAGCATAGATGTGGACTCTGTCATTTGCTTCTCTTTGAATTTCTGCATCACAAACAGTGCTCTTTGCTTAAAGTAACTGCAGTCTGAGCTATTTAAAAAACTGTGAGAGCTTTTATATGAATGGCATGAGAGTCCATTTCAATGCTGATCATATAACCCAAGAACAAAACGACTAGAAATAGTTGAATAGTGAAATAAAGAATAAGAAAAAGGTAAGGAGTTACATCAAAAATGAATAAAAATCATAGAATGATATAGCACAGAAGGAGGCCATTCGGCCCATTGTGCCTAAGCCAGCTCTTTGAAAGAGCTATCCAATTAGCCCCGCTCCCCTGCACTTTCCCCATAGCCCTGGAAATGTTTCCTTTCGAAGTATATATCAGTTTTTAGAGCTGATGATAGAGGATGACTCCAATACACTTTGGGGTTGATTTTCCCCCAGAGCAGTATCTAGGCGGCTAACCAACGGCCCAGTCTGCCTCCGGGCAAGGAGAAGGCAGGTTCCTGAAAGGGGGCCGATCGGTGGAGTTGGGGGGGGGGGCAGTCAGAGCGACAGCAGCCCAGGCTGGGTTTATGGAGCCTGGGGGAGAACTCCTGCCCAACAAAAATGAAGGGGAACTCACCTTGCATATCCTCTTTGGTTGGACCGCCACCTGACGTTGGTTGGAGCCTGCACAGCGCATGATCCGCACAGTTCAGTCCAAAAATGGCAATCGGAGTCTGATTGGCGTCACAGGACGCTGATTTCCATTTGAAATGGGCCTAACGCATGACTCCAGGGGCTGCTCCACCCACTAGTAAGCCTCGGGGAACACAACGACCGTGAGGCAGTAGTTCATTACCCACCATTTTTGGGGCGCTACTGTCTCATTTCTGACAGGCAGAAGGATTGAAAATTCACCCCTTTTAGTCAAGACATAAAAGAATAGCTCCAATTCTGGAAATCTTTTGAAAACCATTTCTACTGCCTGCTTCAATTGCCTGAATCAGAAGGTTGTGGGTTCAAGGCTCACTCCAGCATCTGAGCACATAATATAGGCTGACATAATCTAGTGCAGTACTGAGGGAATGCTGCATTGTCAGAGGTGCCACCTTTCTGATGAGATGTCCGCCTGTTCAAGTGGTTTGGGTGGATGCTAAAGATCTCATGGCACGATTTGAAGAAGAGCACGGAGTTCTCCTAGTGTCCAGGCCAACATTCCTTCTTCGAACCAGCACCATGAATGAAGGACCAACTGGTCAATCATCTCATTGCTGTTTGTGAAATTTCAATGTGCACTTCAAAGTAACTCACTGTAAGGCAAGTGCTTTAAGATGCTTCTGAGAGCCATGATGAGACACTGTGTAAAGGCAAGTCATTCTTTTTTCTTTCAGTGGACTTAATGAAGGCAAAATTGTGCAAGACACACTGACCGCCACACTGGAATTCCCATGTGCGTTTTTATTGCACAAAGCTTTGCACCAGGAGTGTTAATTCATAAATTCTACCCCCTGATCTCAACCATGTTACTGTGGTAAGGCACAAAGTGGAGATAAGCCTTTTACCTAACAGCATTTCAAGCTGTTTCACCCAGTGCCGTGTTGTTTCCCACATACAACACTATATTAAAGCAATCCAGCATTAGTATGCAGATATAAGAAAGCACACTTTGAAAAAACTCCCATCAAGCCCACTATTTCCACAGCCCCTGTACACTCTCCCCGATTATGGACTCTCCCCACCCATTTAATCTCCCCCCACAGCCCATGTACACTCTCCCCGATTATGGACTCTACCCACCCATTTAATCTCCTCCCACTCCCCATGTACACTCTCCCCTATCATGGACTCTCCCCACCCATTTAATCTCCTCCCACAGCCCCTGTACACTCTCCCCTATCATGGACTCTACCCACCCATTAAATCTCCTCCTGCAGCCCATGTACACTCTCCCCTATCATGGACTCTACCCACCCATTTAATCTCCTCCCACAACCCATGTACACTCTCCCCTATCATGGACTCTACCCACCCATTTAATCTCCTCCCACAGCCCATGTACACTCTCCCCTATCATGGACTCTACCCACCCATTTAATCTCCTCCCACAGTCCATGTACACTCTCCCCGATCATGGACTCTACCCACCCATTTAATCTCCCCCCACAGCCCATGTACACTCTCCCCTATCATGGACTCTCTCCACTCATTTAATCTCCTCCCACAGCCCCTGTACACTCTCCCGTATCATGGACTCTACCCACCCATTTAATCTCCTCCCACAGCCCATGTACACTCTCCCCTATCATGGACTCTACCCACCCATTTAATCTCCTCCCACAGCCCATGTACACTCTCCCCTATCATGGACTCTACCCACCCATTTAATCTCCTCCCACAGCCCATGTACACTCTCCCCGATTATGGACTCTCCCCACCCATTTATTCTCCCCCCACAGCCCATGTACACTCTCCCCGATTATGGACTCTCCCCACCCATTTAATCTCCCCCCACAGCCCATGTACACTCTCCCCGATTATGGACTCTACCCACCCATTTAATCTCCTCCCACTCCCCATGTACACTCTCCCCTATCATGGACTCTCCCCACCCATTTAATCTCCTCCCACAGCCCCTGTACACTCTCCCCTATCATGGACTCTACCCACCCATTTAATCTCCTCCTGCAGCCCATGTACACTCTCCCCTATCATGGACTCTACCCACCCATTTAATCTCCTCCCACAACCCATGTACACTCTCCCCTATCATGGACTCTACCCACCCATTTAATCTCCTCCCACAGTCCATGTACACTCTCCCCTATCATGGACTCTACCCACCCATTTAATCTCCCCCCACAGCCCATGTACACTCTCCCCTATCATGGACTCTCTCCACTCATTTAATCTCCTCCCACAGCCCCTGTACACTCTCCCGTATCATGGACTCTACCCACCCATTTAATCTCCTCCCACAGCCCAGGTACACTCTCCCCTATCATGGACTCTACCCACCCATTTAATCTCCTCCCACAGCCCATGTACACTCTCCCCTATCATGGACTCTATCCACCCATTTAATCTCCCCCCACAGCCCATGTACACTCTCCCCTATCATAGACTCTCCCCACCCATTTAATCTCCTCCCACAGTCCATGTACACTCTCCCCTATCATGGACTCTCGCCACCCATTTAATCTCCTCCCACAGTCCATGTACACTCTCCCCGATCATGGACTCTACCCACCCATTTAATCTCCTCCCACAGCCCATGTACACTCTCCCCGATCATAGACTCTCCCCACCCATTTAATCTCCTCCCACAGTCCATGTACACTCTCCCCTATCATGGACTCTACCCACCCATTTAATCTCCTCCCACAGCCCATGTACACTCTCCCCTATCATGGACTCTACCCACCCATTTAATCTCTCCCCACAGCCCTTGTACACTCTCCCCTATCATGGACTCTACTCACCCATTTAATCTCCTCCCACAGCCCATGTACACTCTCCCCGATCATAGACACTCCCCACCCATTTAATCTCCTCCCACAGCCCATGTACACTCTCCCCTATCATGGACTCTACCCACCCATTTAATCTCCTCCCACAGCCCCTGTACACTCTCCCCTATCATGGACTCTACCCACCCATTTAATCTCCTCCCACAGCCCATGTACACTCTCCCCGATTATGGACTCTCCCCACCCATTTAATCTCCCCCCACAGCCCATGTACACTCTCCCCGATTATGGACTCTACCCACCCATTTAATCTCCTCCCACTCCCCATGTACACTCTCCCCTATCATGGACTCTCCCCACCCATTTAATCTCCTCCCACAGCCCCTGTACACTCTCCCCTATCATGGACTCTACCCACCCATTTAATCTCCTCCTGCAGCCCATGTACACTCTCCCCTATCATGGACTCTACCCACCCATTTAATCTCCTCCCACAACCCATGTACACTCTCCCCTATCATGGACTCTACCCACCCATTTAATCTCCTCCCACAGTCCATGTACACTCTCCCCTATCATGGACTCTACCCACCCATTTAATCTCCCCCCACAGCCCATGTACACTCTCCCCTATCATGGACTCTCTCCACTCATTTAATCTCCTCCCACAGCCCCTGTACACTCTCCCGTATCATGGACACTACCCACCCATTTAATCTCCTCCCACAGCCCATGTACACTCTCCCCTATCATGGACTCTACCCACCCATTTAATCTCCTCCCACAGCCCATGTACACTCTCCCCTATCATGGACTCTATCCACCCATTTAATCTCCCCCCACAGCCCATGTACACTCTCCCCTATCATAGACTCTCCCCACCCATTTAATCTCCTCCCACAGTCCATGTACACTCTCCCCTATCATGGACTCTCCCCACCCATTTAATCTCCTCCCACAGTCCATGTACACTCTCCCCGATCATGGACTCTACCCACCCATTTAATCTCCTCCCACAGCCCATGTACACTCTCCCCGATCATAGACTCTCCCCACCCATTTAATCTCCTCCCACAGTCCATGTACACTCTCCCCTATCATGGACTCTACCCACCCATTTAATCTCCTCCCACAGCCCATGTACACTCTCCCCGATCATAGACTCTACTCACCCATTTAATCTCCTCCCACAGCCCATGTACACTCTCCCCGATCATAGACTCTCCCCACCCATTTAATCTCCTCCCACAGCCCATGTACACTCTCCCCTATCATGGACTCTACCCACCCATTTAATCTCCTCCCACAGTCCATGTACACTCTCCCCGATCATAGACTCTCCCCACCCATTTAATCTCCTCCCACAGCCCATGTACACTCTCCCCTATCATGGACTCTACCCACCCATTTAATCTCCTCCCACAGTCCATGTACACTCTCCCCTATCATGGACTCTACCCACCCATTTAATCTCCTCCCACAGCCCCTGTACACTCTCCCGTATCATGGACTCTACCCACCCATTTAATCTCCTCCCACAGCCCATGTACACTCTCCCCTATCATAGACTCTCCCCACCCATTTAATCTCCTCCCACAGCCCATGTACACTCTCCCCTATCATGGACTCTACCCACCCATTTAATCTCCTCCCACAGTCCATGTACACTCTCCCCGATCATAGACTCTACTCACCCATTTAATCTCCTCCCACAGCCCATGTACACTCTCCCCTATCATGGACTCTACCCACCCATTTAATCTCCTCCCACAGCCCATGTACACTCTCCCCTATCAGAGACTCTCCCCACCCATTTAATCTCCTCCCACAGCCCATGTACACTCTCCCCTATCATGGACTCTACCCACCCATTTAATCTCCTCCCACAGTCCATGTACACTCTCCCCTATCATGGACTCTCCCCACCCATTTAATCTCCTCCCACAGCCCATGTACACTCTCCCCTATCATGGACTCTACCCACCCATTTAATCTCCCCCCACAGCCCATGTACACTCTCCCCTATCATGGACTCCACTCACCCATTTAATCTCCTCCTGCAGCCCATGTACACTCTCCCCTATCATGGACTCTACCCACCCATTTAATCTCCTCCTACAGTCCATGTACACTCTCCCCTATCACGGACTCTACCCACCCATTTAATCTCCTCCCACAGCCCATGTACACTCTCCCCTATCACGGACTCTACCCACCCATTTAATCTCCTCCTGCAGCCCATGTACACTCTCCCCTATCATGGACTCTACCCACCCATTTAATCTCCTCCCACAGCCCTTGTACACTCTCCCCTATCATAGACTCTCCCCACCCATTTAATCTCCTCCCACAGCCCATGTACACTCTCCCCTATCATAGACTCTCCCCACCCATTTAATCTCCCCCCACAGTCCATGTACACTCTCCCCGATCATAGACTCTACTCACCCATTTAATCTCCTCCCACAGCCCATGTACACTCTCCCCGATCATAGACTCTACTCACCCATTTAATCTCCTCCCACAGCCCATGTACACTCTCCCCGATCATAGACTCTCCCCACCCATTTAATCTCCTCCCACAGTCCATGTACACTCTCCCCGATCATAGACTCTCCCCACCCATTTAATCTCCTCCCACAGCCCATGTACACTCTCCCCTATCATGGACTCTACCCACCCATTTAATCTCCTCCCACAGTCCATGTACACTCTCCCCTATCATGGACTCTACCCACCCATTTAATCTCCTCCCACAGCCCATGTACACTCTCCCCTATCACGGACTCTACCCACCCATTTAATCTCCCCCCACAGCCCATGTACACTCTCCCCGATCATAGACTCTACTCACCCATTTAATCTCCTCCCACAGCCCATGTACACTCTCCCCGATCATAGACTCTACTCACCCATTTAATCTCCTCCCACAGCCCATGTACACTCTCCCCTATCACGGACTCTACCCACCCATTTAATCTCCTCCCACAGTCCATGTACACTCTCCCCTATCATAGACTCTCCCCATCCATTTAATCTCCTCCCACAGCCCATGTACACTCTCCCCTATCACGGACTCTACCCACCCATTTAATCTCCCCCCACAGGCCATGTACACTCTCCCCTATCATGGACTCTACCCACCCATTTAATCTCCTCCCACAGTCCATGTACACTCTCCCCGATCATAGACACTACCCACCCATTTAATCTCCTCCCACAGCCCATGTACACTCTCCCCTATCATAGACTCTCCCCATCCATTTAATCTCCTCCCACAGCCCATGTACACTCTCCCCTATCACGGACTCTACCCACCCATTTAATCTCCCCCCACAGCCCATGTACACTCTCCCCTATCATGGACTCTACTCACCCATTTAATCTCCTCCCACAGCCCATGTACACTCTCCCCGATCATAGACTCTACTCACCCATTTAATCTCCTCCCACAGCCCATGTACACTCTCCCCGATCATGGACTCTACTCACCCATTTAATCTCCTCCCACAGCCCATCTACACTCTCCCCTATCATGGACTCTACCCACCCATTTAATCTCCCCCCACAGTCCATGTACACTCTCCCCTATCCCTTGGGGATGATCGCTGGCACTCAGAAGAGAGCTTCAGCTCCAGGCTCGCGATCAAGTGTGGGCGGGGTGGGGAGGGGCGATGGTCTTGCCACGACCGAGCCGGAAGTGGGCTGGTCTGTCTGTGATTCGGTGGAGGGCGTAGCCCGGTTCAAGGGAGGCCTAAGGCTTTCTCGTGAAGCCTGGAGGAGCACTCCTGCTTCTCCTAGCCCACAAGAAGGCATGATAAATACATTTTAAACTTACCTTCTGGGCCTCTTCTGGCCCAGGATCCTGCTCCTGGCAGGTTTTGCCTGACGGGGGTCGGGGGGGGTAGGTGATGGTGCTGACACTGCCCCATCCTCTCCCCTCTCACCCCTCCTCCTCCCTCCCTTTCTCTCCCTCCCCTCCCCCCTCCTCCATCTGCCCTCCCCCCTCCTCCATTCGCCTACCCCTCCTACCACCTCCCCCACCCCCTCCTTCTCTCCTCCCTCCCCCTCCCCTTGCCTCCATCCACCATTCTCCCCTCCCCCACCCCTCCTTCCCCTGCTCCCTCTCCCTCCCCTTCCCCTCCCCTCCCCCTCCTCCCCCCATCAGGCTTCTGGTTGTTGTTGCCTATCAGATCCCTGACGATATCAGCGGACCTGCTCTGCATATTTAAAACAGGACTGCGCTTCCTTCCTGCGGGTGTCCTGCTCACCTGTTCAAAAGAGCAGGTCAAACTGGGGACACGCCAGGAAGGAAGTGGGGTCAGTGACACTGTTATTTTAACTGCGCCCCCCCCCCCCACCCCCGGCCTGGTTTCTGCCAGATGGGAGCAGTTAAAATCGGGGTCAATTTATCACCCATCCCTTCGCCCCAGCAGTACAGGAATGATTGTAAACCACAAATTATTTGATTATCTCAATCTGTAACATGCAATCCTGCTCAACTGCATATTTGTAATTATCCAGCTGCTTTTTGAAGGGATGTATTGACACAACATCAAGTGCTTCTGCTGCGAGTTTGTTTTGCATATTCACTTCTGTTAATCTCTAGTTCAGGTTCGTTCATTTTAAATCTGTGTGCTCTCCTTGTGTACTCACAGTCCAAGTCAAATACACCAGAACCGAAAACTGAATATAAGTCAGCCTTTTAGTGGGGTTGGAATAAAAGGAGTGAAGAAGTAACAGATACTCCAATCACACAGAGAGAGTTAAAGGGTCCATTGAGATGCAAACTGCTCACGAGAAAATGGTTGAATGTGACATTTTCTGTGTTTGTTTTAGATTTGCAGCATCTAGTTTACTTGTTTTTATTTTATCGGGAGATGCTTCACAATTCATGCCTAAGCATGTCAGAATGATTGTGGGAGTCTGCTATGTGCTGCACAACATTGTGAAGAAGGGAGGGATTCCTCACAGCTGGAGCTGGACACAGGTGAGGAAGGTGAGCCAGAGCCGGAGCCGGATCCGGAAGCAGCAGATGATGGTGTGGCACAGGGAAGGTGATTTGCCAAATCTTGATCAATGATTTCTTTGCTCATTAAATTGTACGCCCTGTGTAGAACAACACAGCTGAGAAGCACCAAGTCAGAGCTACTGTAGTTATATACTATGTACATGCTATGCATATACTTTACACATATTATGCAGATACTATATACATTCTACACACATTCTATATACATGCTATACACATTCTACACACATTCTATATACATGCTATATACATTCTACACACATTCTATATACATGCTATACACATTCTACACACATTCTATATACATGCTATACACATTCTACACACATTCTATACACATTCTATATACATTCTATTCACATTCTATATACATGCTATACACATTCTACATACATTCTATATACATGCTATACACATTCTATATACATGCTATACACATTCTATACACATTCTATATACATTCTATTCACATTCTATATACATGCTATACACATTCTACACACATTCTATACACATTCTATACACATTCTATATACATTCTATACACATTCTATACACATTCTATATACATACTATTCACATTCTATATACATGCTATACACATTCTACACACATTCTATATACATGCTATACACATTCTACACTCATTCTATATACATGCTATACACATTCTACACACATTCTATATACATGCTATACACATTCGATACACATTCTATATACATTATATACACATGCTATATACATGCTATACACATTCTATACACATGCTATACACATTCTATACACAGTCTATATACATGCTATACACATTCTATATACATGCTATACACATTCTATATACATTCTATACACATTCTATACACGTTCTATATACATTCTATTCACATTCTATATACATGCTATATACATGCTATACACATTCTATACACATTCTATATACATGCTATACACATTCTATACACATTCTATATACATGCTATACACATTCTATATACATGCTATACACATTCTATATACATTCTATACACATTCTATACACATTCTATATACATGCTATACACATTCTACACACATTCTATATACATGCTATACACATTCTACACACATTCTATATACATGCTATACACATTCTATACACATTCTATATACATGCTAAACACATTCTATATACATTCTATACACATTCTATATACATGCTATACACATTCTATACACATTCTATATATATGCTATACACATTCTACACACATTCTATATACATGCTATACACATTCTATACACATTCTATATACATGCTATATACATGCTATACACATTCTATACACATTCTATATACATGCTAAACACATTCTATATACATTCTATACACATTCTATATACATGCTATACACATTCTATACACATTCTATATACATGCTATACACATTCTACACACATTCTATATACATGCTATACACATTCTATACACATTCTATATACATGCTATACACATTCTATATACATTCTATACACATTCTATATACATGCTATACACATTCTATACACATTCTATATACATGCTATACACATTCTATATACATGCTATACACATTTTATACACATTCTATACACATTATATATACATGCTATACACATTCTATACACATTCTATATACATTCTATACACATGCTATATACATGCTATACACATTCTATACACATTCTATATACATGCTATACACATTCTATATACATTCTATACACATTCTATATACATGCTATACACATTCTATACACATTCTATATACATGCTATACACATTCTACACACATTCTATACACATTCTATATACACGCTATACACATTCTATATACATGCTATACACATTCTATACACATTCTATATACATGCTATACACATTCTATATACATTCTATACACATTCTATATACATGCTATACACATTCTATACACATTCTACATACATGCTATACACATTCTACACACATTCTATATACATTCTATACACATTCTATATACATGCTATACACATTCTATATACATGCTATACACATTCTACACACATTCTATATACATTCTATACACATTCTATATACATGCTATACACATTCTATACACATTCTATATACATGCTATACACATTCTATATACATTCTATACACATTCTATATACATGCTATACACATTCTATACACATTCTATATACATGCTATACACATTCTACACACATTCTATATACATGCTATACACATTCCACACACATTCTATATACATGCTATACACATTCTACACACATTCTATATACATGCTATACACATTCTATACACATGCTATACACATTCTATACACATTCTATATACATGCTATGCACATTCTATACACATTCTATATACATGCTATACACATTCTATATACATACTATACACATTCTATATACATTCTATACACATTCTATATACATTCTATTCACATTCTATATACATGCTATACACATTCTACACACATTCTATATACATGCTATACACATTCTACACTCATTCTATATACATGCTATACACATTCTACACACATTCTATATACATGCTATACACATTCTATACACATTCTATATACATGCTATACACATTCTACACACATTCTATATACATGCTATACACATTCTACACACATTCTATATACATGCTATACACATTCTATACACATTCTATATACATGCTAAACACATTCTATATACATTCTATACACATTCTATACACATTCTATATACATGCTATACACATTCTATACACATTCTATATACATGCTATACACATTCTACACACATTCTATATACATTCTATACACATTCTATATATATGCTATACACATTCTATATACATGCTATACACATTCTATATACATTCTATACACATTCTATATACATGCTATACACATTCTATACACATTCTATATACATGCTATACACATTCTACACACATTCTATACACATGCTATATACATGCTATACACATTCTATACACATGCTATACACATTCTATACACATTCTATATACATGCTACACACATTCTATATACATTCTATACACATTCTATATACATTCTATTCACATTCTATATACATGCTATACACATTCTACACACATTCTATATACATGCTATACACATTCTACACTCATTCTATATACATGCTATACACATTCTACACACATTCTATATACATGCTATACACATTCTATACACATTCTATACACATTCTATATACATGCTATACACATTCTACACACATTCTATATACATTCTATACACATTCTATATACATGCTATACACATTCTATACACATTCTATATACATGCTATACACATTCTATATACATTCTATACACATTCTATATACATGCTATACACATTCTATACACATTCTATATACATGCTATACACATTCTACACACATTCTATACACATTCTATATACATGCTATACACATTCTATATACATGCTATACACATTCTATACACATTCTATATACATTCTATACACATTCTATATACATGCTATACACATTCTATACACATTCTATACACATGCTATACACATTCTATATACATGCTATACACATTCTATATACATGCTATACACATGCTATACACATTCTATATACATTCTATATACATGCTATACACATTCTATATACATGCTATACACATTCTATATACATGCTATACACATTCTACACACATTCTATAAACATGCTATACACATTCTACATACATGCTATAAACATGCTATACACATTCTATATACATGCTATACACATTCTATATACATGCTATATACATTCTATACACATTCTATATACATGCTATACACATGCTATACACATTCTATTCAGATTCTATACACATTCTATATACATTCTACACACATTCTATATACATGCTATACACATTCTATACATATTCTATACACATTCTATACACATTCTATACACATTCTATATACATGCTATACACATTCTACACACATTCTATATACATGCTATACACATTCTATACACATTCTATATACATTCTATACACATTCTATATACATGCTATACACATTCTATACACATTCTATACACATGCTATACACATTCTACACACATTCTATATACATGCTATACACATTCTATAAAAATGCTGTACACATTCTATACACATTCTATATACATTCTATACACATGCTATGCACATTCCATAGAAATGCTATGCATATACTTTACACATATAATGCAGATACTATACACATTTTATATACAATCTATACACACTTTATATAGATTCTATATACATTCAGTACACATTCTTTGCATATACTTTACACATATGCAAAACCTATATACATTCTATACGTATACTATGTACATGCTATGCATATACTTTACACATATTATGCATATACTTTATACATATTATGCAGATACTAGACACATTCTATATTCCTTCTTGACACATTCTCTGCACATTCTATACAAATTCTATGCACATCAATACACATGCTATACACATTCTATACACATGCTATGCACATTATATGCAAATTTCATACACATGCTATGCATATACTTTACACATATTATGCATATACTATACACATTCTATACACATGCTATGTATGTGCTTTACCCATATTGTGCAGATACTATACACATGCTATACACATGCTATACACATGTCATGCACATACAAAACTCCTTCATCATTAAATCTGAACTTTCTTAGTTGTCATACCTTCTAAGATTGCCTAATATCTGACTGGTGTCCCATATTCTGCTGTATATCTTTCAGGGAAGAAAACCATACAAAATGATTATTTTCCTCAGCATTCTCTTGATGCCTACAGCTCCCTTTTCCTAACCCTGAACAGTTCCATTACATGCCTGGCTCCACTCCTGCCTGTCCAGTTAGCACCCAGACAACAGTTAGTCCTTGTAAGGGGCACTGAAGAAGCAGCAAGTCTGATCTGATCACTCACTGAGGACAGTGCAGTATTGAAGCCTAAATACAGCCATATGCCAATCAGGAGTCATAACCTAGAAATTCAGGTGCGCAGGGAACGATCCCTGCACCTGAATGGTGAGGCCTGAGGTGCCCCTGATATTGGGCCTCAGGCCTCATTTCCATGGAGCCAGCTAGTTGCGGAGAGCAACAGGCAGCTAACCGGCAAAGCAAGATTGAAGATCAGGCCGCTGCTGGTGTCAGAGTGACCCCCAGGTAAGTGAGGAAAGGGGGCGACTGGGTCAGTGGAAAGGGAGCAACGATCAGAGGGGGAGGGGCGGCCAGCAGCGTCCAGCGTTCTTTGCATGTAGGGCCTGGAGAAGCACTCCCACTCCTCCCGGCTCCACATTCAGGTGAGTATATTTTAGAAACTTACCTTGTTGGTTGCGGCCTGCAGCAGTTCCTTTAAGGGCTGCGGGTTAGGCCGCATGTAGGCCTGGTTTTCCTGGCGCCAGCTGCCTTAGGACAAACCAATCTTGCAGTGGGAGCCTCAAACAGGTGTTAGGCCCCTTTTCTGCATTTGCTAAGAGCCTAACGCCTGTGTCAGGTGTGGGCACTGCATGCCAATTTTTTGGCATTTATTAATCTGGCGGGTGGTGCACTTTCGGATTGGAATGAGCGTGCACTTCCTGCCCGCTATATTGGAGGTTTAGGAGGCCGTTTATCGTCTGGAAAATGGGCACTGCATGGCCAAATTTCTAGGCCATAACATTTAGTGATGTGTATCCATTTATTTGTGCACTGTCTATATGTTAGTTATAATGTCACCGCTGTGCCTCCCTTTTACCCCCTTGTACAAGTCCTGTGCTATCTACCTCATGTTCTACGCCTATGCAATTTGCCTATCCTAGAAGAGCAGGGTTGATGTTCGTTGGAGGTTTCCTGTGGAGTTTTCCTAGATTTTACTGGCTCCTAGTGAAATGCTGAGATACTGAGGTCTCACTGGGACCTGCAGGTATGTCTGCAATGTTGGCCGGTACACTGGTGGTCACTTCCATAGAGGCACTAGATTGCATCGCTGTACCTCCCGAAATGAAATGTAGATGCCAGGTTCTGTGTACATGCCAATGCTGGAGACTGAGTCATTAGAAAGACCTTGATCTCACCGGTCATAGGCTTTTGGCTTTCCATGAGGCCTATGAAGCCCTTACTTAAGGCGCTTTCCACCATTTTGCCAAAGGAGCAAAAGTCAGCTGGTATCAGCTCGGTAACAGTGGTCTGTGCTGCCATAACACCATCACTGACAAGGTTCCTGAGACATTTACCCACTGAAATTGCCATGTAAATCAAGGTACACAGAGAACACTGAGATGCCACAGAATCAATGGCGGAGTGCACTCCACGGCCTTGTTCCATGATAGAGAAAAGCCAGGTGCTAGATTCTTCCACAGTGTCCCGAATTCCTTGCAGTCCACTGTCCAGAGCAACAAGTGATTCATTCACAAATTCATAATTGAGTAGTCCACTGTTTAAGAAATGTCGATCTTGTGCATTTTATGATAATTTAGATATTTTGGGAGAGATGAAGGGTAATGGTGCAGAACTTTGGGAGAGAGAGAAACATAGACACGCAGTGACTGCACTTAAAAAAGTAACTTGTTGCATGTGAAGATGTTTGAGAGACATGATAAGGTGCTATATAAATGCAAGCTAGTCCTTTATAGTGCTGAATCTACATGTTAGCCTGGTTGTGCTCATTAATACTAGCAAAGCTGATATCTAAATAGAATTACTTTGCACAATGAAGTTCCATTAGTACACAACACACGGGCCTACCATCCCAGGCACAGCTACCTGGGAACATAAGAACATAGGAAATAGGATCAGGAGTAGATCATTCGGCCCCTCGAGCCTGCTCCGCCATTCAATAAGATCATGGCTGATCTTCAACCTCAACTCCACTTTCCCGCCCTATCCCCATATCCCTTGATTCCCTTAGAGTCCAAAAATCTATAGATCTCAGCGTTGAATATACTCAACGACTGAGCATCCACAGCCCTCTGGGGTAGAGAATTCCAAAGATTCACAACCCTCAGTGAAAAAATTTCTCCTCATCTCAGTCCTAAATGGCCGACCCCTTATCCTGAGACTATGCCCCCTAGTTCTAGACTCTCCAGCCAGGGGAAACAGTCTCTCGGAATCTACCCTGTCAAGCCCCCTCAGAATTATATACGTTTCAATGAGATCACCTCTCATTCTTCTAAACTCCAGAGAATATAGGCCCATTCGACTCAATCTCTGCTCATAGGACAACCCTCTCATCCCAGGAATTAATCTAGTGAACCATCCTTGCACGCCCTCTAAGGCAAGTATATCCTTCCTTAGATAAGGAGACCAAAATTGTACACAGTACTCCAGGTGTGGTCTCACCACAGCCCTGTATAAACGATTATGGGGACGCCCTATGAGGAGGATTGAAGAGGCTGAACCTAAACAAGGAGGATGTGACAGATCTGTGACATTGCCACAGTGAAGGCCTCCAGACACAATCAAACAATACAGCACTGCCAGTAGCCTGGAAAGGCACTCATGGCCCTCTCCTTTGATATGTCAGTGTCCTTCCAGGCAAGCACTGGTGATATATGCACCATCAGGCAGTTTGCGGTCCACGGATTTATCAAGCAGGTGACAGGTGCAGTCTTCAGCAGAGAAGCAACTTAGTTACTTTCTGAACTATCCAACTGCTATGAAATTCTGTCAGAGTCCAGCTGGTGTACGGCCCCCAGCACAGAGCGATGCAGGTGAATGCCTGCTTCCCCGGGAACTCTCATGATGCCTTCACTTTAAGGCAGTCATCTGTGCCACCCTTACTCGAAGGGGAAGGAGGAGTGGAAGGATGGCTCCTGGGAGACCAAAAGTAGTCTCTGCAGCCCAGGTTCATGACATCCATGCACCAACTACAGACAATGGCAGAGCTACGGATACAATGAGGGTCCTGCTACAACCAGGATCATTATAGGACATACCACTGGGAGCTTAAAGCAGTGTTTCAGATTCCCTGACTGATCTGTACAATACAGTCTGCTCCAGGGTCTGAGGAATAGTCCTCATCTGCTGCATTCTTGGCAAAGAGGCCTCAGCATGGAGGAAAAACAGAATGCTGAAGCTATGGCAGAGGAGGGGGAAGAGAGCGAGAACAAAGAATTAGCCGCAGGACCTCCAGTGCAGCAAGGGTTATGTTGGTGGGCTCATTCCCTCAAATATCCATCCAATTGTCCCTTAAATTCTTCCTCACCATCTGCCCCCACTTCTTTAAGTTTGAGTACATTGGGGACAACTTTTGCCCCCATTTGCACCTGTAAAATGGGTGTTAAGCCTTTGAATGTTGCGTTGTGATCTGTCACACCAGATCTGGACCGGAAATGCATCCAACGTCATATAGGCATGGGCGACTTTTACTCGTCCAGGACGAAAAAGCATTAGGCTGCTTCAAGATGTAAATCAGAGTCGTACGGTGGTTGTAGGATCCTAAATGCAAAATTTATGTGCAAATGGGCTGAGCTTGCACTGTGCAGGCTCCACCCAGTTGTATCAGGCGTTGAGTTGCCTAACCAGCATTCCTTAAAGGATCGCTCAAAAATCGGTCCAGCAAAGTTTCAGTATGCTCCTCCTGGGTCCCCGCTCCTCAGGATCGTCTCCCTTATGCCCCCCTCGGGCCCTACCTACCGGTTGTCTCGGTGAGAGAACCAACCAATTTCCCGCCCTCCAGAGCCGGTAAGCTTCAGTGGGGCGCCTGTTTGACACCGCAGCTCGCTGGCGGTATTTAAATGAGGCCCAAAGCCAAATTTGGCTCAAACCTCCGGCCGGCATAGATCGCCACGCAGAGCCGTTGCTCTGCCAACTTCGTGCCCGTTTTGGTCACAAGTAGAAAATTCCACCCCCCCTCCCCCCAACATCTCCCCTGTTTCTAGAGTTTTTGGCAATCTCAAACATATTGGCCTCCGAGCAGTACTCACCACTCATTAGATTTAAATTCACCCACTAAGTTACCGTGTTCTTTCTGGCGGCAACTTCCTTGAACCGCGAGTTCAAAAATCTTCAGCGTTCTTTTCCGGGCTGTGTGAATGGTGAAAGGAGCGCTAAGGCCCCTCAACCAATCAGCTTGAAGCAAGCCACAGTGTGAGAACCAGGAAATGCAGTTCACAGACAAACAACGCAGATTGAAAACCTGGAAATAAAGAGAGGATAAGATTAAAAGACTAAGATAAAAGACACAGAAGGAAAAAGTTAAAAAAAAAATTAAATGTCCAAAAACTATTAAAATCAGGAGTAATGAGACTCCACACTTGTTAAAGTTAATTTTCAGTGCCTGAGAAATTGTTTGGCAGTCATTAAGACTTACCACGCTGTTAAAACTTAGTTTAGACTTTAAAAACTGAGAGTACCTGTTTTGTGGCGAGATTCATTAGTTTCCAACTGGGCAGGAGAGGAAGTTGGTGCTGGTCCGTTGATTCTGTTCAATGCAGCTGGCGATATCCCTTTAAACATCGCCGGCAAACCAGGAAGAGCAAATTCCAGATTTCTGGAGTGGGGCATTGTGATTAGTTTTGAATTGCTCTGGCAAAGGCTTGGCTCAGAGACAATGGGCCAAATGGCCTCCTTCTGTGCAGTAATCTTTTATGGTTCTATGGATCTTAAATAGTTGAATAATAACTTCCCAGCTGCCAGCCTTAGCGGATCTGGTAAGTTAACTTTAGTGGTGTCATTAGCTGCATGAGACCCATGTATCGGAAGTCAGCAACACTACTCCAGTGCTAAACCTAGAGAAAAACACATTTCAGTTTGATTTTACACAATGGCGAAATTCACATAAACAGCACCTGATATGGAATTGAATGACTGGGACCAATATACTGTCACCTCTTAAACTGGTATTTACACGGAGCACCGCAACCTGACTAATCAAATTCACACGATGCAACTAACAACGTTACAATGAAAGAACACAATCACCATTTTAACTCCCCTCCCTGCTGTCTTTATATGTGTAGATACTAGTCGATCTCCTGTGGCAATGCACACAAGGAGTGAGAACCAGGTGTAGTCCTCAGGTGAAGGCGGGGATGGAGGGCAGGGTCTAATTCGAGCAGGCATGCAGACATAATTCAGTCCCCATTCTAACTGACACTGGGGGAAATCTACAGAGGGAAGAAAATACCTTTAAAAATGAAGACAAAAAAAGTCTTTAACAGAAACAATGTGGTGCTTTATGCTTTAAAAGAGAAGGCAAGTGCATCTTTGGAGAGTTATCTTCACCTTTCAGGGATGAAGTGTCCCACTCCTGGTATTAAACAAATAATGGAAAATAGCTGCACACATGATTGTAATATGAGCTGAGAGCGTCAGCAATCATCTGTGTCGGACATTCTTTACTTGTTGGACTTGGATCCTATCTTGGGATTTCTTGTCAAAAAGCTGTCCGGCAGCATTCAGTGTCATGTTCTTTCTAATTACATTGCATTCCTCGATGTCTATTGTACACCCACATTTTTAACTCTTTTGCCGTCTATGACCTGCAATCTTATTGCACAATTTCCTCCTTTCTGGCAGTTCCCTGATAAACTCTTGTACCAGAACTCTTACCATTGTTGTTCAATGTTAATGTTTCTAACCTCTGTTTAATATCATAACCTTTGTCACTCCTGTCTCCACTGTGCACACAAAATGGCTACTGCCCGAGGTCTTCTGGCTTTCCACCACATCCTCCTTGCCTCACTCTCTCTGTTCTTCATCCTCCTGCCTTCTGTCTCTGTCTCTCATATCCCTTAACCCTCCTCCATTGACTACTTCCATCACACCCTGCCCCCTGCCCCTATTTGCTGCTACTCCCCTGCTGAACTCCTTGCCCAATGCCACCCCAGTTTCTCATCCCTCCTGGACAGGTTTACTGCCTCACTCTGCCTCAACTTCAGCATCTTCATTGTACTCAGCATGGCTCTTGTCAACAACTCTGCCCCACTGGTCATCCAAACTACCCTATTGCCCATTCCCCTGCCCATCAACCTGTCCCCATCCTCTGTCTCTGTCCCGATATCTTTCAAAACTGCTGTCATCACCGTCTTCTCAAAAAACCAACTCTAACCCTCTCCAACTATCACCCCATCTCCAATTTGTCCTGGAACATTACGTTACCTTGAAACTACGGTCCCACCTCAAAGCCCTCGAATCAGTTTTTATCCCAAAACTACACTCATCAAAGTCACCAATGACATTTTGTGTGACTGTCACCGTGCCTTACTTTTCCTCCTCATCTTCTAAGGCCTCTCTGCTGCCTTTGACACTGTTGATCACTCCATCCTCCTCAAATGTTCCTCCTTGAACATCACTTCTCTACAGTCCATCTCCGTGGCACCATCCCTACCTGTCACACCATTTATATTACATTGCTCAAATGTTTTCTCCTCCCTTGCCCTCACAGCCACCTCTGGTGTACTCAGGGGTAACATCTTTGGCCGCCCTTCTCTTCCTCACTTACATGCCAAAGAACCTTCTGCTGCCCAGAAAATAGGGGCATTTCCCAGCCAGCTGCCCCTGGTAGACCCCATTCCCTCGGGACTGCAGCACATAGAGAAAGATTAGAGCCCACAGGTTGACAAGGGGCACAACAGCATGGCAACACACACACACACACACACATACACACACACATACACACACATACATGCAACCACACACACGCGCACACACACATACATACACACTTGATCTCACTCATTCACTTGGTGACACCCATTTCCATTATGTCACACATAAATCTCTGCCCATAATAGACCTTCTCACACATCACAGTGCAGTACATACACTCTGTTAGAGGCTCAGAGACACTTAGGACACACACAGACCTGTGCAACAATGCACAGTCATATACAATAAATGTTGCCACTAATTAAAATATCATTCTGCCGATGTCTGTTTGGTAAACACCAGGTGATATCAGTACATGCTCATGTTGATGAGGTACTGGTTAGATGCAGGGCAAAAGTGAGCAAGCAGAGCGAACAAAGGTTATTACAGGCAGCACGAGACAGTGTCCCAGTGCAGCAGCTCGGCGGGGAGGGACAACTGCCAATCAATTGATGCTCCTCTTGTGCTGACTACTGCCTGTCCACCTCAGGTGATGGATATTGTTGCCCCTCCTCATCCTCATCTTGCATTGGTCCTGCTGATGATCAGTAAACTGCACATTGATGCCCCTATCAGTGACAATTTTGTATAGCACACCCTCACTATTGTGTCCATCTTTTAAGAGGAATATATGAAGCAGCCACCGAAGAGGCCCAGGCACCTGAAACACTGATCGGGCATGTTGAAGGCCTGATCAGGGCATGTATCGCACTTGATTCCCTGGTGTGCAGGTTGTGCAAATACACCATGAGCCACGGCCAGTTGTCGAGCTCAGTCATCTTAGATTGGTGAATCGTGGGAACTCCCAGGGAAGTGGGCATTAATGTATACAATCTGAAGTTTGTAGTCACAAACCCAGCTGCACATTGCAGGAGTGAAGGCTCCTTTGATTTACATTCACCATGGCATTTCTTGGGGGTGGCGGGGGGGGGGGGGGGGGGGGCGCGGCATGGTGTTCGAATAACCAAGTGGTAATAGTTTATTATTGCCTGAACCCCATGGAAACACAAAAGTTGGGAGAAACTCTGCTGTCTTTGGGACTGCAAGTGCCATAGTTAATGTACTTGGGAACATGGCCAGACAGCACATCAGTTACCAGTTTAATGGATCTAGAAGCTACCAGCAGCTTAGACACTGAGAACTGTCCTTACCTTGATTGTTACAGAGAGGGCAGAGCTGTCTAATGACTGTCCTTGCAGCTGATTGCTCAGGAGGTGGCACAGAGTGGTAATCATCTCCCCAAATAGTCTCATCCTTTGCAATGTATTGCTTTTCCATTAGGAACCTGTAGCTGCTTCTTGACCTGTACACATGGCCCTGGGGACTGAGTGCTTTGGCATATTGTCACCGGTGGTGTAAACGTTTAGTACATGGCCACAGGAAGAGTCATCCTTAAGAAGGGCTAGTGAGTATAGAAATAAGAGGATAAAGCAGATGAATGCGTGGCTGGAGAGATGATGCAGGAGGGAGGGCTTTAGATTCCTGGGGCATTGGGACCAGTTCTGGGGAAGTTTGGACCTGTAGAAGCTGGACGGGTTGCATCTCAACAGGGTTGGGACCAATATCCTCACAGGGAGTTTTGCTAGTGCTGTTGGGGAGGGTTTAAACTAGCTTGGCAGGGGGATGGGAACCTGAACGTAGATTCGGAAGGGAGAGAAGCAGAGCTGGAAATGGAAGGCAGAAAATTAGTAAGTGAGTTTGGAAGGGAGAGGAAACAAAGATTAGAAAATAGACAACAAAGGAGTTTGGCAGTGCTTAATGGTATATACCTCAATGCAAGGAGTATAGTGAATAAACATAGAAACATAGAAAATAGGAGCAAGAGTAGGCCATTCGGCCCTTCGGGTCTGCTCCGCCATTCAAAATGATCATGGATGATCGTCTAACTCAGTACCCTGTTCCCGCTTTTTCCCCATATCCCTTGATCCCTTTAGCATTAAGAAATATACCTATCGCCTTCTTGAATACATCTAATGACTTGGCCTCCACTGCCTTCTGTGGTAGAGAATTCCACAGGTTCACCACCCTCTGAGTGAGGAAATTTCTCCTCATCTCGGTTCTAAATGGCATACCCCGTATCCTGAGACTGTGACCCCTCGTTCTGGACTCCCCAGCCATCGGGAATATCCTCCCTGCATCTAGTCTGTCTAGTCCTGTTAGAATTTTATATGTTTCAATGAGATCACCTCTCATTCTTCTAAACTCTAGTGAATATAGGCCTAGTCGACCCAATCTCTCCTCATATGTCAGTACTGCTGAGAATCCCTACGTGGTCAGTTTTCGGTAAAATATTAAAATGTCTACGTGGCAAAGAAGCAGAATGCAAAATGGTTAGAAAGGGTTAATTAGTTAGTAACTGAGATTGATACAAGTGGCCTGGCCCTCCTGCTGGGCCATATGTTTGCTTAGTCAGCAGGCCTGCATTGTCTTATCAATGATAGGTCTTTGATGTGAGTCAAGGACTGGTCTGAATGTCTCCATGTTTATGGCAGATCAATATAGGGAACGAGCTTAGCCAAAGTTGAAAGACATTCCAGGTTGGGAGATAAGGAACAGAAGGAACAGGGAAGAACATTCCAAGTTGGAAGATGAGGAAGTTATCCCCTTTGATGTCTAACAGCAGCATGATCAGCACATGGACGATTTATGATTGGTCGGAAATAATGTAACCTCGCATGGCAACCTATGCCCGGCTTATGATTGGTGTTGACCCTCGTTAAGTATGTTCCAACCCTATTGATTTGTATAAAAACGTGTGGATTTCTGTATGTTGTTGTTCTTGCTCTGCCAGCACAGAGGGACTCTATCAGGAGTCCAAATCAATGCTGCAGACTAAGAACCCTGCTATTAAAGTTGTGCTGAACTTTAAAATGTATTCGACTTCAGTTATTACTGAACCAGACTGAGGGGAAAGAATCCGGATTGTCACTGCCATCCCAGGAATCAGTCTGGTAAACCTTCGTTGCGCTCCCTCCATGGCAAGGACATCCTTCCTCAGATAAGGAGACCAAAACTGCACACAATACTCCAGATGTGGTCTCACCAAGGCCCTGTATAACTGCAGTAAGACATCCCTGCTCCTGTACTCAAATCCTCTTGCAATGAAGGCCAAATTACCACTCGCCTTCCTAACTGCTTGCTGCACCTGAATGCTCGCTTTCAGCGACTGGTGTACAAGGACACCCAGGTCTCGTTGCACCTCCCCTTTTCCCAATCTATCACCATTCAGATAATAACCTGCCTTTCTGTTTTTACAACCAAAGTGGATAACCTCACATTTATCCACGTTATACTGCATCTGCCATGTTCTTGCCCACTCACCCAACTTGTCTAAATCACATTGGAGCCTCTTTGCATCCTCCTCACAGCTCACATTCCACCCCAGCTTTGCGTTGTCTGCAAACTTGGAAATGTTACATTTGGTTCCCTCATCCAAATCATTGATATATATTGTGAATAGCTGGGGCCCAAGCACTGATCCCTGCGGTACCCCATTAGTCACTGCCTGCCACCCCGAAAAAGACCCATTTATTCCTACTCCCTGTTTCCTGTCTGTCAACCAATTCTCAATCCATGCCAGTATATTCCCCCCAGTCCCATGTGCTTTAATTTTGCACACTAACCTCTTGTGCAGGACCTTTTTTTTTTATTCGTTCATGGGATGTGGGCATCACTGGCGAGGCCAGCATTTATTGCCCATCTTCTTGAACCGCCGCAGTCCGTGTGGTGAAGGTTCTCCCACAGTGCTGTTCGGAAGGGAGTTCCAGGATTTTGACCCAGCGACGATGAAGGAACGGCGATATATTTCCAAGTCGGGATGGTGTGTGACTTGGAGGGGAACGTGCAGGTGGTGTTGTTCCCATGTGCCTGCTGCCCTTGTCCTTCTAGGTGGTAGAGGTCGTGGGTTTGGGAGGTGCTTTCTGAAAATCCAAATACACCACATCCACTGGTTCTCCCCTATCTATTCTACTAGTTACATCCTCAAAAAACTCCAGTAAATTTGTTAAGCATGATTTCCCTTTCATAAACCCATGCTGACTTTGTCTAATCCCGTTAATGCCTTCCAAGTGTTCTGTTATCACATCTTTTATAATAGACTCTAGCATTTTCCCTACTACTGATGTTAGGCTAACTGGTCTGTAATTCCCTGTTTTCTCTCTCCCTCCTTTTTTAAATAGTGGGGTTACATTTGCCACCCTCCAATCTATAGGAACTGTTCCAGAGTCTATAGAATTTTGGAAGATGCTCACCAATGCATCCACTATTTCCAGGGCCATTTCCTTTAGTACTCTGGGATGTAGATTATCAGGCCCTGGGGATTTGTCAGCTTTTAACCCCATTAATTTCCCGAGTACTATTTTTTTTACTAATACTGGTTTCCTTCAGTTCCTCCCTCTCACTAGACCCTTGGTTCCCTAACATTTCTGGGAGGTTATTTGTGTCCTCCTTTGTGAAGACAGAACCAAAGTATGTGTTTAATTGTTCTGCCATTTCTTTGTTCCCCATTATAATTTCCCCCATTTCTCATAAGAACTGAGTGCACAGATTAACATGTGGCAGTACGATATCTTAGCTATTATAGAAACATGGCTTAAAGAGGGGCAGGAATGGCAGCTCAACGTCCCTGGTTACAGGGTTTACAAACGAGATAGAGAGGAGGGTAAAAAAGAAGGGGGTGGCAATATTTGTAAAGGAAACAATTACAGCTGTGAGGAGGGATGATATTTAAGAAAGATCATCAAATGAGGCCATATGGGTTGAGCTGAAGAACAAAAAAGGGGGCAGTCACACTACTGGGAGTGTACTATAGACCCTCAAACAGTTAGAGGGAGATAGAAGAGCAAATATGTAGGCAAATTTCTGAGAAGTGCAAAAACAATAGGGCAGTAATGGTAGGGGATTTCAACTACCCTAATATTAACTGGGATAGAAACGGTGTAAAAGATATAGAGGGCACAGAATTCTTAAATTGCAATCAGGAGAACATTTTTAGTCAGTATGTAGCAAGCCCAAGAGAGGGGGCAGTTCTGGATTTAGTTTTAGGGAATGAAGCTGGGCAGGTGGAAGGAGTATCAGTGGGAGAGCATTTTGGTGGTAGTGATAATAATTCAGTTAGTTTTAGCATAGTTATGGAAAAGGACAAAGATAGAACAGGAGTAAAAGTTCTCAATTGGGGAAAGGCCAATTTTACTAAGCTGAGATGTGATTTAGCAAAAGTGGACTGGAAACAGCTACTTGAAGGTAAATCAGTGTCAGAGCAGTGGGAGGCGTTCAAGGGGGTGATAGTGAGGGTTCAGAGCAAATATGTTCCTACAAAGAAAAAGGTTGGGGCTGCCAAATCTAGAGCCCCCTGGATGTCAAGGAACATACAGGGTAGGATAAGGCAAAAAAGGAAAGCTTATGTCAGATATCGAGAGCTCAATACTGCAGAAAGCCTGGAGGAATATAGAACGTGCAGGTGTGAAATTAAAAAGGAAATTAGGAAAGCAAAGAGAGAGCATGAAAAAATACTGGCAAGTAAAATCAAGGAAAACCCAAAGATTAAGAGCAAGAGTTTAACTAGGGAAAGAGTAGGGCCTATTAGAGACCAAAAAGGTAACCTATGTGTGGAGGCAGAAGATGTGGGTATGGTTCTTATGAATACTTTGCATTTGTCTTCACAAAAGAGGGGGACGATGCAGACATTGTAGTTAAGGAGGAGGAGTGTGAAATATTGAATGGGATAAACTTAGTGAGGGAGGAAATATTAAGGGGATTAGCATCTTTGAAAGTAGATAAATCGCCAGGCCCGGACGAA
The DNA here is from genome assembly GCF_035084215.1 of Heptranchias perlo. Lineage (NCBI taxonomy): Eukaryota > Metazoa > Chordata > Chondrichthyes > Hexanchiformes > Hexanchidae > Heptranchias > Heptranchias perlo. The sequence goes on from NC_090370.1 coordinate 15,039,186, forward strand.
ATGTATCCCAGACTGTTAAGAGAAGCAAGGGAGGAAATAGCGGAGGCTTTGACCATCATTTTCCAATCCTCACTGGATACAGGCGTGGTGCTGGAGGATTGGAAGACTGCTAACGTTGTACCATTGTTTAAAAAGGGAGAAAAGGATAGACCAAGTAATTACTTGGCCAGTCAGTCTAACCTCGGTGGGCAAATTATTGGAATTAATTCTGAGGGAGAATATAAACTGTCGTTTAGAAAGGCATGAGTTAATTAAGGACAGTCAGCATGGATTTGTTAAGGGAAGGTCGTGTCTGACTAACTTGATTGAATTTTTTGAGAAGGTGACAATGAGGGTTGATGAGGGTAGCGCGTTTGATGTGGTCTACATGAATTTTAGCAAGGCATTTGACAAGGTACCACATGGCAGGCTGGTCAAAAAAGTACAAGCCCATGGGATCCAAGGGAAAGTGGCTACTTGGATCCAAAATTGGCTCAGTGGCAGGAAGCAAAGGGCAATGGTCGAAGGGTGTTTTTGTGACTGGAAGGCTGTTTCCAGTGGGGTTCCGCAGGGCTCAGTACTAGGTCCTTTGCTTTTTGTGGTATATATAAGTGATTTATGTAAGGGGCATGATTAAGAAGTTTGCAGATGATACAAAAATTAGCCATGTGGTTGATAGATATCAATGGACTGGTCAGGTGGGCAGAAAAGTGGCAAATGGAATTCAATCCGGAGAAATGTGAGGTAATGCATTTGGGGAGGGCAAACAAGGCAAGGGTGTACACAATAAATGGGAGGATACTGAGAGGTGTAGAGGAACAGAGGGGCCTTGGAGTGCATGTCCACAGATCCCTGAAGGTAGCAGGACAGGTAGATAAGGTGGTTAAAAAGGCAGCTAGGACACTTTCCTTTATTAGCCGAGGCATAGAATATAAGAGCAGGGATGTTATGCTAGAACTGTATAAAACACTGGTTAGGCCACAGCTTGAGTACTGCGTACAGTTCTGGTCACTACATTACAGGAAGGATGTGATTGCACTAGAGAGGGTACAGAGGAGATTTACAAGGATGTTGCCAGAACTGGAGAATTTGAGCTATGAGGAAAGATTGGATAGGCTGGGGATGTTTTTATTGGAACAGAGGAGGCTGAGGGATGATTTAATTGAGGTGTACAAAATTATGAGGGGCTTAAATAGAGTGGATAGGAAGGACCTATTTCCCTTAGCAGAGGGGTCAGTGACAAGGGGGCATAGATTTAAAGTGATTGGTAGAAGGATTAGAGAGGGGCTGAGGAGAAATTCTTTCACCCAGAGGGTGGTGGGGGTCTGGAACTCACTGCCTGAAAGGGTGATAGAGGCAGAAACCCTCAACTCATTTAAAAAGTATCTGGATGTGCACCTGAAGTGCCGGCCGTAACCTACAGGGCTACAGACCAAGTGCTGGAAAGTGGGATTAAGCTGGATAGCTCTTTTTTGGCCTGCACGGACACAATGGGCCAAACGGCCTCCTTCTGTGCCGTAAATTTCTATGACTCTATGATCCTATGCAAATTCTCTGCAGGTCAATCTCCAGGAGATGGTACAGATATGTGGCAGCTTCCTTTGTGAAGCAGAGGTGCTGAAGACAGATCTTTCCTAACTTGCCCAGGAAGAACTGTCTCAGCCAATAAGCACAGGTCCTGGTGTAAGGATGGGTGCAGGTATAGTCATATCTGACTTGTTTGTCCCCTCAGGAACTGCTCTTCCATAGAGTCATAGAGTCATAGAGTTATACAGCACGGATAGAGGCCCTTCGGCCCATCGTGTCCGCGCCGGCCATCAAGCCCTGTCTAATCTAATCCCATATTCCAGCATTTGGTCCATAGCCTTGTATGCTATGGCATTTCAAGTGCTCATCCAAATGCTTCTTGAATGTTGTGAGGGTTCCTGCCTCCACAATCCTTTCAGGCAGTGAGTTCCAGACTCCAACCACCCTCTGGGTGAAAAAGTTCTTTCTCAAATCCCCTCTAAACCTCCCGCCTTTTACCTTGAATCTATGCCCCCTTGTTATAGAACCCTCAACGAAGGGAAAAAGCTCCTTAGTATCCATCCTATCTGTGCCCCTCATAATTTTGTACACCTCAATCATGTCCCCCCTCAGCCTCCTCTGCTCCAAGGAAAACAAACCCAATCTTCCCAGTCTCTCTTCATAGCTGAAGCGCTCCAGCCCTGGTAACATCCTGGTGAATCTCCTCTGCACCCTCTCCAAAGCGATCACATCCTTCCTGTAGTGTGGCGACCAGAACTGCACACAGTACTCCAGCTGTGGCCTAACCAGTGTTTTATACAGCTCCATCATAACCTCCTTGCTCTTATATTCTATGCCTCGGCTAATAAAGGCAAGTATCCCATATGCCTTCTTTACCACCTTATCTACCTGTTCCGCCGCCTTCAGGGATCTGTGAACTTGCACACCAAGATCCCTCTGACCCTCTGTCTTGCCTAGGGTCCTCCCATTCATTGTGTATTCCCTTGCCTTGTTAGTCCCTCCAAAGTGCATCACCTCGCACTTTTCCGGGTTAAATTCCATTTGCCACTGTTCCGCCCATCTGACCAACCCATCTATATCGTCCTGCAGACTGAGGCTATCCTCCTCGCTATTTACCACCCTACCAATTTTTGTATCATCAGCGAACTTACTGATCATACCTTTTACATTCATATCCAAGTCATTAATGTAGACCACAAACAGCAAGGGACCCAGCACCGATCCCTGTGGTACCCCACTGGCCACAGGCTTCCAGTCACAAAAACAACCTTCGACCATCACCCTCTGCCTTCTGCCACTAAGCCAGTTTTGTATCCAAAGTGCCAAGGCACCCTGGATTCCATGGGCTCGTACCTTCTTGACCAGTCTCCTGTGCGGGACTTTATCGAAGGCCTTACTGAAATCCATGTATACCACATCCACTGCGTTACCCTCATCCACATGCCTAGTCACCCCCTCAAAAAATTCAATCAAATTAGTCAGACATGATCTTCCCTTGACAAAGCCATGTTGACTATCCCTGATTAATCCTTGCTTCTCCAAGTGGAGACTAATTTTGTCCTTCAGAATTTTTTCCAATAATTTTCCTACCACTGATGTTAGGCTCACTGGCCTGTGGTGCCCCGATTTTTCCCTACTCCCCTTCTTGAATAATGGTACTACATTAGCGGTTCTCCAGTCCTCTGGCACATCCCCTGTGGCCTGAGAGGTTCTGAATATATGTGTTAGAGCCCCCGCAATCTCCTCCTTTGCCTCACACAGTAGCCTGGGATACATTTCGTCCGGGCCTGGGGATTTATCCATTTTTAGGCCTGCTAAAACCGCCAATACCTCCTCCCGCTCGATGTTAATATGTTCGAGTATATCACAGTCCCCCTGCCGTATTTCTATGTTTACTTCGTCCTTCTCCATAGTGAAAACAGATGCAAAAAATTCATTTAGAACCCCTCCTACATCTGCCGGCTCCACACACAGATTGCCATTTTTGTCCCTAATGGGCCCTATTTTTTCCCTAGTCATCCTCTTACCCTTAATATACTTATAAAACATCTTAGGATTTTCCTTTATTTTGCTCGCCAGTGTTATTTCATGGCCCCTCCTTGATCTCCTAATTTCTTTTTTAAGTATCCCCCTGCACTTTTTGTACTCCTCTAGGGCTTCCTCCGTCTTTAGCCTTTTGTATCTGCCAAAAGCCCTCCTTTTTTTCCTAATCCATTCTCGTATATCCCCTGACATCCAAGGTTCCCTGGAGTTCTTGGAACCACCCTTGACCTTTACGGTTGCCATTGTATGGTCTCAATCTCCCTTCTGAAAGACTCCCATTGCTCCGATGCGGATTTTCCTACAAGCAACTGATCCCAGTCCATTTTGGCCAGATCCTGCCTTATCCTTTATTTCCGGCCCCTCCCTGTCCTTTTCCATGACCAACTTAAATCTCACCGAATTATGGTCACTGTCACCAAAGTGCTCACCTACTAGCACTTCTTCCACTTGGCCGGCCACATTCCCTAGAATTAGGTCCAGTACCGCCCCCTCTCTTGTAGGACTTTCTACATGCTGGCTCAAAAAGCTCTCCTGGATGCACGTTAAGAATTTTGTACCCTCTAAGCCTTTTACACTCTGAGTATCCCAGTTAATATTGGGGAAGTTGAAATCCCCCACTATTATTACCCTATTATTTGCACAATTTTCTGAGATTTGCCTACATATCTGTTCCTCTATCTCCCCCTGACTGTTTGGGGGCCTATAGTACACTCCCATCAAAGTGCTTGCCCCCTTTTTGTTTTTAAGCTCCACCCATATGGCCTCATTAGAGGAACCTGCTAATATATCATCCCTCCTTATGGCAGTAATTGCTTCTTTAATTAATATTGCGACCCCCCCCTCCTCTTATACCTCCCCCTCTGTCTCGCCTGAAGATTCTGTACCCCGGAATATTGAGCTGCCAGTCTTGCCCCTCCCTCAACCATGTCTCTGTGACAGCAACAATGTCATACTCCCATGTGTTTATCAACACCTTCAGTTCATCCACCTTATTCGCAAGACTCCTTGCATTAAAATAGATGCCATCCAGCCTTGCCCTTACATATTTGCCCTGTCTTCCAAGCTGACTTGTTTTTTTCTCTATATTTGGCTGCACATCACCCCCTATTGTAGCTCCACTCTGTATCCCATCCCCCTGCCAAGTTAGTTTAAACCCCCCCCAACAGTGCTAGCAAACCTCCCCGCAAGGATATTTGTCCCGCTCTGGTTCAGATGCAACCCGTCCGACTTGTACAAGTCCCACCTTCCCCAGAAGCAGGCCCAGTGATCCAGGAAACTGAAACCCTCCCTCCTGCACCAACTCTTTAGCCACGCATTCATCTGTTCTATCCTCCTATTTCTATACTCACTAGCCCGTGGCACTGGGAGTAATCCAGAGATTACAACCTTTGAGGTCCTGCTCTTTAATCTGCTACCTAGCTCCCTAAATTCTTGATGCAGGACCTCATCTCCCTTCCTACCTATGTCGTTGGTCCCAATGTGGACCACGACCTCTGCCTGCTCACCCTCCCCCTTCAGAATGCCCTGTAGCCGCTCAGTGACATCCATGACCCTGGCACCAGGGAGGCAACAAACCATCCTGGAGTCACGTTTACGGCCACAGAAACGCCTGTCTGTTCCCCTTACAATAGAATCCCCTACCACTATAGCTCTTCCACTCTTTTTCCTCCCAGCCTGTGCAGCAGAGCTACCCCTGGTGCCAGGAAGTTGGCTGCTGCTGCCTTCCCCTGATAAGTCATCCCCCTCAACAATATCCAAAGAGGTATATTTGTTTGAGAGGGGGACGGCCACAGGGGACCCCTGCACTGCCTGCCTGCTCCTCTTACTCTGCCTGGTGGTCACCCAATTACTTCCTGCCTGTACAACCTTTACCTGCGGTGTGACCATCTCACTAAACGTGCTATCCACGACGTTCTCAGCATCGCGAATGCTCCATAATGAATCCATCCGCAGCTCCAGTGCCGCAATGCGGTTTGTCAGTAGCTGCAGCTGGATACATTTCCCGCACACAGGGTCGTCAGGGACACCGGAAGGGTCCCTGATTTCCCCCTCCAAATCTAGGAGTGTCATTGGAACCCGCAAAGGAATCCCCACCCTCATCACTTGCTGGAAGCAAGACAGTTGTTAGCAACAGATTAGGAAATGAAAATCTTGCACAGCAAAAAATCAGACCCAAACAGCAGCAAATATTAATGTAGCAATGATACTGCTGATCGAGCAATATACAAAATAAAAACAAACTAACTTTACAATCAAAAGTAGCCGACTCCCACAGGTCAGGCCACACATGCTAGGCCCATTTCAAACGCGTGCTCAGCACTGCCAATGAGAAGTCCACAAGGCACATCGAGCAATTTATTCACATCAAATTTGGAGCCTGGATGAGGCTTGTGCTGGCCAGCAGTGCAAGCTCCAAAAATGCTGAATGTGACCCACGCTCCAAGCAGTGAGTCTTTGCACCATTAGTGGAGCTTTGAAAAATCATGACATATGTACTTTGGAAACATTCCTCTTTCCTGTTGTATTGGACTGAATTATACCTCACTAAACACATATATGGTTTAATGCAGTTCATGAAGATTAGTTGCATCACATAGGAATTTTACAAATGCTTTGAAGCTTACCAAGACCTCAGCAAGTCCACTTCTTATTCCATGAATTCTGCTATTGGAGTTCTGAGGGCCCAGTGGTCAAATGGTCAAGTCTACCATTTTACCATCAGGTCAAACATGGGCAAGGAAACCTCCTGCTGATTACCACCTACCGCCCTCCCTCAGCTGATGAATCAGTACTCCTCCATGTTGAGCACCACTTGGAGGAAGCACTGAGGGTAGCAAGGGCACAGAATGTACTCTGGGTGGGAGACTTCAATGTCCATCACCAAGAGTGGCTCAGTAGCACCACGACTGACTGAGCTGACCGAGTCCTGAAGGACATAGCTGCCAGACTGGGCATGCGACAGGTGGTGAGAGAACGAACACGAGGAAAAAAACGACTTGACCTCGTCCTCACCAATCTACCTGTCACAGATGCATCTGTCCATGACAGTATTGGTAGGAGTGACCAACGCACAGTCCTTGTGGAGACGAAGTCCCGTCTTCACACTGAGGACATCATCCAACGTGTTGTGTGGCACTAAATGGGATAGATTCAGAACAGATCTAGCAGCTCAAAACTGGGCATCCATGAGGCGCTGTGGGCCATCAGAAGCAGCAGCAGAATTGTATTCCAGCACAATCTGTAACCTCATGGCCCGGCATATTCCTCACTCTACCATTACCAACAAGCCAAGGGATCAACCCTGGTTCAATGAGGAGTGTAGAAGAGTATGCCAGGAGCAGCACCAGGCGTACCGAAAAATGAGGTGCCAACCTGGTGAAGCTACAACTCAGGACTACATGCATGCTAAACAGCGGAAGCAAAATGCTATAGACAGAGTTAAGCGATTCCACAACCAACGGATCAGATCAAAGCTCTGCAGTCTTGCCACATCCAGTCATGAATGGTGGTGGACAATTAAACAACTAACGGGAGGAGGAGGCTCCGTGAACATCCCTAGCCTCAATGATGGCAAAGCCCAGCAGGTGAGTGCAAAAGACAAGGCTGAAGCGTTTGCAACCACCTTCGGCCAGAAGTGCCGAGTGGATGATCCATCTCGGCCTCCTCCCGATATCCCCACCATCACAAGCCAGTCATCAGCCAATTCAATTCACTCCACATGATATCAAGAAACGGCTGAGCGCATTGGATACAGCAAAGGCTTTGGGCTCCGACAACATCCCAACTGTAGTGCTGAAGACTTGTGCTCCAGAACTAGCCGCGCCTCTATCCAAGCTGTTCCAGTACAGCTACAACACTGGCATCTACCCGACAATGTGGAAAATTGCCCAGGTATGTCCTGTCCACAAAAACCAGGACAAATCCAATCTGGCCAATTACCGCCCCATCAGTCTACTCTCAATCATCAGCAAAGTGATGGAAGATGTTGTCGACAGTGCTATCAAGCGACACTTACTCACCAATAACCTGCTCACCGATGCTCAGTTTGGGTTCCGCCAGGACCACTCGGCTCCAGACCTCATTACAGCCTTGGTCCAAACATGGACATAAAGAGCTGAATTCCAGAGGTGAGGTGAGAGTAACTGCCCTTGACATCAAGCAGCATTTGACCGAGTGTGGCACCAAGGAGCCCTAGTAAAATTGAAGTCAATGGGAATCAGGAGGAAAGCTCTCCAGTGGTTGGAGTCATACCTAGCACAAAGGAAGATGGTAGTGGTTGTTGGAGGCCAATCAACTCAGCTCCAGGACATTGCTGCAGGAGTTCCTCAGGGCAATGTCCTAGGCCCAACCATCTTCAGCTGCTTCATCAATGACCTTCCCTCCATCATAAGGTCAGAAGTGGGGATGTTCGCTGATGATTGCACAGTGTTCAGTTCCATTCGCAACCCCTCAGATAATGAAGCAGTCCGTGCCCGCATGCAGCAAGAACGGGACAACATCCAGGCTCGTGCTGATAAGTGGCAAGCAACATTCGTGCCAGACAAGTGCCAGGCAATGACCATCTCCAACAAGAGAGAGTCTAACCATCTCCCCTTGACATTACCATCGCCGAATCCCCTACCATCAACATCTTGGGGGTCACCATTGATCAGAAACTTAACTGGACCAGCCATAGAAATACTGTGGCTACGAGAGCAGGTCAGAGGCTGGGTATTCTGCGGCGAGTGACTCACCTCCTGACTCCCCAAAGCCTTTCCACCATCTACAAGGCACAAGTCAGGAGTGTGATGGAATACTCTTCACTTGCCTGGATGAGTGCAGCTCCAACAACACTCAAGAAGCTCGACACCATCCAGGACAAAGCAGCCCATTTGATGGCACCCCATCCACCACCCTAAACATTCACTCCCTCCACCACCGGCGCACAGTGGCTGCAGTGTGTACCATCCACAGGATGCACTGCAGCAACTCGCCAAGGCTTCTTCGACAGCACCTTCCAAACCCGCGACCTCTACCACCTAGAAGGTCAAGGGCAGCAGGCACATGGGAACAACACCACCTGCACGTTCCCCTCCAAGTCACACACCATCCCGACTTGGAAATATATCGCCGTTCCTTCATCGTCGCTGGGTCAAAATCCTGGAACTCCCTTCCTAACAGCACTGTGGGAGAACCTTCACCACACGGACTGCAGCGGTTCAAGAAGGCGGCTCACCACCACCTTCTCAAGGGCAATTAGGGATGGGCAATAAATGCTGGCCTTGACAGCGACGCCCACATCCCATGAATGAATAAAAAAAAGGCACATGACCAATGAGTACCATCTTCCTCTATTTACTGTCTCTGTATGCCTCCAATCCACATTCTTAAGACGAATAGAGGCATTTCTTTTCAGTGTCTCTTATTCTGCTCTTTCAAGCTATGAGAAGCTGGGTCCTAGCCTCCATCGGAAGCGCTGAATCCAGCTTTATTTATACTCTATTGTACAGTTGCTGGCAGGAGCAATGTGCACCTGTTGCCATGGTACGTTGTAAATGTAAAAGCACATAAAGTTTCCTCGTTCTATTTCCACCTCCTTCCATTTTCAACTGATTTATGATGACAGATGAACTGCTTCTACCATTAAAGAGGTCACAACTTCATTTACAAGGGTCAAGTGCTTTATTTATAAGGTCACGTGGCTTGTTTCTGCATCATTAAGCTATTAAACCTAATTATTTGAAATCTTAACATAATTACATGTTTGAATTACCACAGAAGACGTTTTTAGTGCATTCGCAAAAGTGGAAGTTGTGCAGTAGTGTTTGAATGGAGCTCCGTCCAGATTTACTCCCCAAATACCTTTCACGTCTTTGTTTACAAATTGAGGCCACAGTCTGCCTTACTTTCGAAATCTTTTCCTGGATCCTGCTCCACAATCCCGCCAGAAATTGGGCAGAATAGAGGTGGAGAAAGAGCGAAAATTTGGGCGGTCAGGCCTACTGCTGCCTCACAATGTGACCTGCATTTCCCTCCCCCCTACAATCCCCGCAAGGATGGTTACTGCCCGATGCTTCCCCACCCGCCACATGCAAATAGTAGTGGGGCCCAAGGCCAGGGTCTCCAGAGGTTTCCCTTTTGTTGCCAGTATTATTGTCGCTTCTTGGGGACCACCATGGGGAAGGTGGCGGAAGGTCCCAGAAAAAGGCAATAACGACCCTGAGGTGCCTCCATGGAGGGAGAAGGCGCTGCAGTGGCCTTCTCTCTCTCCATTTCACCCCCAGCATTTACCTGGTGTAGACCCCGGTTTTCCCATCTTTGTGGCACTTCTGCCCCTTGAACGCTGGACCCGTCTCTGGTTCTGAAGCAGCAGAATTTCACTCTTGTGCATGGTGGGCTCCCTCTTGGTGGTGGCAATCCGACTGGGAGCCATTCCTGCACAACATATGACCCCCAACCCAGGAAACTGGTTGAGGGTTATGATGGGTCATGGCGGGTGGATTTCCTGCCCAGCTGAGAGGAGAAACCCAGCCCTGGTGAAGCCATGTGTGCACACATAAATGCATGCATGCATGGGTTTGCATGTGTCCCGAGCGTGGGTGTGCGTGCATGTTTGCATGCATGAATGCAGATATGTGCATGTTAATTCAACTCTTCTTCACTGTGAGGTGCAACAACTGATGGTAGCATCAACACTTAATGTTTGAACTAAATTATTCAGGAAAACAACAGAAATAGGATCGCAATACTAAATTTTAAAAAGGATCCCGATAGTGAAAATTTGTTCTTTAGTCCAGCTGACTGCACTAGTGTCCCTTCACTAGTGTCCCTGCACTAGTGTCCCTGAGGAGCAGTGCACAAACCCACTGGTTCAACTCGTGTCCCTGTATAGTACAGGGGAGGAGCAGTGTACAAACCCACTGATTGCACTAGTGTCCCTGTATAGTACAGGGGAGGAGCAGTGTACAAACCCACTGATTGCACTAGTGTCCCTGTACAGTACAGGGGAGGTGCAATGTACAAACCCACTGATTACACTCGTGTCCCTGTATATTACAGGGGGGAGCAGTGTACAAACCCACTGATCACACGAGTGTCCCTGTATAGTGCAGGGGAGGAGCAGTGTACAAACCCACTGATTACACTAGTGTCCCTGTATAGTGCAGGGGAGGAGCAGTGTACAAACCCACTGATTACACTAGTGTCCCTGTATAGTACAGGGGAGGAGCAGTGAACAAACCCACTGATCACACTAGTGTCCCTGTATAGTACAGGGGAGGTGCAGTGTACAAACCCACTGATTACACTAGTGTCCCTGTATATTGCAGGGGAGGAGCAGTGTACAAACCCACTGATTACACTAGTGTCCCTGTATAGTACAGGGGAGGAGCAGTGTACAAACCCACTGATTACACTAGTGTCCCTGTATATTGCAGGGGAGGAGCAGTGTACAAACCCACTGATTACACTAGTGTCCCTGTATATTGCAGGGGAGGAGCAGTGTACAAACCCACTGATTACACTAGTGTCCCTGTATAGTGCAGGGGAGGAACAGTGTACAAACCCACTGATCACACTAGTGTCCCTGTATATTGCAGGGGAGGAGCAGTGTGCAAACCCACTGATCACACTAGTGTCCCTGTATAGTACAGGGGAGGAGCAGTGTAAAAACCCACTGATCACACTAGTGTCCCTGTATCGTCCAGGGGAGGCGCACTGTGCAAACCCACTGATCACACTAGTGTCCCTGTATCGTCCAGGGGAGGCGCACTGTGCAAACCCACTGATCACACTAGTGTCCCTGTATCGTCCAGGGGAGGCGCAGTGTACAAAACCACTGATTGCACTAGTGTTCCTGTATAGTACAGGGGAGGAGCAGTGTACAAATCCAGTGATTACACTCGTGTACCGGTATAGTACAGGGGAGGAGCAGTGTACAAACCCACCAATGACACTTGTGTACCTGTATAGTACAGGGGAGGAGCAGTGTACAAATCCAGTGATTACACTCGTGTACCGGTATATTACAGGGGAGGAGCAGTGTACAAACCCACTGATTACACTCGTGTCCCTGTATATTACAGGGGAGGAGCAGTGTACAAACCCACTGATTACACTCGTGTCCCTGTATAGTACAGGGGAGGAGCAGTGTACAAACCCACTGATTGCACTAGTGTCCCTGTATAGTACAGGGGAGGAGCAGTGCACAAACCCACTGATTACACTCGTGTCCTTGTATAGTACAGGGGAGGAGCAGTGTACAAACCCACTGATTACACTAGTGTCCTTGTATAGTACAGGGGAGGAGCAGTGTACAAACCCACTGATTACACGAGTGTCCCTGTATAGTACAGGGGAGGAGCAGTGTACAAACCCACTGATTACACTCGTGTCCCTGTATATTGCAGGGGAGGAGCAGTGTACAAACCCACTGATCACACTAGTGTCCCTGTATAGTACAGGGGAGGAGCAGTGTACAAACCCACTGATTACACTAGTGTCCCTGTATAGTACAGGGGAGGAGCAGTGTACAAACCCACTGATTACACTAGTGTCCCTGTATATTGCAGGGGAGGAGCAGTGTACAAACCCACTGATTACACTCGTGTCCCTGTATATTACAGGGGAGGAGCAGTGTACAAACCCACTGATTACACTAGTGTCCCTATATAGTACAGGGGAGGAGCAGTGTACAAACCCACTGATTACACTAGTGTCCCTGTATAGTGCAGGGGAGGAGCAGTGTACAAACCCACTGATCACACTAGTGTCCCTGTATAGTACAGGGGAGGAGCAGTGTACAAACCCATTGATCACACTAGTGTCCCTGTATATTGCAGGGGAGGAGCAGCGTACAAACCCACTGATCACACTAGTGTCCCTGTATAGTACAGGGGAGGAGCAGTGTACAAACCCACTGATTACACTCGTGTCCCTGTATATTACACGGGAGGAGCAGTGTACAAACCCACTGATTACACTCGTGTCCCTGTATAGTACAGGGGAGGAGCAGTGTACAAACCCACTGATTGCACTAGTGTCCCTGTATAGTACAGGGGAGGAGCAGTGTACAAACCCACTGATTGCACTAGTGTCCCTGTATAGTACAGGGGAGGAGCAGTGTACAAACCCACTGATTGCACTAGTGTCCCTGTATAGTACAGGGGAGGAGCAGTGCACAAACCCACTGATTACACTCGTGTCCCTGTATATTACACGGGAGGAGCAGTGTACAAACCCACTGATTACACTCGTGTCCCTGTATAGTACAGGGGAGGAGCAGTGTACAAACCCACTGATTGCACTAGTGTCCCTGTATATTACAGGGGAGGAGCAGTGTACAAACCCACTGATTACACTAGTGTCCCTATATAGTACAGGGGAGGAGCAGTGTACAAACCCACTGATTACACTAGTGTCCCTGTATAGTGCAGGGGAGGAGCAGTGTACAAACCCACTGATTACACTAGTGTCCCTGTATAGTGCAGGGGAGGAGCAGTGTACAAACCCACTGATCACACTAGTGTCCCTGTATAGTACAGGGGAGGAGCAGTGTACAAACCCATTGATCACACTAGTGTCCCTGTATATTGCAGGGGAGGAGCAGCGTACAAACCCACTGATCACACTAGTGTCCCTGTATAGTACAGGGGAGGAGCAGTGTACAAACCCACTGATTACACTCGTGTCCCTGTATATTACACGGGAGGAGCAGTGTACAAACCCACTGATTACACTCGTGTCCCTGTATAGTACAGGGGAGGAGCAGTGTACAAACCCACTGATTGCACTAGTGTCCCTGTATATTACAGGGGAGGAGCAGTGCACAAACCCACTGATTACACTTGTGTCCTTGTATAGTACAGGGGAGGAGCAGTGTACAAACCCACTGATTACACTAGTGTCCTTGTATAGTACAGGGGAGGAGCAGTGTACAAAACCACAGTTTACACTTATCTCCCTGTATAGTACAGGGGAGGAGCAGCGTCCAAACCCACTGACTGCACTCAGTTGCTTGTTTTAGTTCTTAATTGTGTAACTGGATGAAATGTGAAATGACATAAACAGTTCGGTTCTTTCTGCGAGTAAATAACCTTTGGTGATCCTGCCACAGATGATTACTGATGCTGACACATATTTCCCTGCTCCATGATACTTCATTAACTGATGAAATTTAATTTGCCTCCACATTAGAATCTGCTTGTGGTCAGAAATAAACCTGCAAATCAACAAGATTCAAAACAATTGTTGACATAAGGCTCTGAACACTGAACCCTTCAGCTCTGACTTTGTATTCAGGATCTTCGCAACATCAGTGAAGCATGATTCCCAGTGAGAGAGAGAACCTACAGAAAGCCACAGAGCATTCCCAGTGAGAGATAGCTACAAGAGGACTTTCTTTTCTGGATTGGACAGAATTGGTGACCAATTGGAGACAACCATGGAGCAGAACTTCACTGCTCTCATAGGTACCATTTGGTCTGCATTCCCACTGATCAGTGGCCTTACAGATTCAGTGCCCAGTACCAGTAGCCTGGCAGCAAAATACTCACATGGTCCTGCTGTCTCACAATGGCAGGTCAAGTGAGTGCTCTGACAGTCCCCTCAGATGCCTGCACATGTGGCAGTGAAATGGGAGGGCCAGGCTGCTCAGACAACAGCACTGGAGATGCTCCTTCTTGGGATATAGGCAAATGGTGAGCCCAAGGGGCTCAAGTAGACAGTTAACAACCAGCTACCTTACATGCTCCAACCTCTCAGGTAGCACTTAGTAGGAGAATCTGATTAGGTTGGAAGAGCACACAGTGGCACCATGAGAAAACACAGCATTCTGAAGTTATGGGCCTAGAAATATGATCGTGCCTGGAACTGGACGGGCAGAGGACAGGGTGGGCACTGCACCTTCCAGTTAACGTGGACTCAGGTAGCACACATTATTCATGCTGTCTGATCATTTTAATGACACAGGCATGCAGCCAGGAAGAGCCAGTCTGCACATCCTCTCCCACCCAAAACTTGTTGGCAATCATGGGCAGGGGGAGAGTCGAGACCGTGGTGACTGACAACTCTGGAGCCGAGTGGTCCTGGTAGAACCCAAACTGAGCATTGATGAGCAGGTTATTGGTGAGTAAGTGCCGCTTGATAGCACTGTCGACGACACCTTCCATCACTTTGCTGATGATGGAGAGTAGACTGATGGGGCGGTAATTGGCCGGATTGGATTTGTCCTGCTTTTTGTGGACAGGACATACCTGGGCAATTTTCCACATTGTCGAGTAGATGCCAGTGTTGTAGATGTACTGGAACAGCTTGGCTAGAGGCACGGCTAGCTCTGGAGCACAAGTCTTCAGTACTACAGCCGGGATATTGTCGGGGCCCATAGCCTTTGCTGTATCCAGTGCACTCAGCCGTTTCTTGATATTGCATGGAGTGAATCAAATTGGCTGAAGACTGGTATCTGTGATGGTGGGGATATTGGGAGGAGGCCGAGATGGATCATCCACTCGGCACTTCTGGCTGAAGATGGTTGCAAACGCTTCAGCCTTGTCTTTTGCACTCATGTGCTGGGTGCTGCCATCATTGAGGATGGGAATGTTCACGGAGCCTCCTCCTCCCTTTAGTTGTTTAATTGTCCACCACCATTCACGACTGAATGTGGCAGGACTGCAGAGCTTTGATCTGATCCGTTGATTGTGGAATTGCTTAGCTCTGTCTATAGCATGTTGCTTCCGCTGTTTAGCATGCATGTAGTCCTGAGTTGTAGCTTCACTAGGTTGGCACCCTATTTTTAGGTACGCCTAGTGCTGCTCTTGGAATGCTCTTCTACACTCCTCATTGAACCAGGGTTGATCCCCTAGCTTGATGGTAATGGTCGAGTGAGGGATATACCAGGCCATGAGGATACAGATTGTGCTGGAATACAATTCTGCTGCTGCTGAGTATAATGTGGGGAAATGTGACCATTAACTTTGGTAGGAAGAATAGGAAAACAGAATATTTTTTAAATGGTGAGAAACTGTTAAATGTTGGTGCTCAGAGAGATTTGGGTGTTCTTGTCCACGAAACACAGAAAGTTAACATGCAGGTACAGCAAGCAATTAGGAAGGCAAATGATATGTTGGCCTTTATTGCAAGGGGGTTGGAGTACAAGAGTAAGGAAGTCTTGCTGCAATTGTACAGGACTTTGGTGAGACCTCACCTGGAGTACTGCATACAGTTTTGGTCTCCTTACCTAAGGAAGGATATACTTGCCTTAGAGGGGGTGCAACGAAGGTTCACTAGATTGATTCCTGGGATGAAAGGGTTGTCCTATGAGGAGAGATTGAGTAGAATGGGCCTATACTCTCTGGAGTTTAGAAGAATGAGAGGTGATCTCATTGAAACATTTAAAATTCTTAGCGGGCTTGACAGGGTAGGTGCGGAGTGGCTGTTTCCTCTGGCTGGAGAGTCTAGAACTAGGGTCATAGTCTCAGGATAAGGGGTGGGTGATTTAGGACTGAGCCAAGATCCTTTCTCACTATTGTCCTTATGTCATCCTTTATTATTGGGGCTACACCCCCTCCTTTTCCATTTTGTCTGCCTTTTCGAAAGGTCAATACCCTGTAATATTTAGTTCCCAACCTTGGTCACCTGGCAACCACGTCTCTGTGATGCCTATTAGATCAAACCCATTTATCTCTATTTGTGCCACTAATTTGTCTATCTTGTTGCGAAAGCTTTGTGCATTCAGATAAAGCACCTTTAATTTTAACTTTTTACCATTTGTCACTGATTTGACCTCATTCACTGATGCACCAATACCGTTAAACTCTCTGTCTCTTCCTGTCACACCCAGCTTATCTTTACCCAAATCGCTACACTGCTGAACGGCCTTGACTTTTCTCTTTAGGTTTACAAATTTACCCTAACCTGAACCCTCCCCCCCCACCCGACCCAGTTTTAGTTTAAAGCCCTCGTTATTGAATTCACCAGGACACTGGTCCCAGCCTGGTTTAAGTGGAGTCCGTCCCATCGGAACAGTTCCCTCTTTCCCCAGTACTGGTGTCAGTGCCCCATGAATGGAAACCTCTGTCTCCCACACCAATCTTTGAGCCACGCATTTAACTCTCTGATCTGTTTGATCCTATGCCAATTTGCGTGTGGCTCAGGTAGTAATCCAGAGATTATTACCTTTGAGGTTCTGCTTATTAATTTAGACCCTATCTCCTTGAACTCCCTCAGCAGAACCTCATTCTTAGTCCTACCTATGTAGTTGGTTCCTACATGGACCACGACAACTGGATCCTCCCCCTCATGCTCCAAGTTCTTTTCCAGCCGTGAGGAGATGTCCTTAACCCTGACACTGGGCAGGCAACACAGCCTTCGGGACTCCTGGTCGCGGCTGCAGAGTACAGCGTCTATCACCCTGATTATACTATCTCCTACCACTACCATATTCCTTTTTACTCCCCCCACTTGAATGGTCTCCTGTACCATGGTGCCATGGTCAGTTTGCCCATCCTCCCTGCCACCTTTGTTCTCATCCACTCAGGTAGCCAGTACCTTGTACCTCTTGGACAAAGGCAAAGGCTGAGGCTCCTCCATCACTGCATCCTGGGTCCCCATAACTGCCTGACTCGCAGTCACAGTCGACTATCCCTGACCGCTGACCAAATCTAAAGTACTACTTAACCTGAGGGGTGTGACTACCCCCTGGATCAGAGTGTTGCTGGTGGGCTCTGTGCTTCTCGTAGAAGACAGGTGAAAAAAATGAAAATTTCAAAAACCATGTCAAAGCCTATGTAATCAATCACCCTGTGTTGATATGGCACAAATGATGAAAAATATCGTGGATGACATATTTCCATCATTTGAACATCATTCCTATACACCTGCCCATATCGTCAACTGTCACATTCAGCAGGCAATTTCAATTACAGCAGCAATCTGTGAATACTGGAAGAGAATCGTGTAAAAAAAAATGTTAACATACAAAAGTAGTGCCCAACACAGCAATAGAAACTAATGCAGGGAGCAAAATGCAACAAAATATCAATGCGTCTTAAAAAAGACACAAGCTTATTTTCAACTTTTCCAACACAAGCCAAACTTTAAGGATCTAACTTTATTAGGCCAGGCCAGTGGATTAGTGGCGCACCATTTTATATGGGGTATGGTGAGTGCTGGGGACAGAGCTTTCCAGAAGAATGTGCAGGGATGTGAGTACCATCATTACCATATTGCAATAAGGCTGCCATTGGCCACCAGTGCAGACTCCCTTTCTTGCAGAATTTCTTATTCCACAATGTGTGACGCACTGTCAATTGTGCTCGTGGGCCTGCGCCTCAGGTTGCCTGGCCCTTGCTCGCCTCGATTGAAGCTGTTAATCAGCAGCTGAGCCCTGCAAAATCAGACCTATATTGTACTTAAAATGCATGGCTCTTTGCCAGTGTACAGCTACTTTTTCCGGCTCTTGAGGTTTGCCACCGTAAATATATATTATAATACAGTTCACTTAATCAGATAAGTTATTGGTACAACTGATTAGTTATCTCTTAATGGGGAAGCTATTCACTCCAATTGACTTGAAATCAACAGAAAGGATCACAGTTCCATTACTAAAGTGAAAGTATCCAATCTCTGCCACAGTACCACAACTGATCCTCAGCATATCCCTGGGTCTGAAAGAGGGAGAATCAGCCAAGATTCCCACTTCTGATCTCTGTTCAGTGATACCTGCTGAAAAGTGTACATTCATGGGCATTGGACAAGGACAGCATTGGGCCTGAATTTGACCACTTTCAGAAGAGGAAGGGAGAAAAGAAGAGAAAATTGAAGAGAATAATTCTTTGCTCAGCTATTTATCTAAACTTTACCCCAAGTACTGTGGACAAAGTGTCACAGACAGAAAGCAGCATCAAGGTAGAAATGAATATGAGACTCTGAACTGCTCTCTGGGTGTGTGCCACGTCAACTCCAGTCAATGACCTTTACTCCCAGAAAATATGCTTGCTGCAGGCAAATGTCTTGCTAACGCAAAGGCAGAATCTCGATGTGACAACCACTTCCAATTAATTCATTCCAATTAAACCAGCCCCTCGCTGAAACACTCTCCAATACTCATGATTTTTTACTTTATGGTCTTTGACACTTGTATGCACAAGCTAGAAAGTGTAACAGGACAGCAGTGGAAAAGTCTGTGAGTAGATTATTAATATTCTGTAATATTTGCCATGACGCATTGGGGTCAATTTTAACTCGGTATGGGATCTGCCATTGGAGGGGGGGGGGGTGGGTGGGGAGACAGACAGCGCACCTGGGAGCCTGAAAGCTCACGAAACCCGGCCTCATTTTAATACATGAAATTGGTCACCCACCCAAAGCTGGCGGGAATGACATCACAGCCGGTGGATGGGAGCGGAAATAGGAGCAGGACACGGCCATCAGAGACCCAAGAATATGGCCCCCGACATAAGGTAAGTGCTTGAGGGGGGAGAGAGTTGCTAGTGTAGGGAGGGCTGAGGCAAGGAAGGCCGAAGGATTCCCTCTGAGGCCCGGAGAAGCACTCCTGCTCCCCCGAATCCTAGGAATCCTCCTGAAGAATGAAAACTGTTACTTATCTTGGCCTCTTCTGACTACTCTCCTGCATCCCTCCAGGTTTCTCTGGTGGGTTTGACACCGTGTGGGTCTCCCCCTGAGTCATCGTTAAAATCACGCTGTGGCGCCAATGATATCATCAGGCCGTGACGTTTAGATTGAAATTAGGCCTCTGCCTGCTTGCACTGGGAGCCTCGACCAACTACAAAGTCGGTGAAGATAAAATGTCACTGGGTGAGAAAAGTGGGGCCTCGGGCTGGTAAGTGGACTCGGCTGAATTTAACCTCCCCCACACACCGGTCACACCGGGCGGGGTTAAAATCGACCCCATTCTTCTTTCTTGGTAGGTGGTTTAAAATTTTCAGTTACTTTCAACAATATAACCTAAACCTTTTTTAAAACTCTCATATGTGGAACCTTTTCAGATGGCATCTGAAAAGCCAAGTGGCCAAAAGGGATAATTTCATAATCCTGTACACTAGAGGGGAAGCACACTCACTGGTAGCATGGGTTGGAAAATAGGAACTACAATGTTGCATCCCTCTCTCTGACCCGCCCTCCCTTCAAGCATGGCCTCCCCTCCAGGACAGCAGGTTCACGAGATTACCCGTCATATCCACTATGTGATTCTCATTAACCAAATTAAATTACCTCATCAAATAACTCTAGCAATTAGTGAGGCACGACCTGTTGCTTCTAAAACCATGCTGCATACTCATTATGGCTTCTACATTCTTTAGATGAACATTAATAGCATCAAGTATAATTCTCTCAAGAATTTTTCCTATAATCAATGTTAGGCTAGCAGGTCTATGAGCTGAATTCTCCTCCGTAATCCTGCATGGAATTGAGCAGGATGGCGGCAGAGAATGAAGTGTTTGTTATAAATATTTTTAAAACAACTTTATTAATTCCTTGAATTTCTTCATGGCATATTCTTCACTGAAGTCTACATATGTGAGATTCCTGAGCTACCATCACTGGATCTAGAATTTATCTACAATCTTCATTAACACAGGCAATTTATTGATCCTCTACAATATTTCTTCCCCAAGTATTCTTTAAAGGAACTATCTGCCTTTTTAATACATTATCTACCACTGCCATAGCTAAACAACTTATTTGGCTTTTTCTTACTGTTATCTACCTTTTTATATTGGCCTCTTATCTCTTCTAATATTCCGTTTAATTGTCCTCAACTGATTTTTGTATGACTCAAAATCCTCACTACTCTTTGTTTTTTTTTCTCTTTTAAAATATTTCAGTGTGGCTTTTAGGTTATTTTGATATCACTATTTTCATCCTTTCCACATCCCTTAACCAAATTAAAACGGTCCATTTTTCTCTTGTTTTATTTTCCAGCTCCACTCCCTACTCCTACATTACAACAGTGATTACACTTCAAAAGTACTTTTTGGCTGTAAAGTGTTTTGAGACGTCCTGAGGTTGTGAAAGGTGCGATATAAATGCAAGAATTTATTTTATCTTTTTAATCCTCTCTGCAGCTCTTCTCATAGGTTGCAGCATTTGCTCTTCCAAAGTCTTGTACAAGTACAACTGTATATAATGATCAACAGCCACTTCGTGATCACGAACCAGTTCTGGTAGACTGCTAAATATTAAATCTGATCCAGTATTTTAAAAAATTTGTTACCAGTATGTGGGTGACATTGGCGAGGCCAGCATTTATTGCCCATCCCCAGTTGCCCCTTGAGAAGGCGGTGGTGGGCCTTCTTCTTGAACCACTGCAGTAAACCTGTTGGATTATCATAGATGATATTTTCCCCCAGGCCATGATTGACCTCATTTCTCCTTTACAGAGAATGAGATAAATTTATAGTTCTAGAAAGTATAATGAATACATCAATTCATCAAACAATATTTGTTTAATTTCTTTCCACATTCATCTTCAATTATGTCTCCTATATCCGCAGTGTTCTTTTCTATTGAGAAAGGAGGAACAATCAATGCTGCTCTTCAGCTGACCTGCCAACAACTGTATTTGAATCATGTTGAAGGCCATGCAACTCTCTAGCTAATTTTGCTTCTCTTTCTTGGATAATCCAACTGAGATTTACTAAATTCTCTCTTACTCTTCCCCCCCACCGCCCCCCAACTCCCACCACCAAGAAGACCATGGGGCCGATTTTCGGATGGCCGAGCAGGTGCGTTGGGGGCTCCTAAAATAGAATCATAGAATCATAGAAGTTACAACATGGAAACAGGCCCTTCGGCCCAACATGTCCATGTCGCCCAGTTTATACCACTAAGCTAGTCCCAATTGCCTGCACTTGGCCCATATCCCTCGATACCCATCTTCCCCATGTAACTGTCCAAATGCTTTTTAAAAGACAAAATTGTACCCGCCTCTACTACTGCCTCTGGCAGCTCGTTCCAGACACTCACCACCCTTTGAGTGAAAAAATTGCCCCTCTGGATCCTTTTGTATCTCTCCCCTCTCACCTTAAATCTGTGCCCCCTCGTTATAGACTCCCCTACCTTTGGGAACCCTGGAGCGGGTTCAGAGCCCGGCTCCAACCCGCTGACTTCGGGGTTCCCCAATGACGCGTTTGGGTGTGCGCGCAGCTCCCGAATGCGGGATTCCCACCGGCAATTAAAGCCGGCTGGATGCTACTTTACACAGTTATTTAGATAGTTGAGGTACTTGATAGACCTCATTGAGTGGAGATTTTGGCAGGGGTGCAATTTTGAAGGATCCTCAGCGTGCTTCCCGTGCTGTGGGAAACACTCCCTGTTGGAGCAGACGTGTTTCAGCCAGCAGCCAGTGGGAGATGCAAAGGATTATTTGACAGGTGGTGGGAGAACCTCATTTATTGCAGCAGGGCACTCTGTCACTTCAGACACAGTTTTGGCTGCAACACCTTTGTCTTTCCACTCAAAATTCTTAATTTATACCCTAAACTCTGCTGTGCAAACACATTTACCTACTTTGCGGACCCCCTCAAACTCATACTGTCAGGATGGGGGGGCACCATAGCTGCATTCATCACTTCATCTGAGGACGAGCAACATCACCAGCCTCACCAGGCACGCCGTCCACCTCCGCCACGTGAAGCTCCACAACACAGTGCTGCGCCACAGGCACCTGCACAAGAGCACGGAGGGCAACAACAGTGAGAGCGACTTCGCAGGAGGCACTACCCTCGCCACAGGGTCTACAGACCGAGGCTCAGCTTCCTGGACCTCTCTGAGGAGCAGTGCATATGGAGGCTCAGAGTCAGTCGCCAGGTAGTCGCGGACATCTGCAGCCTCCTTCATGCCGAGCTGCTCCTGGCTGGGCCGAGCAGCATCTCCTTACCTGTCGCTGTCAAAGTCACCACTGCCCTCAACTTCTTCACCTCTGGATCATTCCAGGGTGCCACTGGGGACATCGCCAGGGTCTCAGTCGTCTGCACACAAGTGCATAAGGCAGGTCACCGACGGCTTGTTTCGCAGGGCCTCGCACTACGTCAACTTCCCCATGGACGACCTCAGCCAGACGGAGAGGGCAGTGGGATTCCACTCTGTGGCTGGCTTCCCACGGGTGCAGGGTGTAATCGATTGCACCCATATAGCAATCCGAGCACCTCCACATGAGCCAGGACTGTTCATCAACAGGAAGGGCCATCACTCCATCAACACTCAGCTCATCTGTGACCACCGCAAGAGATTCCTTCACGTGTGCGCCAGATACCCTGGCAGCTGCCACGATTCCTTCATCCTCCGGGAATCCAACATCCCGCCCCTCTTCCACGCACTGAACACCCGCAAGGGCTGGCTCCTCGGGGACAAGGGATACCTCCTGCACACGTGGCTCATGACACCTCTGAGGAACCCCACCACCGAGCAACAGCGTCGATATAACGACAGCCACATCGCTACCAGGTGTACAATTGAGCATGCTATAGGGCTGCTCAAGATGCACTTCAGATGCCCTTGATCATTCCGAGGGAGCGCTTCAATACGCACCAGACAGAGTGGGACGCATTATAGTCGTCTGTTGTGCCCTGAACAACATGGCACAACAGAGAGGGGTACCGCTGGAGGAGGCCCCATCCACATCTGCCACCCATACTGAGGAGGACGAGGAGGAGGAGGAGGAGGCGGAGGAGGAGCAACCCATGGGCAGAGCAGCGGCTCACCTGGCTGCTCGTGAGGCCAGAGAGTCACTGATATGTGAACGGTTCTCCTAACATCAGACAGTGTGAACAGTCCAGTCCTCACCACCTGGACAGAGCACCGGCCACACCAGCCCCCCCCCGCCCGCCCCCTCCTCAAAATAGTCATACAACTACACATACACCCACTGTGGAGTGACCCAATGGGTGGCATCAAGTGTGGGCGTTCATGGTGAACCTCATGAAAGGGACTTATTACACAAGCCAGTCAAGAATGGCCAAGACGTGGCAATATAATATTTAATGTGCCATTAAGAAAAATAAAATATAAATAAAAAACATGACAAACCGTCAAACACCCTTGTGCATCCCCTTTGTGCTCACAAAACCTTCGCCTTACGCTTACGACTACTCCTATGTGATGCTTCCCCTGTGGCTGCAATAGAGGTAGTGGCAGGTTGCTCTTGTTCATGCCCTGACCGATTAGATGATTTGGGCCCACGCCCTCTGGGTTTTGGTGCGGCCACCTGGAGAGGAGGCAGCATTGCGGGTACTGGTTGAGAGGGGGGCAACGGGTGAGACGTGAGAGTGCTTTGCGTGGCTGCACAGTGTTCAGTTCCATTCGCAACCCCTCAGATAATGAAGCAGTCCGAGCCCGCATGCAGCAAGACCTGGACAACATCCAGGCTTGGGCTCATAAGTGGCAAGTAACATTCGCGCCAGATAAGTGCCAGGCAATGACCATCTCCAACAAGAGAGAGTCTAACCACCTCCCCTTGACATTCAACGGCATTACCATCGCCGAATCCCCCACCATCAACATCCTGGGGGTCACCATTGACCAGAAACTTAACTGGACCAGCCATATAAATACTGTGGCTACAAGAGCAGGTCAGAGTCTGGGTATTCTGCGGCGAGTGACTCACCTCCTGACTCCCCAAAGCCTTTCCACCATCTACAAGGCACAAGTCAGGAGTGTGATGGAATACTCTCCACTTGCCTGGATGAGTGCAGCTCCAACAACACTCAAGAAGCTCGACACCATCCAAGATAAAGCAGCCCGCTTGATTGGCACCCCATCCACCACCCTAAACATTCACTCCCTTCACCACCGGCGCACTGTGGCTGCAGTGTGCACCATCCACAGGATGCACTGCAGCAACTCGCCAAGGCTTCTTCGACAGCACCTCCCAAACCCGCGACCTCTACCACCTAGAAGGACAAGGGCAGCAGGCGCATGGGAACAACACCACCTGCACGTTCCCCTCCAAGTCACACACCATCCCGACTTGGAAATATATCGCCGTTCCTTCATTGTCGCTGGGTCAAAATCCTGGAACTCCCTTCCTAACAGCACTGTGGGAGAACCGTCACCACACGGACTGCAGCGGTTCAAGAAGGCGGCTCACCACCACCTTCTCGAGGGCAATTAGGGATGGGCAATAAATGCCGGCCTTGCCAGCAACGCCCACATCCCGTGAACGAATAAAAAAATTTAAAAAAAATAAAAAATCTCCATTTCCATATCCCCTTTCGCCATCATCCCTCTCCTGGTACAGGCCCACATCACTCCTACCACCCTGCCGGACGACAGTTTGGAGGACATGTGTGAAGCCTTGTAAGGCCAGTGCTAGTGTATCTGCCTGCCTGTTTAAGGCGGCAGAAAGTTGCTCACCCTGAGTCCAAAGGGCCGTTGTCAGGGTCTGAATGAACTCATTGGTGAGCCGTGCTTGAAGCTCGATGGAGGCTAGCCTCCCCTCCATCGCAGACATTCCCGCACTTACCCGCGACACTATCTCAGAGATGCCCTCACGTCCCTGTGACAGTATCTCAGAGATTCCCTCCTGTACCTGTGCCACCATTCCACTCATGCAGGAGTTGGACTCCTCCATCCTCTGCGCGATTGTGGAGAGTGCGCGTGGCACCTGTTCCAGAACCTCGCAAATGTGCTGCTGTCCCTCGATCATTCTCCTTTTAAAGGATGACCCCCAGGTTTCAGCATCTGTGTCCAGCTGAGCAGAGCCTGGAGA
The DNA here is from genome assembly GCF_035084215.1 of Heptranchias perlo. Taxonomy (NCBI): domain Eukaryota; kingdom Metazoa; phylum Chordata; class Chondrichthyes; order Hexanchiformes; family Hexanchidae; genus Heptranchias; species Heptranchias perlo. The sequence continues at coordinate 15,064,438 of NC_090370.1, forward strand.
AGAGTGCTCCCACCGATGCGGACTCTCCACAGCTGCCCCTGCCACCAGTGTCTGCTTGTGCTCACATGTGTGCGGTGACTCACCATGTGAGACCCCAACTAAGTGATGACGGGGACCCACCGAGGTGTGTGTATCTGTGCTGGTGGATGGCTTGTTCAGATGTGACGGTGCCCTCTCAGAGGCCAGCAGGTCCTCTGAGGAATCGCCCTCTGCCGTCACAGCGGTCGCCGGAGGCCCTGTAAGAGAACAGAAGACAATATTAAGCATGATGACAGATGTTGAGGTGCTGAAGATGGCAAGGCATGTTAACATCATTTGCTATTGTGAGTGCTGAATGTTAAAGTTCTTTCACCAGCCGTTTGTTGGGTGCCAGTCTCGGTGTCCTCAACGGACAGGCACTCGAGGGTGCGGCTTAGTTCCAGAGCCTCCTGCTCCGCGTCCGTGAGAACGACCTGATGTTGCGGCCCCCCTCCGGTCTTCGCCCTCTCCCGTGCATTCTGGGCTCTCGTCTCCTATAAGGGGAGAAAGTAGAGAGGTGTGAGTGAGGGTTGGTGACGTGGCCAACCGCTGAATGCATTGGTTTGGGTGAGGCTGACCGTGAAAGAGATGCATCAGAGGGTGAGTATGAGACAGAGCCATGAGATTGTATGAGGATTGGATTGAGTGGTAGTGGTGGGATGGGTACTGGGGAGGTGAGTAAGTGCAGGTAAGTTGAGGATGAGGTTTGAGTGGGTGTGAGGAGTGATGTGATAGAGTAGTGTTGGCAGTTCAGAAGGAGTTGTGGGGTGGGGGCGGTGATGTGGAAGACGGAGCGTAGGAGAATGAGTAAGTATACTCACTTTGGCTGACCTAGTTAGGTCATTGAAGCGCTTCCTGCACTGGATCCATGTGCGGGAGACGTTGCTGCTGCTGCTGACCTCCTCTGCCACCTCGAGCCAGGCCTTCTTGGTGGCAGAGACAGGCCACATCCTCCCAGCCGCTGGGTAGAAAATATCTCTCCTCCTCACCCCATCCAGTAGGACCTGGAGTGAGGCATCATTAAATCTGGGAGCAGCCTTTCCCCAGGGCTGCTCCATTCTATAATTTTGGTTCTTTGCTGCAGGAGCAGTATTGGAGGACTGCCCCTTTAAATAGGGCTCCTCCAGCTGACAGCCTGTGATGCAGGTGCGCAGTCCGCCCACTGCGCAGGTTGACGACGGGAAACCCGGAAGCCACGGTAAGTGGCTTCAATTTACCCGCGATCGGGTGGGGAACGGACTGATTTCACTGGGCGGGTTACCCACGCGCCCAGTCGCCCCCCCGCTGCCATCCCACCTCCCTGGTAATATCGGGGCCCATATTTGAATGTCAGTTGAGGCTGAGATTTAAACAAGGTGTTTCCATCTCATGGAGGCCAGTAGTGTTGCAGCCTGACCTTCAGCATCTTCAGGTTATTGCTTTATTTTTGGGGGGCAGGAGGGGAAGGTAAGGAGAAAATCTGCAGAATCTTCCCTCAGGAGATTAAATTGGTTGGGCTATAAATTCAGCCACGTAGCGCCCATTTTGTAGGTCCTACGCGGCCTCCTAAGGTCCCAAAATTGCATCCGGAATGCACGCGAGCGTGACGTGCGCCGGACGCCATTCTGGTAAAGACATTTGCAGACACGCAGATAACGAACGCCGGTACCATGTAAAGTAAGGAGAACATGTGTTAGATCAGGGTGCAACCCGAATTTAAAGGGATAGATACCATTTTGGCACTCAATACTCCAGCCAACTCTTAACCACGAACAGCTGAACATGTCGTAGACGGCCTAGAGGAGCCCCCACCAGCGCTATTTAAAGGGACCATGCAGGATTTACAGGTTAGTTGCTGTATCATTGCTTCTGGCTGCTGATGCATTTGTATCTGTTTTTGGAGGTCTCTTATACCTGAATACTAGGACAAGGGGACATAGCCTAAAATTTAGAGCCAGGACTTACAGGAATGAAGTTAGGGAACGCTTCTCCATGCAAAGGGTGGGAGAAGTTTGGAACGCTCTTCTGCAGACGGCAGTTGATGCTAGCTCAATTGTTAATTTTAAATCTGAGATCGATAGGTTTTGGTTAACCAAAGGTATTAAGGGATATGGGGTTAAGGCGGGTATAGGGAGTTAGGTCACAGATCAACCATGATCTTATTGAATGGTGGAACAGGCTCAAGGGGCTAAATGCCACTGCCACTTGCTGCCTCCTGTTATGCGCCACCTTCTCCTGCAAGAAAGTGTGTCGGTGAGTGTCCTGTAGGATGTTTGGGTGATGTGCCTGTCATGGTTGAATAGCTGCCAGTGTGTGTGACCCGTGAGTTGTGGGTGTGCGGCTTGCAACAGTGGCAATGTATGAGGGTGAGAGGAAGCATTTGGTTGGAAGAGTTGAGTACTGATGGAAAGAGTTTGCTGGTATGTGGGTGATGGGGGGTGTAGTGTGTGGTGCAGTGGATGCGGCTAGTGGTGCAGTTGGTAGGAGATGACACTTGACAGTTGACCTCACTTACCTTGACCACTCATGTCAAAGCATTGAACTTCTTCCTGCACTGCATCCATGTGCATGGTGCTATGCACTTGGCATTGACTTTGTCCCCTACTTCCTCCCACTGCCTATGGAGCAAATGTCTGGACAGCCTCTTGCCCCCCTGCAGATATTGGATGTCCTTCCTTCTGTCCACCTCTTGCACCAAGGCCTCTAGTGCATCAGCAGAGAACCTTGGTGCATGCTCTCTCGCAGGCCTGGTACAAACTCAGATCGGCAGATCGGTGAGGTCTGGCGTGCAGATTGGAGGATGTGGGATTTAGGATTGCGCAACCTTTATTCAATGTTTTAACATGACTCAATTTAGATTGTAAACATAGGGATGGGACCTGCATCTGTGTTTTACATGTGCGATGTCTGATCTCCGTTCAGACTCTGTGTGGAGTATATTTTGCACATAAGAGGTGCAGGCTGCCTTTAAGTGGTGCAGGCCGCCTTAAAGTGGTGCGAGGCACTCACGTGATATTGGCCCCCCTGCTGGTGAGAAGCCATTCAACATTGCAGCTTGGCCTGGCTGCTCGCGCCGGAATCCGATAAATGACCAGGCAGCACGGCATTGGAACAACTGGGCGCGGGTTAATTGCACACCGCGACCCCCACGCCCGGATTCGGGGGTTATCGAATTTAACCCCTGTTGAGTGGAATCCATGAGAGGCCATATTGTACATGATCATTGGAGGGCTTGGTAAGTGAAGGGCCTTTTCTCATTCCATACTTTCTTATCTGCTTATGTAACCAAAACCTGGCCTGACCAGATCATACTGCAATAATCTCTTCCAGCTCTATCAAGCTCACTGAATCTGAACCTGACCTGACAAAAATCCTAACCTTTTCTTATCCTTTCCTCCAGCTTAATAGAAACATAAAAACTTGACTAAGTGTTGCTGCCTCATTCTTGGGGGAAATTCTAAATTTATTCCTCCCCCTTTGCAAATTCACACTGCGGTCGATTGCGCTGGCCAAGTTTAATAAGTGGCTGCGGCATTGCTAAAGTATAAAGGTTAATCCTGAAGTATAACACTAACCAGAAAAATCAATCTAAATTATTCATTAATAGCAAACGATATCCAACTTGAATGTGCGTGGTCACCATTTTCTATGAGGCTAGGATATATCTGTTTGATTCAGGAAGAAGTCTGTCATGGGCAGACATTTTTAATCTCCTGTGCTCCTATACACAGAGAATTTATTCTACTGCTGTTTGTCTGTCAGTGAAAATTGATTTTATTAACTCAATCACTGAAAATTTTCTCAGATTTGAAAAATGTAATATTTGACTCTAGACGATACATAGAAACATAGAAAATAGGAGCAGGAGTAGGCCATTCGGCCCTTCGAGCCTGCTTCGCCATTCAATATGATCATGGCTGATCCTTTATCTCAATACCATATTCCCGCTCTCTCCCCATACCCCTTGATGCATTTTGTGTCTAGAAATCTATCCAGCTCCATTTTAAATATACTCAGTGACTTGGCCTCCACAGCCTTCTGTGGTAGAGAATTCCACAGGTTCACCACTCTCTGAGTGAAGAAATTTCTCCTCAAGTCAGTCCTAAATGTCCTACCCCGTATCCTGAGACTGTGACCCCTCATTCTGGACCCCCCCAGCCAGGGGAAACATCCTCCCTGCATCCAGTCTGTCTAGCCCTGTCAGAATTGAGTGAATACAGGCCGAGTCGACCCAATCTCTCCTCATACGACAGTCCTGCCATCCCAGGAATCAGTCTGGTGAACCTTCGCTGCACTCCCTCCATGGCAAGTATATCCTTTCTTAGGTAAGGAAACCAAAACTGCACACAATACTCCAGGTGTAGTTTCACCAAGGCCCTGTATAACTGCAGTAAGACATCCTTGCTCCTGTACTCAAATCCTCTTGCAATGAAGGCCAACATACCATTTGCCTTCCTAACTGCTTGCTGCACCTGCATGTTTGTTTTCAGTGACTGGTGTACAAGGACACCCAGATCCCTTTGTACATCAACATTCCCCAATCTATCACCATTTAAATAATACTTTGCCTTTCTGTTTTTCCTTCCAAAGTGGATAACTTCACATTTATCCACATTATACTGCATCTGCCATGTATTTGCCCACTCACTCAACTTGTCTAAATCGCCTTGAAGCCTCTTTGCATCCTCCTCACAACTCACAATCCCACCCAGTTTTGTGTCGTCAGCAAACTTGAAAATATTACATTTGGTTCCCTCATCCAAATCATTGATATATATTGTGAATAGCTGAGGCCCAAGCACTGATCCCTGCGGTACCCCACTAGTCACTGCCTGCCACCCCGAAAAAGATCCATTTATTCCTACTCTCTGTTTCCTGTCTGTTAACCAATTTTCAATCCATGACAGTATATTACCCCCAATCCCATGTGCTTTAATTTTGCACACTTACCTCCTATGTGGGACTTTATCAAAGGCCTTCTGAAAATCCAAATAAACTACATCCATTGGTTCTCCCTTATCTATTCTACCAGTTACATCCTCAAAAAACTCCAATAGGTTTGTCAAACATGATTTCCCTTTCATAAATCCATGTTGACTTTGTCTAATCCCGTTGATATTTTCTAAGTGTCTTGTTATCACATCCTTTATAATAGACTATAGCATTTTCCCCACTACTGATGTTAGGCTAACCGGTCTATAGTTCCCTGTTTTCTCTCTCCCTCCTTTTTTTAAAATAGCGGGGTTACATTTTCCACCCTCCAATCTGCAGGAACTGTTCCATAATCTATAGAATTTTGGAAGATGACAACTAATGCATCCACTATTTCCATGGCTACCTCTTTTAGTACTCTGGGATGCAGATTATCAGGCCCTGGGGATTTATCAGCTTTCAGTCCCATTAATTTCTCCAGCACTATTTTTTTACTAATACTAATTTCCTTTAATTCCTCCTTCTCACTAGACCCTTGGTTCCCTAGCATTTCTGGGAAGTTATTTGTGTCCTCTTCCGTGAAGACAGAACCAAAATATTTGTTTAATTGCTCTGCCATCTCCTTGTTCCCCATTATACACTCTCCCGTTTCTGATTGTAAGGGACCTACATTTGTCTTCACTAATCTTTTTCTTTTTACATACTTGTGGAAGCTTTTACAGTCCACTTTTATGTTCCTTGCAAGTTTACTCTCATACTCTATTTTTCCCCTATTAATCAATCTCTTGGTCCTTTTTTGCTGAATTCTAAACTGATCCCAATCCTCAGGCTTGCTACTTTTTCTGGCAACTTTATATGACTCCTCTTTGTACTATCCTTAATTTCTTTTGTTAGCCATGGTTGGGCCACTTTTCCTGTTGTGTTTTTGCGCCAGAAAGGAATGTATAATTGTTGCAATTCATGCATTTATTCCTTAAATGTTATCCATTGCCTATCCACCGTCATGCCTTTTAATGAAGCTTCCCAATCTATCATAGCCAACTCACTCCTCCTACCTTCGAAGTTTCCTTGGTTTAGATTTAGGACCCTAGTTTCAGATTGGACTACTTCACTTTCCATCTTAATGAAGAATTCTATCATGTTATGGTCACTCTTCCCTAAAGGACTCCACACAACAAGATTATTAATTAACCCCTTCTCATTGCACAATACCCAATATAGGATAGCCTGTTCCCTGGTTGGCTCCTCAATGTACTGGTCTAAAAAACCATCTCGTACACACTCCAGAAATTCATCCTCCACAGTAGTATTGCTAATTTGGTTTGGCCAGCCTATATGTAGATTAAAGTCACCCATGATTACTGTAATACCCTTGTTACATGCATCTCTAATTTCCTGTTTGATCCCATCCCCTACATTACCACCACTGTTTGGAGGCCTATAGACAACTCCCACCAGTGTTTTCTGCCCCTTGGTGCTTCTTAATTCCACCCAGACTGATTCTACATCTTGATTTTCTGAGCCAATATCCTTTCTCACTGTTGCTCTGATTTCATCCTTTACTAACAACACCACCCCACCTCCTTTTCCTTTTTGCCTGTCCTCCCTAAATATCGAATACCTTTGGATATTCAACTCCCAGCCTTGGTCACCCTGCAGCCATGTCTCTGTAATTGCAATTATATCATATCCATTTACATCTATTTGCGCTGTTAATTCGTCGACCTTATTACGAATGCTTCGTGCATTCAGATACAGTGCCTTTAGATTTGTCTTTTTAACATACACTAGATCTAACAATGACTGCACTACAAAGTAATTAACTGTATGTGAGGTGCTTTGGGATGTTTCAGAGAGACAGGATAAGGCACTATATAAATGCAAGCTTTCTTTTCTTTCTTTCTAGAAACTATACGCACACTCACGCACACACACAGACTATACATTTTGCAGTGCATCATTGTACAATGAGCTTCATAAAAAGTGCTCTACTCCACAGCAACATTCCAATTCCATGTTATGTACCAATGAATTATATTGATGCAGGGGCACTTGTCAAAGGCTCCAGCTAACAAATGCATCCCTCGGGCAAGATGTAAACATGGCCATAAAGAAGCAGGAACACTTCCATAAGTAGCATTTTACAAGGCACCGTCAGAATAGTCCAAAAATCAGAAATGTTGTTTTAACAGGCCAAAGGTTTGCTCTATTATATTTCTGTTTTGCAAATGTGTATCATCATAAGCCCTTTCATGTGACAACTGGGGAGGTGTCATCAGCTCCTTTCAGAACAGTTGGGGATTCATTGATTTCCCTCAAAAGGAATGTGTTGTGAACATTTCTTGGAAGATGAGAATTAACATATAATTTTTGCTGAAGTTCGAACTGCTCTGCTACTGCTATTCTTGCTCCTCCTCTTCCAAAGCATCGAGCAAAGTTTGATGTTACACCTCTGCTGCTGTGTTCACAGAAACAATCCTCTTTGACCAGATCAATAAACTATCACCTGATTTTTTTTTCACCCCTCCAACTCTACTGACTTCCTCAGTTGCTTTAACATCAGTTTCAGTTGTGTAAAATGAATGCGATATGTGGACAAAATAAATTTTGAATAAATTTCCATGTTTCTCATTAATTTCTCATTAACTCTCTACCTCTCCTCCTTTAAGACGCTCCTTAAAACCTGCCTCTTTGACCAAGCTTTTGGTCACCTGTCCTAATATGTGGCTCGGTGTCAAACTTTGTCTGATAATCGCTCCTGTGAAGCACCTTGGGAAGTTTTACTAAGTTAAAAGCGCTATATAAATGCAAGTTTTTGCTGTTGATAATGCAGAGAAGTGTGAAGTGATGCATTTTGGAAGGAAGAATGAGGAGAGGCAATATAAACTAAATGGTACAATTTTAAAGAGGGTGCAGGAAGAGAGAGACCTGGGGGTGCACATACACAAATTTTTGAAGGTGGCTGGACAAGTTGAGAAGGCTGTTAAAAAAGCATATGGGATCCTGGGCTTTATTAATAGAGGCATAGTGTACAAAAACAAGGAAGTTATGCTAAACCTTTATAAAACACTGGTTGGCCTCAGCTGGAGTATTGTTTTCAATTCTGGGCACCACACTTTAGGAAGGATGTCAAGGCCTTAGAGAGGGTGCAGAAGAGATTTACTAGAATGGTACCAGGGATGAGGGACTTCAGTTATGTGGGGAGACTGAAGAAGCTGGGGTTGTTCTCCTTAGAACAGAGAAGGTTAAGGGGAGATTTTATAGAGGTGTTCAAAATCATGAAAGGTTTTGATAGGGTAAATAAGGAGAAACTGTTTCCAGCAGCAGGAGGGTCGGTAACCAAAGGACACAGATTTAAGATAATTGGCAAAAGAACCGGGGGGAGATGAGGAGTATTTTTTTACGCAGTAAGTAGTTATGATCTGGAATTCACTGCCTGAAAGGGCGGTGGAAGCAGATTCAATAGTAACTTTCAAAAGTGAATTGGATAAATACTTGAAAAGGAAATTTGCAGCGCTATGGGGAAAGAGCAGGGGAATGGGACTAATTGGATAGCTCTTTCAAAAAACCAGCACAGGCACGATGGGCTGAATGGCCTCCTTCTATGCTGTAAGATTCTATGATTCTATGATTAACAAGCAAAAGAACCATCGACAGTAGGTCAGTAGGTTAATGTAATCAACACGTGTGCTGGCTCTAACACACAAAACAAATTAAACCCTTTTCTCTTTTATGCTTTTTGACACTGGTGACACTATGGGCCTTGGCCCTTCACCTTGGTTTCTGAATTAGAAAAAAAGAGAAGATAACACGAAATGGGCCGAAAAAATATAATCAAAGAAACCGTGTAACCTGACATTAATTGACATAACAAGACAGCCTCATTCAGAGAGGCCATATAGATAAACAATGTGGTGAACAGAGATGATGCACTGAGTTAGCACATTGGGCTAATTCAGCAATCCTGCGCTCTTATTGGGAAACTTTGCTGGCAGGGAGTGTAGATCAGAGATAGAGCTATAACGCTCTAGTGCCAATTCTCTGAGTCACACTCTGGTTGTGCAAAACTCCCACTGAGAGTAGAGGATCATTGAACTTACCTTTGAGTCTCCTCTCTCTCTCTGTTAGCTCTAGGGTTGTCAAGCCTCTAGGATTATCCTGGAGTCTTTAGGAATTGAAAATTAATCTCCTGGACACTGCTGCGAGCAACTCGCGAGAAAAATCATAGGGGTGTTAAAAAATTGTGTTTTTTTTCATTTTCTTTGAACAGTTTTGTTTATTAGTTATAAAAATATTGGAGATGGGGAAAAGGCTGTTTGACTGGGCGGGGCAGTTGGAGGTGGGAGGTCATGTCATGAAACCTCCAGGAATACGTCCAACCAGAGTTGGCAACCCTAGCCTGGCTGCAAGGGTCCTACATGAGATGAGTCTGACCAGTGTTAACTTGGCTCAGATGTACCATTCTCCCCTCTGAATCAGAATGTTGTGGATCCAAGCTTCACTCTAGGACTTGAGCACACAAGGGACAATTTTCGACGTATGTGATGATTGTGGGAAGCCTTGCCCATCAACTGTGCATGTCAGGAAATTACGAGCATGGGTCCTGCGATTTCTTTTGCCCTTTGAAACCAATAGATTGGAAAATTGTAGGCAGCGCACCTAAAAGTGTCTTGATATGCACGGTCAGTGGGTGAGGCTCCCTATGCATTTGGAAAATTGGCCCCAGAGTGACACTCCAGAATGGAACTGAGTGAGTGTGCATTGTTGGAAATGCTTTCCTTCAGATGAGATGTTAAATTGAGGCCCCCTCTGCCTAATCCTATGGCTCAATTGGATATTAAAGATGCCTTGGCATTATGTGAAGAGAGCAGGGGGATGTCCTGGCCAACATTCTTTCCTTAACCAACAATGCCAAAAACTGATTAACTCGTCATTCATCTGATTGCAATTGGTTTGTGGGATCTTGCTATGTGCAAATTGGCTGCTGCATTTGCCCATATAACAAAGTGACTGCACTTCAAAGTGTGTGAAGTATTTTAGGATGTGCTTGAGCTGTGATAAAGTGCGATATAAATGCAAATCTTTCCTTTTTCAGTCTCACCTAGTTTGTGCTCTGAAACTGTAAAATAAAGAATATTTGCATTTATTTAACACCTAATGAGCATTTTGGTTGAAATGTCTCAAAGTGCTTCACACAACTTTTTTTTAGTGCTGTGATTGTTATGTAGATAAAACCAGCACTTGCGTTTCAGTAATACCTCTCAAACTACAAACATGAAAATCTGAGCTCCTAAAAATCAGTGATACTTAGTAGTCGATTTTAAATCCTCTGCCTGGCAGAAACTAGATGGGGTGCAGTTAAAATGGAGCGGGGTCTTTACCCACTCCTTTCCCACCCTGATCTGGCTGACTGCAATTTTAAATTGCAGGCTTGTCTGCCAGGCCAAACCCACTGGGAACAGAAGCCAGAGCCAGAGGAAGCCCAGTAAGGTAAGTTTATTTTTTTTACAGGTTTTCTTGTGGGCCAGGAGGAGCAGGAGTAAAAAATTAAGCAGTTCATATTTGTGTTATAAGAACATAAGAACATAAGAAATAGGAGCAGGAGTAGGCCAATCGGCCCCTCGAGCCTGTACCCCAACTCCTGTAACTCCAAAAGAAATTCGTAGATTAAATGGTTTAGTCTGGGAGCACATTTTAAAATTTGAGAATGCCACTCCGAAGTCAGGACATCGAGACGGCATTAAAATTCACCCACAAAATTGGGATGTTTCAGTTAACTCAGTACAGTTGATAGGCAGGATTTCTGTGACAAAAATTGAGTGTTTTTCTCTATATCTTATGGATTTCACCTCTCTACTGAGTTTCTCAGTTTAAAGTAGGCCCTCTTAAAAGTACCACACTCAAACTGGAAGCTGCGCAATTATTAAACCAGCACATTGTCTAGAGTAGCGATAGCTCTGTGACGAAGCTTGGTGAGCCCTTAGGTTTTGATAGCAACGTCGTTGAGAACAAATGACATTCACTTAATCTAATCAGGAAGGTCGCTTGCTTTAAACTGGGTCAGAATGTAGTAGCAGCCTACGCCTCAGCCATCTATTTGCATTTCTTATCAAACACCTGCAGGTTTCCACCTTCTGGCCTTTAAGTTTGTATGTTGTGAATGTGGGCAGAATTGGGCTGCTATTATCTTTGTCTCACAGACTGATCTTCAAAGCAGAGACTATGGGCCAGATTTTCCTCTGAATTATCACCCGTCTTGGAGTGGATTTTGGGCATTAACAGAGTAAAACGCGTACTTGAAGGCTACTACCTCAAGTCCACCACAATAAACTGCACCTACAGTTCCCTCCCAAAAAACTGCCGGTTCCCTTTAAGGCCTGCCAGAAGCCCATTCTGCCACATTTAAATTGGGTCAAGGGGGCTTGGCTAACTCTTACACACCATTCACCTCGATCTCCACCACAAATAATTATCGGCAATATTATCAGAGCTGCTGCATGGTATCTGAGGTGGATACCACACTGAGGCGGTCATTATGTGTGCTGTTACTGAAGGTTGGTGTTTCTGTGCCTGAATAGTGATTGTTTTCATGCTTTGGTTTTTGAGTCAGGACTTTTGCTACTACTTTTACTCAGCTCTACTCAAAGTCCTGCTTACACTCTGGACATGGATTCCTCAATGGGACTACCTTTATATTTTGAAGAGGAGGAGGAAGAGTATGAACACATGGCGGAGGCAACATTGGAGGCTCTCAGAGTCAGGATTTTTTTAAATTATTCGTTCATGGGATGTGGGCGTCGCAGGCGAGGCCGGCATTTATTGCCCATCCCTAATTGCCCTTGAGGACACAAGGAGTCTGCAAAGGGATATAGATAGGTTAAGTGAGTTGGCAAAAAATTGGCAGATGGAGTATAATGTGGGAAAATGCAAACTTGTCCACTTTGGCAGGAGGAATAGAAAAGCAGTACATTATTTAAATGAAGAGAGATTGCAGAACTCTGAGGTACAGAGGGATCTGTGTGTCCTAGTACATGAATCACAAAAAGTTAGTATGCAGGTACAGCAAGTGATTAGGAAGGCAAATGGAATTTTTTAAAATTCGCTCATGGGATGTGGGCGTCGCTGGCGAGGCCGGCATTTATTGCCCATCCCTAATTGCCCTTGAGAAGGTGGTGGTGAGCCGCCTTCTTGAACCGCTGCAGTCCGTGTGGTGAAGGTTCTCCCACAGTGCTGTTAGGGAGTTCCAGGATTTTGACCCAGCGACGATGAAGGAACGGCGATATATTTCCAAGTCGGGATGGTGTGTGACTTGGAGGGAAATGTGCAGGTGGTGTTGTTCCCATGTACCTGCTGCTCTTGTCCTTCTAGGTGGTAGAGGTCGCGGGTTTGGGAGGTGCTGTCGAAGAAGCCTTGGCGAGTTGCTGCAGTGCATCCTGTGGATGGTGCACACTGCAGCCACTGTGCGCCGGTAGTGAAGGGAGTGAATGTTTAGGGAGGTGGATGGGGTGCCAATCAAGCGGGCTGCTTTGTCCTGGATGGTGTTGAGCTTCTTGAGTGTTGTTGGAGCTGCACTCATCCAGGTAAGTGGAGAGTATTCCATCACATTCCTGACTTGTGCCTTGTAGATGGTGGAAAGGCTTTGGGGAGTCAGGAGGTGAGTCACTCGCCGCAGAATACCCAGCCTCTGACCTGCTCTTGTAGCCACAGTATTTATATGGCTGGTCCAGTTAAGTTTCTGGTCAATGGTGACCCCCAGGATGTTGATGGTGGGGGATTCGGCGATGGTAATGCCGTTGAATGTCAAGGGGAGGTGGTTAGACTCTCTCTTGTTGGAGATGGTCATTGCCTGGCAATTGTCTGGCACGAATGTTACTTGCCACTTATCAGCACAAGCCTGGATGTTGTCCAGATCTTGCTGCATGCGGGCTCGGACTGCTTCATTATCTGTGGGGTTGCGAATGGAACTGAACACTGTGCAATCATCAGCGAACATCCCCATTTCTGACCTTATGATGGAGGGAAGGTCATTGATGAAGCAGCTGAAGATGGTTGGGCCTCGGACACTGCCCTGAGGAACTCCTGCAGCAATGTCCTGGGGCTGAGTTGATTGGCCACCAACAACCACTACCATCTTCCTTTGTGTTAGGTATGACTCCAGCCACTGGAGAGTTTTCCCCCTGATTCCCATTGACTTCAATTTTACTAGGGCTCCTTGATGCCACACTTGGTCAAGTGCTGCCTTGATGTCAAGGGCAGTCACTCTCACCTCACCTCTGGAATTCAGCTCTTTTGTCCATCTTTGGACCAAGGCTGTAATGAGGTCTGGAGCTGAGTGGTCCTGGCAGAACTCAAACTGAGCATCGGTGAGCAGGTTATTGGTGAGTAAGTGCCGCTTGATAGCACTGTCGACGACACCTTCCATCACTTTGCTGAAGATGGAGAGTTGACTGATGGGGCGGTAATTGGCCGGATTGGATTTGTCCTGGTTTTTGTGGACAGGACATACCTGGGCAATTTTCCACATTGTCGGGTAGATGCCAGTGTTGTAGCTGTACTGGAACAGCTTGGCTAGAGACGCTGCTAGTTCTGGAGCACAAGTCTTCAGCACTACAGCCGGGATGTTGTCGGGGACCATAGCCTTTGCTGTATCCAGTGCACTCAGCCGTTTCTGGATATCACATGGAGTGAATCGAATTGGCTGAAGACTGGCTACTATGATGGTGGGGATATCGAGAGGCGGCCGAGATGGATCATCCACTCGGCACTTCTGGCTGAAGATGTTTGCAAACGCATCAGCCTTGTCTTTTGCACTCACGTGCTGGACTCCGCCATCATTGAGGATGGGGATGTTTACAGAGCCTCATCCTCCCATTAGTTGTTTAATTGTCCACCACCATTCACGACTGGATGTGGCAGGACTGCAGAGCTTTGATCTGATCCGTTGGTTGTGGAATCGCTTAGGTCTGTCTAAGGCATACAACAACAACTTTGTTTTGATCTACAGCTGATGACCAGAAACATGTAGTCCTGAGTTGTAGCTTCACCAGGTTGGCACCTCATTTTTCGGTACGCCTGGTGCTGCTCCTGGCATGCTCTTCTACACTCCTCATTAAACCAGGGTTGATTCCCTGGCTTGTTGGTAATGGTAGAGTGAGGAATATGCCGTGCCATGAGGTTACAGATTGTGCTGGAATACAATTCTGCTGCTGCTGATGGCCCACAGCGCCTCATGGCTGCCTAGTTTTGAGCTGCTAGATCTGTTCTGAATCTATCCCATTTAGCACGGTGGTAGTGCCACACAACACGTTGGATGGTGTCCTCAGTGCGAAGACGGGACTTCATCTCCACGAGGACTATGCGGTGGTCACTCCTACCAATACTGTCATGGACAGATGCATCTGCGACAGGTAGATTGGTGAGGACGAGGTCAAGTAAGTTTTTCCCTCGTGTTGGTTCACTCACCACCTGCCGTAGGCCCAGTCTAGCTGTTATGTCCTTCAGGACTCGGCCAGCTCGGTCAGTAGTGGTGCTACCGAGCCACTCTTGGTGATGGATATTGAAGTCCCCCACCCAGAGTACATTCTGTGCCCTTGCTACCCTCAGTGCATCCTCCAAGTGGTGTTCAACATGGAGGAGGACTGTTTCATCAGCTGAGGGAGGGCGGTAGGTGGTAATCAGCAGGAGGTTTCCTTGCCCATGTTTGACCTGATGCCATGAGATTTCATGGGGTCCGGAGTCAATATTGAGGACTCCCAGGGCCACTCCCTCCTGACTGTATATCACTGTACCCCCACCTCTGGTGGGTCTGTCCTGCCGGTGGGATCACCGAGGTGTCTCTTCTCTACACGTAGACGTTCACTCACCAGGGTCTACAAACCAAAGCACGAAGAAGATGTACATGATGGGGAAGTGGAACAGGAGAACCAGCTGCCAGAGTGAGGAGAGCACAAGTGATATCCCAGAACTTTCAATAAGTAAAGGTTGTCTCACCAAGTAAAGTCACTTCATACCTGCCTGTTCTCCCTCTACTCAAAATACCCTCGCCAGGTCCCTCAGTTCTCAAGACTCCTGCCAAGGTCTTTCATAAGACAGATGTCTACATTTCCCTGCCATCATCCAGTTGAAAGCAGACCCAGAAATGAACTCTATGTGATCAATAATAGTACGACACCAGTCGCTCAATTGGGTCTCGAGTTACGTTTAAGTAAATGGGTTTCGTTTTCGCACCGTATTTTGTGAATCAAGCTATCTTTACTTGAAACAACAATATTCAGCAGGAAGGTCCAACAAATTCCATTCACCCTTTCTACAGCTACTTCCTAACACTGTGACTACCCTTTGTGCCATCTAACTTCTTACTCTATTTCCTAATGTACTACTGCTGTGAAGTTCCACCTGAGTGAGATGAGGTTGAGTGGTGGGTGCTCGGATGGTTTCCCTGGAGCTTCAGAAACCTGTGGTGACTCTTGTCTCAGGGTAAATGCTGCCCAGAGGGAGCAGCTTCTGGTAGCCTGGCTCTTGCAGTGGCAAGTGGGGGGGCCCATCTCTGAAGCTCCATCATGCGAAGGTGTTGGAGAGGGCCTTAAGGAAGTGGGCTCCAGAGAGACAGTAAATCTGTGTCCACTGCTTGCAGCCACTGTTGTTGGTAACAGGTGCAGGGGTGCTACTAGTTGGTGTCATCACAGGCAGAATAGTCACAATCAGCTCTTGCAAGCCCTGTGACATTGTCCTGCTGAAAGCATCTATGGAAGCAGCAATGACTGCCACTCCAGAAACCGCCAATATCTTTGAAAGCTGTACCTGGCATCTTGTTGCAACAGGGTTTCCTGGGGTATCACAGTCTGCAGGCCATGTAGGACTTCCAACAATGTGTTGCAGATGTGTGTGACAAACTCCTCCCACTTGTCCATCATCTCAACAGCATGCACAGAAACTGTTGGCACTGTTTGCACATAAGATCAGTGCTCCCGAGTCATTGTTCTTTTGAAGACCGGGCCCCTTCGATCTGGGTCCTGAGGAGAGTTGTTTCTCCCCACTCTGTGGAGAAACAGCACACTCCCTCTTCTACTCCCAGGTCCTCAATCTCACTAGTGCTCAGTGACTCACCCAGTGACAGCCCTTATGATTGTCTAACTAATTCCTCCCGAGTGGGTGTCTCTGTGCTGGTGATGGTGATGGTAAGATGCCAGGATGGAGTTGGTGAGAACATGGCAGCAGCTGTGGATCTGAAAGTCCGGGGGCAGTCATGGACTAGCGGACCTCATCCTTCAAACTACCCACTATGATGCACACAGTGACATTTTCTCTTGAAGAAACAGGAGGTGAGTGTAAGGGCATTGCAGTACTTTGAGAAAGTACATGAAACAGAAACTACTTACGATGAGCCTTGACCGGCCTTTACCAATCTTCTCTTGCCAGCTCACCTCCAACCTCACCCTCTCATAGGAACGTAGGGCATTCAGCCCCTCAAGCCTGTTCCACCATTCAGTGAGGTCATGGCTGACCTGTATCTTAACTCCATCTACCTGCCTTGGTTCTGTAACCCTTAATACCTTTGCCTAACAAAAATCTATTAATCTCAGTTTTGAAATTTTTCAATTGACCCCCAGCCTCAACAACATTGTTAAGGGAGAGAATTCCAGATTTCTACTATCCTTTGTGTGAAGAAGTGCTTCCTGACATCACCCCTGAACGGCCCAGCTCTAATTTTAAGGTTATGTCCCCTTGTCCTGACACCTCCACCAGAGGAAATAATTTCTCTCTATCGACCCTATCAAATCCTTCCATCATCTTAAACACCTCAATTAGATCACACCTTAAAGTTCAATATTCAAGGGAATACAAGCCTAGTCTATGTAATCTGTCCTCATTATTTAACCCTTTTAGACCCTGTCCATCTGCCTATTGAATCTAGTGCCTCCTCTTCTCACGGATTCAGGGTTTCCAGTGACGGTGGTCCTCCCCTGGTTGTCCTTCTGTGGCGCTGGTTGTACGTCATTTGTTGCTTTGGAGGGAGAAAAGAGAATGTTACAGACCTAAGTGTCATGGAGACTTATCCATATGAAATCATGCATGCCGTGACAATGAGAGGTGAAGGTGTCTTGTCCCTTTAAATGAAGTGCCCTTGAAGATGAGCAGAAGCCCTTGTGATAAAGTGAGTTGAGAGAGTTGTTTTGAGTAAAGAAGGTGCTTGAGTGTTTGGAGAGGTTACCCTTTGCATTAATGAGTTTCCCTGACACCCAGGTGCTGAAAGAGAAAGAGTATGAGAGGTAAGGCTGCACCAGAACTGTATTTCCCTCCTTCCTAGTGGCAATAAACCAATGAGGGGCGGATTTCTGGCCTCCAAACCATCTTGCATGGCTAATGAGGGTCTGGAAGGAAATTACAGTGTGTGGGTGTTAGGAGCACCCTGCCACAAACCCACCAATGAGAGGAGGATCCAGGGCTATAGCACAAAGGACGTTATGAATGTATAAATCCCATATATCCTATGTTCCTTCCTATGTAAGACACAGCTCAAGTAGGTTATATCACCTATGTAATTCCAAGAAAGATTGTAACTTTTATGGAATGATTGGCTACTCCCTTTCCAGGAAGTGTTTGTCGATAATTTGTTGAAAATCTCCAAGAAAGTCAATTGAAGGACCTCAGTTGACTGATTTGTCTCTTTAACCCTACCATGAACTAACTAAAAACTGTTGTGTTATTTAAACTGACTTCAACAACTCACTGTTACTGCCTGTTTTTGTAAATGACTATGAATAAACCTGTTTAGAAGTTTAGTCTGTTACAAAAGTGTTTGACATGACTGATACTAATTGTCCTCTGGCAATGACAAGGGCATGTAGTGGAAATCCTACTTGTGATTTAGGGACAATAAACAGGTCTCTTACTCTCCCAGAGCTCACTATCTAAGATTACATATGCACAAGGTCTTGCATCAATTCATAGGAAGCGTGAGCTTGCCTATGGGAGCTGACTTTTATATTAGGTGTCAGAAAAACTATTTGTAGAAGTCCTACTTGTAACTTTCTACTTCAGAAAGGGTGCAAGGATATCTGGTGTAGGAAACAAAATGTCACACTGGTGCACTAGGTGGTGGATACCTTGTTCTTGTACAACATCTTAAAACTACAACTGCCTCATTGTAATTTTCATCATTTTTCGAGCTGCTCGCTGGGAATTTCTTTAGGCGTCTACTATAAAATACATTTTCTATCATCTCTTACAAAGTCCCCAGATATATATATAGTTCAATATAATATAGCTCTTTATTTGAATAAGTGAGAAGTATCAGAAGGGGCAGGAGTTCCCATCTCAGGTTTATGCTTGATAGGCCTCACAAAGAATGTGAGCAAAAGTGAGGAATGTACTTAAAAGTGAGGAATGCCTTCTTCCTGATACCAACAAACTTCTTCATTTGCAGCCAGGTTCAAGGGACTTGGGTTATGGCATTGACTCAGTCAGACATCTCTTTCTATGCACCTGGCACCTGTGCTTTTATTGGAGGGTGGTCTTCAGCCCCAAATAGGGCCACCCCACTTGGTGCACCTCCTGGAGCAGGATGTCCAACTCTTCAGCATCAAATCGAGCAATGTAGTTCATGTGTCTCTACTGTGTCAATGCAAGCAATTGGGTCCACTTTTCTGTCACCACCACAACTTCTCCCTTAACAACTAGCTGCAGCCCTTTAAGAGCTGCTGCACCACTGGATTTTATGTTCCCCAACCAAGTCACAAGTTCTCTAGGTAAGCTTTTCATGAGCCTGTAGCCTATTCAAATTAGGGAAGGGACTACCATTGCTAAATTTGGCATAGCCTGGCTCTTTTTGCAAAATTGGAGCTGCAGAGTAAAGATCCATCTGCACTGCCCCATCAAGCACTCTCAGGTCGAGTGCGGAATGGGTTTGATGTAGAGCAAAGCTCCCTTGACACAGTAGGAAAATTTAGTAGTGAATACAAGATAAGGATAGGGTTAAAACTCCATATTTGATATTTGGGGATTTGATAAACAGAGCACAATTTTGGCGTTTAAAATGCTGAAAAGCCAGATGGCCAAATACTGAAAGGCCAGGGCAGTAAATCAAGCCCAAACTTTCCTGTGTTTATGACTGTTCCTAAGAAATCTTTTTAACAATAGACGGTTAAAATATGAGACAGACTTTTAGGCTCCAAAAATCCTTAAGATAAAAATTTGTAGGATGGAGTCATCTCAACCATGAGATTTAGTGTTCTCCATAATTAGCATGGGTCAGGCCTTTGTTACCACAGAACTTATAGAAGGCAAAAATATTTTTATAAGTGAGTAAAAAGCAAGATCCACATTTGGAGACAGGGATGTGATATAAGCCACAGTTCTTTGGCTCACTTTGATGGTCAGGTGTAACAGAAGAGCAGCTTTACTCCTGTTTTTCAGACATGGGATCAGAGATTAAGAAAGAAGCGAGAAAGAAACTGGGAAATGAGGAAAAGGAAAAGAGCCAGTAAGAGAAGTGGACCATTTCAGAAACAAACAGAAGTTTGTGCAAGTAAAGAAGCTGAAGGGAAGTTAAGAGATAGATTTTTAACAAGTTATCTCAGTAACAGAAGTATAAGAAATATAGCGGCCATCAATGCAACCTGTGCAACCAAAGTGCTACAGCACATGGGACGCAGAAGCCTGAGGCCAAATCTGCGCCTGATGCACTTGTTAATGCAGGAGGGCACAGGACTCATCAGTGCTCCATTTGCAGTCAATAACACAGCTGCTAGGCCTGAGAAGCACACTCAGCACTCATTGCAAATGGGCACTGTAAAGGAAGCCTGCTCCTGTGCAGTTTGGCCTCAAAAGGCTGATGCGCCACCATCATTTTCTTTCACCCCTCGCACACCCACCCCCCCATACAAAAATGGTGCAGTCAAAGTGCCAGTAGCCTTTCGTACAGGAAATTCTGTCCCTGCAAACTCGGCAATCGCCGGCATATCAATGAGCAACATTTAAATATTATACAGAACTGACCTCACATTATTGTGCGAGATCCTTTACAGGCAGACACACACAGCACCTCTGCAGAAGTGGTCCTGGTACTGTGCAGCCGGAATTGCATTCTTGGCCCCAAGAAGTAACAGTTAAATGGGACAGAGAGAAGATATATGATGAACCAGGAACAAAAGATGATTATGGAGGATTTACTGAAGGTATAGCTGCAGTGTGCAATGTTCTGTGACCACAGAAAGAGAAAACCAGCTTACCCAGAGGATTTAATAGAGTTTTTTGAAGAAGTGAAAAATTGGATAGGGAATAGAGTAGATGTGGTGTGTATGGATTTTCAGAAAGCATTTGATAAGGTGTCTCACAAGAGATTTGCTACAATAATTCAGCTATTTGGTATGACAGGGAATGTAGCAGCATGGATAGAAAGTTAGATGACTGACAGGAAACAAAGGGTTAGAGCTAATGGGTGTTGCTCAGATTGGAGAATATTTGGAAGTGGTGTACCCCAGGGGTCAGTGCTGGCTCCACTTCTGTTCTCAGTAAATATAGATGATTTGGACTTGGGCATAAAGGAGCACAATCTCAAAATTTGTTGATGACACAAAATTAGGAAGGTTTGGCAAACAGTGAGGAGGACTGTAAAAGACTTCAGGAGGACATAGACAGGTTAACCAAATGGGCAGATAGATGGCAGATGCAATTTAACGTGGAGGGAGAAAGGGTGTCTATAATGAATGGAAAGGCGCTGAATGGTGTGAATGAACAGAGAGACCCAGGGTTTCAAATAAATAATTCCCTGCAAGTGTGAGTGCAGGTAGATAAAGCAAAAAGACCAACAGCATTTTGGGTTTTAGAAATAATGGCACAGAGTACAAGAGTAAGGAAGTAATAATAAATTTGATAAATTTGTACAAGGCATTGGTTAGGCCACAGTTAGAGTACTGTGTGCAGTTTTGGGCACCCCATTATAGAAAGGACATCAAAACCATAGAGAGCATACGGTGTAGATTCACCAGGATGATGCCAAGCATGGGAAACTATAGCTATGAGCAGAGATTTCAGATACTGGCACTATTTCCAAGGGAGGAGAGAAGACTAAAAGGAGATTTAATAGATTTAAAATAATGAAAGGCGTTGATAGGTTGAACAAAGAAAGACTATTTCCTCTGGTTGGGGAGTCAGTGATGAGGGATCATCAATTGAAAATTATCACTAAGGGAGTGCGAGAAAGATTAGACAAAGGCTCTTTACTCAAAGGGTTGTTGGAAAATGGAATGCTTTGCCACAGGGAGTGGTTGAGACAGAGACCATTGCAACTTTTAAGGCAAAAGTAGATGAGTATTTGAAGATAAGAGGAAAATACAGGGCTGTGGGGAGAAAGTGGGATAGTTTTGTATTGCCCTAGCAAAAAGCTGGCACAGACACAATGAGCCGAATGGCCTCCTTCTGTGCTGTAAACTGCGATAGTTGTATCAACTTTAATCCAACAGCATGACTACTTCTGGAACAAGATTTTCTACCAATGCCATGGACTTAACTAGAAAACATATGATTGCCACCTGATATGCTGCTATCCAAATGGAAAGATGACACAGCCTGTAGCAAGTTTGAGTTGTAGGTACATAAATGCACAAAGTATTGTCATTAAATGAATGAATTGTTCCAGGAGGTTATGATATAATAGCATTAACAGAGACATGGCTTGGACTAGGGCAGGACTGGGAGCTGAACATTCCTGGTTGCAAAATATTCAGGAGGATAAAGTAGGAAAAAAGAGAGGAGGGGTGGCAGTGTTTATCAAAGGTTCCACTACAGCCCTAGAACACACGGATAATGTAGGAGATGGCGCAAAAGATGAACCTATTTGGTTGGAATTAAAGGACAAGGACGAAACTGTTACTCCAGTGGGTGTATATTATGGGATTGATTTTGGGCTCCCGGTGGGAAACCCGAAGGAGGTGTGTGGGGCAAGAGCAGCGGCCACCTGGAGAAGTTGGCAAAGGAACCGTTCCAGTTTCTGGGTCGCCCTTCATTAGCATGGTCAAAGCAAGCTACCAGTGCGAAACGTGCTCCCCACAGGCAGCTTGCCGATTAGGGAGCAGGAAATCTGGCGCTGCTGCAGGTTTTTAAGGGCTTGCGGCAGCTTAAAGGGAATGTGGACTTTTTCATGGCTAAAACAGGGAAGTATCACCGCAGAGCAGGAAAATGTCTGGAGGCAAGAGGAGGTCCAGCAGGGTACCGAGGTTTTAGGACATAGTCTTTGAGATGCTGGTGGAGCAAGTTCAGAATGGAAAGGAGGTCCTCTTCTCCACGAATGGTCAGCGGGTACCACCGCAACTTGGTGGACAGGCAAGGCGAGAGGTGGCACAACATGTGAATGCAAGCAGTATTATCTCCAGGACCTGACTGCAGTGCAGAAAGAAATTGAATGAGCTCCCTCTTGGCCACATTTGCTGCTTCTTCCTGTCATCATACACACTATGGTAAGCTGCCTCATACATGGCGAGGGTGGACAGCCCAGGGCACATATTAATCCACTTCCACTCTTCTTGCAGAAGAAGCTGGCACACAACAGGAGAGAGACAACCAACACAGGAGGAAGTCCCACCGCACTGGAAAAACTCACCCTATGCAATGGTGGCCACCATTGACATCATAGGAAGACACACAACAGTCAACATCAGAGATAGTGAGGCTGGAGGCTTATCACAGCAGGGTTTGTTGGCATCACCCCTTCTTCCTCTGTTTCCACCTTAGTCTTTCAGTCACCCACTCACTGACCTCCTGAACATGGCAACCTGGTACGGCATAGGGCTTCCAGTGATCAGCTACAACTACATCCCAACCCTTATACCTCTCTCCTTTTCCTTGATCAATCAGAAAATTCAGTCACTAGTGCCAAACAGATGATGAAAACCTTGATGACAAGGCACCCTCACTCACTCTTAACAAGCACAAAAATTATCATTCTGGCCTGGAGTTTCCTCCGTGGGCACAATCGGGAAATTGCGCTCAAAATGTGCTTGGAGATGCTCCCGTGTAGTTGAGGTGAAATTGTGCCCAAGTTTCTGTGCAAACTAATTATCATAAGTCCAAAAGAAAATTACCCATAAATCAGCACAATCTATGAGCGTAATTGAAATGTAACTGGAGCAGAGCTGCAGGAGCTCCTCAGGGCAGTGTCCTAGGCCCAACCATCTTCAGCTGCTTCATCAATGACCTTCCCTCCATCATAAGATCAGAAATGGGGATGTTCGCTGATGATTGCACGGTGTTCAGTTCCATTCGCAACCCCTCAGATGATGAAGCAGTCCGAGCCCGCATGCAGCAAGACCTGGACAACATCCAGGCTGGGGCCGATAAGTGGCAAGTAACATTCGCGGCAAACTAGTACCAGGCAATGACCATTTCCAACAAGGGAGAATCTAACCACCTCCCCTTGACATTCAATGGCATTACCATCACCGAATCCCCCACCATCAACATCCTGGGGGTCACCATTGACCAGAAACTTAACTGGACCAGCCATATAAATACTGTGGCTACAAGAGCAGGTCAGAGGCTGGGTATTCTGTGGTGAGTGACTCACCTCCTGACTCCCCAAAGCCTTTCCACCATCTACAAGGCACAAGTCAGGAGTGTGATGGAATGCTCTCCACTTGCCTGGATGAGTGCAGCTCCAACAACAATCAAGAAGCTCGACACCATCCAGGACAAAGCAGCCCGCTTGATTGGCACCCAATCCACCACCCTAAACATTCACTCCCTTCACCACCGGCGCACCGTGGCTGCAGTGTGTACCATCCACAAGATGCACTGTAGCAACTCGCCAAGGCTTCTTCGACAGCACCTCCCAAACCTGCGACCTCTACCACCTAGAAGGACAAGGTCAACAGGCACATGGGAACAACACCACCTGCATGTTCCTCTCCAAGTCACACACCATCCCGACTTGGAAATATATCGCCGTTCATTCATCGTCGCTGGGTCAAAATCCTGGAACTCCCTTCCTAACAGCACTGTGGGAGAACCTTCACCACACGGACTGCAGCGGTTCAAGAAGGCGGCTCACCACCACCTTCTCAAGGGCAATTAGGGATGGGCAATAAATGCTGGCCTTGCCAGCAACGCCCACATCCCATGAACGAATAAAAAAAAATTCCATTTGCCTTCCTAATCACTTGCTGTACCTGCATACTAACTTTTTGTGATTCATGTACTCGGACACACGTATCCCTCTGTACCTCAGAGTTCTGCAATCTCTCTTCATTTAAATAATGTACTGCTCTTCTATTCCTCTTGCCAAAGTGGACAAGTTTGCATTTTCCCACATTATACTCCATCTGCCAAATTTTTGCCCACTCACTTAACCTATCTGTATCCCTTTGCAGACTCCCTATGTCCTCTTCACAACTTACTTTCCTACCTACCTTTGTGTCATCAGCAAATTTAGCAACCATACATTCGGTCCCTTCATCCAAGTCATTGATATAGATTGTAAATAGTTGAGGCCCAAGCACTGATCCCTGTGGCACTCCACTCCTTACATCTTGCCAACCTGAAAATGACCCATTTATGCCTACTCTCTGTTTCCTGTTAGCTAACCAATCCTTTATCCATGCTAGTATGTTACCCTCTACACCATGAGCTCTTATTTTGTGTAGTAGCCTTTGATGTGGCACCTTGTCAAAAGCCTTCTGGAAAGCCAAGTACACCACATCCACAGGATCCACTTTATCCATGTTGTTTGTTACTTCCTCAAAGAACTCTAATAAATTAGTCAAACACGATTTCCCTTTCACAAAGCTGCGTTGACTCTGCCTGATTGCATTGAGATTTTCTAAGTGCCCTGCTATAACCTCCTTAATAATAGATTCTAGCATTTTCCCTATGACAGATGTTAAGCTAACTGGCCTGTAGTTTCCTGCTTTCTATCTCCCTCCTTTCTTGAATAGAGGAGTTACATTTACTGTTTTCCAATCTGATGGGACCCTTCCAGAATCTAGGGAATTTTGGAAAATTAATACCAATGCATCTACTATCTCTGCAGCCACTTCTTTTAAGACCCTAGGATGAAGTCCATCAGGACCTGGGGACTTGTCAGCTTTTGGTACAAATATTTTTTGCAGAACCCTTTCCCTGGTAATTGTAAATGTTTTAAGTTCCTCCCTCCCTTTCACCTCTTGATTCACAATTATTTCTGGCATGTTATTTGTATCCTCTACAGTGAAGACGGACGCAAAATATCTGTTCATCCATCATTTCCTTATTCTCCATTATTAATTCCCCAGACTCACTCTCTAGAGAACCAACGCTCACTTTACTTACTCTTTTCCTTTTTAAATACCTGTAGAAACTCTTACTATCTGTTTTTATATTTCTAGCTAGCTTTCTCTCGTACTCTAATTTCTCCCTCCTTATTATTCTTTTAGCCTTAATGGAGGCTCAGGCTTCAGCTCTGCAGGCTTTGGGAGACAGACTAGAGGGTGTGATGACTCGGGGTGTTTCACTCTGGCCTTGCGGGATCTGACGGTTGCTATTGTTCCACCCATGGAACCTCTATGGGTGGCAGTATCATCCTGGACTCCAGCCTTACAGCAGCAGGCACCTCGCCAGCTGCACATGGCAGGCTTCACAAGGCAGTTGAGGATCTCAATCCTGAGATGCAGGCAGCAGTACCCCTGCTCCAGGAGCAGATGGCCATGGGAGTTGATGAGGCACAAGCCCATGGCACATCAGACCGGCATCCATCCGCCACACCCCAACTAACCGCATCATCCACAGTGGCTGGTAGGTAGCGCAGGGGGACAGCTGGTAGAAGAGCTCGTCTGGGCTCAAGGGACAAACAAGGTGCCATAAGGGAGTGGGGGGGGATTTTAAACCTCCTCTTTCTCCTCCTTGTCGTCAAGTGTGGGGAAGCTGCCAGGTGAAAGACATTCGTCGCACTGTAATAAAATTTGAAAGAAGCATGTTTAACTCTTAACGTTTAATAAAGTTTTATAATGTTATAAAAATTTTGCACAAAGTTAAAAAAAGTTTACATTGTTCTGACTCAGTTTTATAAATCGTTAAATTAAATGTTTGCGCTTGTACATAGTTATATTTTTCAAACTGTTTCATCAAATTTGTAAAGAGTTTTATATTTAAATTAAACAACTTAGTTATTTACAGATATAGGTTAATCTTTAAAAATTACAATTTTTTTGAAAATTGCAATAAAAGTTTAACTTTTTGACATAAATGTTCTATTTCTTGTTCACAGGCATTTTGAACATTTTGTAATAAATTCTGTTTTGAATTTGAACAGATCAGTGTCCGAGTCTTCTACTCGCGGCTTCAGGGACGGGAGTGGGGGGGTAAAGGATGGAGGGGGGGTCATAGGGTGAAAGTCTGCACCACACACCATGCTCCACAGCCCTGCCCGATTGCCTCCTGCGCAAGTGCCGCATCTCTCTGCTCCAGGTCCCACAGCGCGGCATCTCCCGTCTGTATCGGCCCCTCTCTTGGGATATCGAGGTTCAGGCATTCTGCCAATGCAAAGTTGTGCAGGGCGCAGTATACTATCACAATCACAGCCTCTCTCTCTGGAGCACACTGAAGTATATCCTCAGACCTGTCCAGGCACCTGAAGCAGCTCTTCAGCACCTCGATTGTTCTCTCCATGACGTACCTGGTGGATACGTGCGCCTCACTGTACCTGTCCTCCGCCTCGGCCTGTGCCATGTGAAGCGGTATCGTAAGCCATGGCAGCTTGAGGTACACCCTGTCATCAATAAGCCAGCCATTCACCGGATCGCCTTCCCTGAGCATATGGGCTATTACAGAATTTCACACGATTAAGACATCATGACAGGAACCCGCATGCTAAGCGTTAACGTGCAGGATGTGCAGCCAGGCGTCGCAGGCTATCTACAAACTGAGCAAGTGGAATACCTTCATGTTCATATATCTGCACGTTTTCAAGGGGAGCCTTCAATGCCACATGTGTCCCATCAATCACTCCAAGCACCTTGGGGAAGCCAGCGGTCGATAGAAGGTCAGTGCCATCTGCCTTCGCTCTACCGGTGACATCTCAAATTGTACGAACTCTCCAGCCCCACGGAACAGGGCGCCAATCACCTGCCGAATGCTGTCCCTCACTGTCCCTTGACTGATCTGGCACAGGTCCCCCATGGATGCCTGGAATGATCCACACCCATAGAAGTTTAGGGCCGTGGTGACCTTCATCTCCACTGTAATGGCTCTACAGCTTGTGGACCAAGGCGTGGGATCATTTCACAGTAATTCACACAGTCGGCCAATAGCAACCGTAGTGAATCGCAGGCAGCGCACAGTTACCTCCTCAGACGTCTCCTCATAACACATTCAAGGCCTGTACACTCTGTGGACAGTGTGCCTGCGAGTGGTGTAGTCTCCTCCTGTAGTGCTTAACTCCTTGGGCCTTGAGTCTTGTGACCTCTCCCTCCTCCTCCTCCTCCTCCTCCACCAATATTAGAAAGATAGTGCAGCCAGAAAATGAGCCGTCCTTCAGGATTTCTCAAACAAGTAGCCTGTGAATTGGATTTGTGCAGCAGCAGGAGATTCTGGAGGCTTCAATTCACTGCTGGTCAGCTGATTTGCGCTGGATTCATGTGACCAGGGGTGCCTGTGCGCATAAGAATGTGGGCGCAAAGTTGAGAGACCCCCCCCGAACAAGCACAATTGGAGGTGCTGGGGACGTGGCCAGTTTTATGGACGGGGACTCGCTCGGAGGCAGGGTTTAACGGATGCAGTTAAAAAATCGCAGATCCTTAGGTGTATTGTACTTACGTGCGTAACTCATTTACAGCCAATTTTCCGCGATCTTTTAAGCCACGTAACTTGTTTGTGCCCAGATTACGCGTGCTGGGTGCATTCAGGAGGAAACTCCAAACCCCGGTGTGACTTAGATCATGAGTTTGAGGGGACCGCACTGGGGAATTCACCAAGCGCATGTGAGTAGGAGCAGATGGAGGGTAGATGAATCATGACAGTTATCAGGGTGGCAGACATTGCTGTGCGTGATTCTGTACCTATGGTCGTAGAGGAGCTTCACATTCTGTTTACGAAGGGGACAGCATTGGCGGAATGGGTGCCATCAACAAGGTCCTGCACAGAAGGTAAAGGTGCAGGTCTCTGTCGTGTTATTGGCTGGTTTCCATGGGGAAATTAATGAAATCCCAGGCCTGGGCAAACATAGCATCTGTCACTTGCACAATGCAACGTGTACTGCAGCTGGGAGATTTGACAGATATCTCCTGCCGTTGCTTGGAAGAACTAATTGCAAAAACATTTAGGGCAACAGCGACCTTGACAGATGCTCACAGAGCTGTCCCTGTCCCTGTCCTCAAGGTGGTGTACCCAGTGGGATACCCATAGGTTCTGTTGAGGTTCTGGCAATTAGAGTTCCCTTGGTAAACATCCACAGATTTGAGAGGTGATACAATGTTAACAAGGTCACAATTGCTTCGGTGATGAAACCAACAAAAGCAGCACATAAAATGACAAATTGCTGGGTTAATTTGCAGCCACTTGCAACAACTACCATGCAGACTCCCCTTTAAGAACTGGCATCCCGGCCATAGTCCGTTTCTTATAGGCGTAGAGAGACTGCAGCGCTATTCAACCACTGTTAATGTATTACAGGGCATTGGTTAATTTAAATAAATTTTGGGGCTTTAATGAGCCTAGTGCACACCAGGTATTAATCCCTCAATACCACAGGTGGTTCCAGCCATATGATGGCATACTGTACGCAGGCTTCAGGCATCAGTGCCTGGTGGTGTACGAGTGGTGTGCACCCAATGCATATCTACATTACCGGTGCCAACTACCCCATTATCAGCCCCATAGTATTACCCTCAAAACTGAATGCTGAACTGAGAGATGTTATATAATGCTAAACTCAGCTAAAGCTGTACTACTGTAATGCTGACCTGTAATATCATACCAAATTAATATGAGGTATCTTTCCAAATACCCAGACAAGCTAATGTAATGCCTCTGGAAGAAACAACTTCTGTTTAGCATATTAACCACCTCCTCCCCATCTCCCAATTTTTGCTCCTTCTTTCCTGAAGTTGGTGACTCATGGTGGGGTTTGGTTCCATGGGCACTGGCACCCATGTAATAATTCACTGTCTGTGGAACCATGCCCTACAATGAATCATTCTTTGCTCTTCTTCAAATCTTTAACATCCACCTGAATCACAGCAATAAGTAGACAGCACCTCACTTTAATGTCTCATCTGAAAGATGCCACCTCCAACAATCCAGCTCTCTCTCAGTACTGCACTGGAGTGTCAGCTCAAATCCTTGAACGGGGCTTGAACCCACAATCTTCTGACTCAGGGATGAGAGTGCTACCAACTAAGCTAAGTTGACACCTGTCCAATATAGAGTGGTGTCAGAGCTGGCATTCAGCGCTGTTCTATCTCTATTTCTTGTTCTCTAGCTAAGGAGCTTACTCTACTTATAAAACTGTCCAATGTAGCAACAGAGCCATTTGAGCTTGGGGTCTGTTGAATTCAGGTGAAATATATTTATCTATAATATTTTTAAAATATTACATCTGCATTCACTCCTGTCTAGAAAATCTTTCTTTCTGTTGTCTGTTTTTGTCGCATTTTGTGTCAATTTTTTTCCATTGCAAATTCCTATGCCCACATTTAAAATGGAAACTGCCTATGTAAACTTGTCACAGTGTAATTACACCCTCCCACCAGGGTGGCACTAATAGCAAGTTAGTTTTGTCTCTCCCAGGTCCTTGGCCTGTACTGCAGAGAAACTCCTGTGCCCGAAACCAACTCTATGTCTCTGTTTCCCAAATTGGCATCAGTTTTGCTTTTTAACTATAAATAATATAAAATCAAATTATTATGTGAAAATAAGGAAATATTTTAAAATGGGGACTGAAATATGTCTGTGCATCCTAGTCCAATTATCCCCTGCCCTTTAATGAAATCCAATTACAATAACACTTTTCAATTGTATTTCTGCTTAACTCAGACACGGCACTTGGACAATGACGCTTTTTTACCCCATCAATGTCTAGCTCCTTTATCTTGGCTTAGGTTTGATTAAAATATGCTCTGGATGGCATTACCTTATATTGTGGAACCTAAATTATCTGTCAGTTTCTATTATCCACCAATGGGGGAGGAGTCCAATCTATTATTGCAGATAATTGAGCTTTATTGACTGCTTAGTAGAGCAATATTCATAGTATCATAGTAGGTACAGCACAGAAGGAGGCCATTCAGCCCATCGTGCCTGTGCTGGCTCTTTGAAGGAGCTATCCAATTAGTCCCATTACCCTGCTCTTTCCCCATAGCCCTGTATATTTTTCCCTTCAAATATTTATCTAATTCCCTTTTGAAAGTTACTATTGAATCTGCTTCCACCACCCTTTCAGGCAGTGCATTCCAGATCATTACAACTCGCTGTGTAAAAAAAATGTTTCCTCATGTCGCCTCCGGCTCTTTTGCCGATCACCTTAAATCTGTGTCTTCTGGTTACCGACCATTCTGCCACTGGAAACAGGTTCTCCTTACTTACTCTATCAAAATCGTTCATGATCTTAAATACCTCTATGAAATCTCCCCTTGATCTTCTCTGTTAACTGAAGTCCCTCATCCCTGGTACCATTCTAGTAAATCTCTTCTGCACCCTCTCCTTGACATGGCCTTGACATCCTTCCTAAAGTGTGGTGCCCAGAATTGAACACAATACTCCAGCTGAGGCCTAACCAGTGTTTTATAAAGGTTTAGCATAACTTCTTTGCCTTTGTACTCTATGCTTCTATTAATAAAGCTCAGGATCCAATATGCTTTTTTAGCAGCCTTCTCAACTTGTCCAGCCACCTTCAAAGATCTGTGTACATACACCCCCAGGTCTCTCTGTTCCTGCACCCCCTTTAAAATTTTACCATTAAGTTTATATTGCCTCTCCTCATTCTTCCTACCAAAATGCATCACTTCACATTTCTCTGCGTTAAATTTAATCTGCCACCTGTCTGTCCATTTCACCAGTCTGTCTATGTCCTCCTGAAGTCTGTTATTATCCTCCACATTGTTTACTACATTTCTGAGTTTCATGTCATCTGCAAAATTTGAAATTATACCCTCTATACCCAAGTCCAGGTCATTAATATATACCAAAAAGAGCATAATTCTGACCCCTGGGGAACACCACTGTATACTTCGCTCCAGTCAGAAAAACAACCGTTCACCACTACTCCCTGCTTTCTGTCCCTTGGCCAATTTTGTATCCACGCTGCCACTGTCCCTTTAATCCTATGGGCTTTAATTTTGCTAACAAGTCTATTATGTGGTACTGTGTCAAATGCCTTTTGAAAGTCCATATACACAACATCATCCACCCTCTCCGTTACTTCATCAAAGAACTCAATCAAGTTAGTCAAACACGATTTTCCTTTAACAAATACGTGCTAACTTTCATTTATTTGTGCCAATTAATTTTGTCCCGGATTATTGTCTCTAATAGTTTCCCCACCACCGACATTAGACTGACTGGCCTGTAATTGCTGGGTTTATCCCTCTCTCCTTTTTTGAACAGGGTGTAACATTTGCAATCCTCCAGTCCTCCGGCATCATCCCCATATCTAAGGAGGATTGGAAGACTGTGGCCAGAGCCTCTGCAATTTCCACCCTTACTTCCCTCAGTAACCTGGGATGCATCCCATCTGGACCGGGTGACTTTTCTACTTTGAGTACTGCCAATCTTTTAAGTGCCTTCTCTTTATCTATTTTTATCCTATCCAATATCGCTACTACCTCCTCCTTTACTGCTACACTGGCAGCATCCTCTTCTCTAGTGAAGACTGATGTGAAGTATTCATTTAGTACCTCAGCCATGCCCTCTGCCTCCACAAGAAGATCTCCTTTTTTATCCCTAATCAGTCCAACCCTTCCTTTGATTACCCTTTTACTATTTATATGTTTATAAAAGACTTTTGGATTCCCTTTTATGTTAGCTGCTAATCTATTCTCATACTCTCTCTTTGCCCCTCTTATTCCCTTTTTTAGATCTCCTCTGTACTTTCTGTATTCAGCCTGATTCTCTACTGTATTATGAACATTACATTCATCATAAGCCTCCTTTTTCTGTTTCATTTTAATTTCTACATCTTCAGTCATCCAGGGAGCTCTAGCTTTGGATGCCCTTCCTTTCCCCCTCATAGGGATGTATCTATTCTGTACCCGAACCAACTCTGTCTCTCTCTCTCTCTCTGTCTGTATGTATGGCTGTCACACAATTTTGTCATTCTGTCTCTATATTTCTCTGGACCAGTTTCAGGTGTGGATAGGTTGTCTGGGAGCTGGTACAATATGCCCAGGTGAGACAGAAACTGGGATATTGGGGCTAGGAGTTGAGACTGGGAAAGCACTTGGCAGCTTGAGCTTGGGAGTGGAGTGGATTGGGAAGTCTGCGGCTTAGCATAACCTGAAGAGGATCTGGAGGTCTAGCAGTAATGTGGGAGGGGGAGCTGTGCATTGGAGTAGTTAGGCCTTTGGTAGTTAGTTTATTTAAAGTGTTGGTGCTGGTTTCTGATAAGAATTTGAGAAAGTTGCATTTTTCACTTTTTGTGTTACTTTTTAGCATTTTGTTTGGTGCATCATTTATTCTTTTGGTTTTGGATTTAGGAGATGAATTTCCATAGAGGATCTCCTGCTCATCTTCCGTAACTTTGGTGGAAGAGCCACAGAACTCCTGGAAAAATGGCATAAAAAGGCGAGTGGGAACGCCCCCATGGAAGTTCAACCCCTTAGTTTTTGCATTTTTTTGTTTGCTTGCTTGTTTTTTCATTTTGTGCAATTAAAGGAAGATCAAAACACATTTTAAGAAGACTATTCCTCTGTAAATTCCTCTTTCCCTCATATAACTTTAGGATGAAGAAGAGTTTTGAAGGAATGCTCAGAGGTGGGCTACATAGAATCATAGAATCTTACAGCACAGAAGGAGGGCATTCGGCCCGTCGTGCCTGTGCTGGCTCTTTGAAAGAGCTATCCAATTTAGTCCCACAACCCAGCTTTTTCCCAAAAACCCTGCAAATTAGTCCACTTCAAGTACATGTCCAATTGCCTTTTGAAAGTTCCTATGGAATCTGCTTCCGCCACCCTTTCAGGTAGTGCATTCCAGATCATAACAACCCTCTGTGTGAAAAAAATTCTCCTAATTTCCCCTCTAGCTCTTTTGCTAATTATTTTAAATTTACATCCCACTTGCCAGAGGGAACAGTTTTTCCCTACTTGCTCTATCAAAACCCCTCGTAATTTTGAATACCTCTATTAGGTCTCCCTTTAACCTCCAAGAAGAACAATCCCAGCTTCTCCAGTCTCTCCACATAACTGAAGTCCCTCATCCCTGGTATCATCCTGGTAAATCTCCTCTGTATCCTCTCCAAGGCTTTGACATCCTTTCTAAAGTGCAGTGCCCAGAATTGTACACAATACTCCAGCTGAGGCCTAACTAGTGATTTGTAAAGGTTTAGCCTGACTTCCTTGTTTTTGTATTCAATGCCCCTATTTACAAAGCCAAGTATCCCGTACGCTTTCTTAACCGCCTTATCAACTTACCCTGCCACCTTCAAAGATTTGTGAATATGTACCCACAGATCTCTCTGCTCTTGCACCCCCCTCAAAATATTACCATTTACATTATACTGCCTCTCCATATTGTTCTTCCCAAAGGGCATCATTTCACATTTACCTGCATTAAATTGCATCTGCCATCTGTCTGCCCATTTCACTAGTCTGCCTCATGTCCTCCTGAAGTCTGCTACTATCCTCCTCACTATTTACTACGTTGCTAAGTCTTGTATCATCGGCAAAGTTCGAAATTGTATTCCCTATACCCAAGTCCAGGTCATTTATATATAACAAGAAAAGCAATGGTCCTAATACTGACCCCTGGGGGGCCCCACTGCATACTTCTCTCCAATCAGAAAAGTATCCATTCACCACTACTCTCTTCTCTTATCCCTTAGCCAATTACGTATTCAAGTTACCACCGTCCCTTTAATCCCATGTGCTTCTATTTTCCGATTAAGTCTGTTTTGTGGTACTTTATCAAATGTCTTTTGAAAGTCCATAGAAACATCTACTGCACTACCTTCATCAACCCTCTCTGTTACTTCACCAAAGAACTCAATCAGCTTAGTCTGACACGATTTGCCTTTAACAAATCCGTGCTCCCTTATTAACCCATGCTTCTCCAAGTGAGAATTAATTTTGTCCTTAACAACAGTCCCTAGTATTTTTCCCACCACTGACGTTAGACTGACTGGCCTGTATTTATCCGTCTCCCCTTTTTTGAACGGGGGTGTAACATTTGCAATCCTCCAGTCCTCTGGCACCACTCCCATATCCGAGGAGGATTGAAAGATTGTGGTCAGAGCTTCTGCTATCTCCACCCTTGCTTCCCTCAGCAACCTAGGATGTATCTTATCTGGACCAGGTGACTTGTTAACTTTGAGTGATGCCAACCTATTTAGCATTTCCTTTCTATTTTTATCCTATCCAATATCTCTACTTCCTCCTCTACTGTGACATTAACTTCATCCTCTTCTTTCGTGAAGATACAAAGTCCTCATTCAGTACCTCAGCCATGCCCTCTGCCTTCACTAGAAGATTTCCTTTTTCGTCCCTAATCGGCCCCACCATTCCTTTAACTATCCTTTTACTTTTTATATGTTTATAAAAGATTTTTGGGTTCCCTTTTATGTTACCCGTTAATCTTTTCTCATACTCTCCCTTTGCCCTTCTTATACCTTTTTTTTCAATTGCCCCCTGCACTCTCTGTATTCTGTCTGGTTTTCTACTGTATTCTGTACTTGACATTTGTCATAAACCTCCTTTTTCTGTTTTATTTTAACCTCTATAACCTCCACATGGACCAGTTGTTACCTAAGGATGTAGGTCTATAGGCACTGCCAGAGCGACATAGGAATGTCATAGAAACATAAGAAAGCATATTTTCTATGAAATCTATGCTCCCAAATATGCCCATCTCATCCAGTCTGGCGTGCAATGAAAGCGACCACAGCTGTGAACTTTTATACAACTGGCTAATTTCAAGGTGCCTCAGGTGGTATATGACAAATCAGCCATTCTGCAATGCACCAGTGCATACAGCAGTATATAATGGTCTTGTTTTTGTGGGTATAAGAACATTTGGGGGTCTCGCTTTTTTTGTGTGTATGTGTGGGGATCTTGCATTTTTTAGTGTACAGGGGGTTGATTTTTTATGTATGGAGTGTCTTGCTTTTGTGTGCATGGAACTCACATTTTGCATTTTGATGAAGTATCATGGAGTACCTGCTCACTTCAGTGACTCGGAAATGCAGTTTTCAAATAAACCACGTGAACTGAATTAAGGAATTGGTGTAAGCTTTCATGTTCACTCCCAGATTCAGGTAGCTTCTGGCTATAAAACTGTCAATGAAAATGAGAAGACACAACAGTAGTATACCATGTTGATGAATAATGATACTTAGCGCCTGCGATACCTAGGTATACTAATGCTGTCACAATGTGCACCAGCCCCATCACACAAGCACAGTATCTCCTTGTCTGATCAATTAGCAGATTAAACAATCTGGCCTGCTTTCTCGCAGACAATGTCACCCTGTTCTCAGCAGGTATTCTTGAGAGAAAACACTGCTTTCATTTTAACATGATGTGGAGATGCCGGTGATGGACTGGGGTTGACAATTGTAAACAATTTTACCACACCAAGTTATAGTCCAACAAATTTATTTTAAATTCCACAAGCTTTCGGAGGCTTCCTCCTTCGTCAGGTGAACGGTGTGGAAATGAAATTTTCGAATCCTTTGCATTTGAAAAACACAGAACAATGCCTGGTGATTACTGCCCGTTGCCAAGGCAATCACAGTGAGCAGACAGAAAGGTGTCACCTAAAAAGGCCACCGAATATACAAACCCCCCAAAAAGAGAGAAGGAAGACAGTCAATGACCCGTTATATTAAAAACAGATAACATTTGTTCGCTGGTGGGGTTACGTGTAGCGTGACATGAACCCAAGATCCCGGTTGAGGCCGTCCTCGTGGGTGCGGAACTTGGCTATCAATTTCTGCTCGACGATTTTGCGTTGTCGTGTGTCTCGAAGGCCGCCTTGGAGTATGCTTACCCGAAGGTCGGTGGCTGAATGTCCATGACTGCTGAAGTGTTCCCCGACAGGGAGAGAACCCTCCTGTTTGGCGATTGTTGCGCGGTGTCCGTTCATCCGTTGTCGCAGCGTCTGCATGGTCTCGCCAATGTACCATGCTCTGGGGCATCCTTTCCTGCAACGTATGAGGTAGACAACGTTGGCCGAGTCACAGGAGTATGAACCGTGCACCTGGTGGGTGGTGTCCTCTCGTGTGATGGTGGTATCTGTGTCGATGATCTGGCATGTCTTGCAGAGGTTACCGTGGCAGGGTTGTGTGGTGTCATGGACGCTGCTCTCCTGAAGGCTGGGTAATTTGCTGCGAACGATGGTTTGTTTGAGGTTGGGTGGCTGTTTAAAGGCGAGTAGTGGAGGTGTGGGGATGGCCATAGCGAGGTGTTCGTCATCATTGATGACATGTTGAAGGCTGCGGAGAACATGGCGTAGTTTCTCCGCTCCGGGGAAGTACTGGACGACGAAGGGTACTCTGTTGGTTGAGTCCCGTGTTAGTCTTCTGAGGAGGTCTACGCGATTTTTCGCTGTGGCCCGTCGGAACTGTCGATCGATGAGTCGATCGACAGTTCCGACGGGCCACAGTCTAACACTTTAAGGTGTCCGCCATGGCTCAGTGGTAGCCCTCTCACCTCTGAGTCAGAAGGTTGTGGGTTCAAGTCCCACTCCAGAGACTTGAGCACATAATCTAGGCTGACACTTCCATTACAGTACTGAGGGAATGCTGCACTGTGGGAAGTGCTGCCTTTCAGATGAGACATTAAACCGAGCCCCCGTCTGCCCTCTCAGGTGGATGAAAAAGATCCCGTGGCACTATTTGGAGAGCAGGGGAGTTCTCCTCAGAGTCCTGGCCAATATTTATCCCTCAACCAACATCACTAAAACAGATTATCTGGTCATTTATCTCATTGCTGTTTGAGGGACCTTGCTGTGCAATTGGCTGCTACGTTTCCTACATTACAACAGTGACTACACTTCAAAAGTACTTCTTTGGTTGTAAAGTGCTTTGGGACGTTCTGAGGTCATGAAAGGTGCTATATAAATGCAAGTTCTTTCCTTCACTAGTCAGTGCAGAAAAATAATTTGCATATTCTCTCTCTCTCTCTCTCTCTATATATATATATATATATATATAATTAAAGATTAAAGGAAAAAATATGGAATGCCACAATCTTGTCAATCGAAACAGGACAGACGCCGCTCCATCATGGGCCCGTCTTTTCAAGGGATTTGCTGATCTTGCCTTTCCAGTTCTGATAAAGGGTCCATACCCAAAACATGAAACTGTCTTTTCTCTTTCAGATGCTACAGACCTGCTGTGTATTTCCAGCATTTTCTTTCACTTCAGATTTTTTTCTTTTATCTCTACCCAAAATCTTTGCCTCTACTACCCTGCCTGATAAATGATACCAAACATTTATCACTCTTTGAGTAAAGAAGTTCTTCCTACTAGCTGTTCTACATTTACTTTTCACGAATTAAAATGTATGTTCTCTGGTCCTACTAACCCAACTTACTCTGAAGAAATATTCTGGGTTCACCTTATCTATACCCATTGATACTTTATATAACTCAGTGAGGTCCCCTTTAACTTGTCTCTAGACTGTAGAGCTTGAGTTTCTCTACTCTTTCCTCATAGCTCACCCCCTTTATACTTGGGATCAGTCCTGTGGCTTTTCTCTGCACACTCCCAATGCACGTGCATCCTTTGTGTACCTAAGTGTTGTCTGACCAGTGCATTATAATGCCTCAGATTACCTGTGTAGATATGTACTCTCCACTGTTCTGGTTATGTATCACAGGATTCTATTTGCATTTTTAACTGCTTCAACACAGTTTCTGGTTATTGAAAGTGATGAGTCTACTGTTACTCCTAGGTCCCTTACCAAATCTCCCTGTATAATTATATTCCATTCGTTGCATGCTCATAACTCACATTTTTTCACCCAATGTCCTATACTTTACATTTCTCTGCATTAAAATTCATTTCCCATTTGTCTGTCCAACTGCATACATTTTGCCCCTCTAAAGGGGGCACCTTTGTTAGGTTTTTTGTTTGATGACACTGGGGCAACTCAGTATCTCCTTATGGTTAATTTAAGAAAAGACACACTGACCAGGTTTTTCTGCATATCATTAAGTGCATCCTCTGGCCCTGCTGCTCTCCCTATTTTAGTGTTGTCTGCAAATTTAACAAGTTTACAATTGATTTCCGCATTTTTATAGATTAGAAACAACAGGGATCCAAGTACGTGTGGAACTCCCTTCCCCAGAGAGCGGTGGAGGCAGGGTCATTGAATATTTTTAAGGCCGAGTTAGATAGATTCCTAATTAACAAGGGAGTCAAAGGTTATAGTAGGTAGGGAAAGCAGGGTTGAGGTCACAATCAGATCAGCCATGATCTTATCAAATGGCAGAGCAGGCTCGAAGGGCTGAATGGCCTACTCCTGCTCTTAATTCGTATGTACTGATTCCCACAGTACACAACTCAGCGCCTTCCTCATTCTGACACTACACCTTTCACAAGTTCTCTCTGTTTTCTTTTTCTTTTGCCAACCAACATTTAACCCAGTAGTGTGTTCCATCCTGGATACCATAGCTTTTAGTTTCATTTGAAGTCTTTCATATGAAACTTTTCCAAAAGCTTTCTGAAAGGTGCCTCAATTATACATTAATAACCTGACCAAGAATAGGAAGTTTTTATCCAGGAGGAAGCAAATGCCAGCAGAGGCCAAGTTTCAATCCTGGATTTACCAATACATTTCAATATGTTGTGCCGAATAACATATTGTGGACAGTAACATATCGCAGGGTGGAGATGCATTAATAAACTTCTGAGACTTTGCTCTCATGGTTCATGATGTTACGTTAATTACTCTGCATGTCACTACTTGTAACGCAGTGCAGACAGTGCATCATCCCACATAAATACAGTAATTCCATTCAATAAGAAGAGAAAATGCTGGAAATGCAGAACAGGTTGGTCAGCGCCTGAAAGAAAAAAATGATTAACATTTTGGATGGCGCTTCTACTTTTTTCATTGCAACATTGAATAACAATTTTTATTTCATTCAAACGAAGTAGATTTATCCCCTCAGCTCCTCTGGTGGCTCGGTTTATAAAAGCATAGACCTGAAAGCTCCCCGGTTTGATCACCAATCTGTGTTGAGTTAGTTGATGAGGCGACAGTAAGAGTCCATAGCTTCAGGAGAGGAGAAAATTTGAGGGTGAGAGAATTTATCTTCAATCATGTGCAAGGTGACACTAAGATATTATAGCACACTTAGATGTACTAAAGTCTGCAATATAGACCAACTGAGAAAAACGTGAAACATTTTATATACATGCTATCCTTTTTACAAAAGCAAATAAGAATCACACCTTAAATAATTTAGAAATAGTACAGTCTGTCTTCTGTCGCTTGTTTGGAGTAAGACTTGTTATTTTGGCTGTGTATTTCTGTACCGAGCACGTTGAAAAGAAAAACACATGTAGCAATTTAAAATGGCTTGTACTATGTCTTACTTTTCATGGTGGCAAATCTCACTGCAGTGTGCCAAGTAGAGTTGTCACCTGTATGATTTTGAACCAGTCTGGTTTTTGAGCAGGGTGTCTGGAAATTTCTAAGATAGAAATCAGACAAAAATACATCCATTTTTTAAATACAGTTTTTCCACTTCTGTGTCTCATGATGCAAAAGCATTACGGTGGTTATTACATTTTCAATTAATTTTTATCATCATATTGGCAAAGCATAAAATAAGAACCATGATTCCCCCTCCACACTGCAATCTCACCCTATAACTTTGTACTTGGCAAAAGGTAGTAACCCTGGTTCCCAATTATGCAGCCATGGTTGTTGTTTGCTATCATACTCTTCAGGAACAGCAGAAGCATATTTATAAACAGTTTGTGAGTGGTGCTAAGTGTGGGCGTAGAATCTGTTCCTGGGGGCAGGTGGTGGAGCTTGTAGGTTGATTATCTGGAAGCTCAACCTTGCCCTTGCGGGATCATGTCACACTTTATAACCAAGGGGGCAGACACCCAGTAATAATCCAGGTGCGTCATAACAAACGCCCACCCCCTCCTTTCTCTCCACCCCCCCCAACCAACACACCTCTTGAGATCAGAGAACTACAAATCCCAGGTTGCACCGTGGCAACAGCGCCGAACTTAAGAAACTAAAACCGACCCAAAAAAAACAAGAATTGACGGTTTGCATTGGCATTTAAGGTCGGAAATTAAATTATATGAGGTAAATATAAAGTTACAATAAACTTTCAACCCCCAAAAGTCACGAATTTGACCAATTGTTTACTTTTTCTGGCTGCTCCCTCCTCGTGACGCACAAACACACCCCTTTCCAAGAGATCACGTGACCGGCCGCCGCGAGCTCTTTTGATTGACATCGCGACAGGCGAATAAAGAGTAGGAACGCCGAAGTCCCCTGTTTTTATTGGATATATTTCGATGCGATTCACCAACGAACGAAGAGAAGGGTGGGTTCTGTACTGCGGATTCTGAAGTGCAGTCAGTGGTGGAAAAAAAGATCGAAAGAGACGGAGTTCGAGACACCAAAATACTGGGATAGGGGCCAGGGAACGATCGGACCTGAAGTACCGGTACAGGCAGTGATTGGTTCGGGGTGGACAGTGATTCGGAGCCGGAGCCGCAGCCACCCCACTCATTGACAGGTTAAACTGAGTAAGTGACTCGGTCCCGAGCGGACAGTGATAGTGACAGTGACGGTGACAGTAGCCCGCGACTGACAGCCTGAACAGTGACTGCACCACGCGCGTTTGTCTCGTGTGGCAGGAGACGAAGAACAAGGTCATGTGTACGGGGCCTGTCCACGGTAGCGACTAGGTAAGTGCTTGGGGCTAGAGTGCTGGGGTTGGGGTTGGGGTTGGGGGCGGGGAACTGAGGTGCGTGCCCAGAGGGTAGCGAGGGGACAGGGACTGAGGAATGAAGGTTGGGATAAGGGATTTTGCAGACAGTGAGAGCAGAGGGGGCTGTATGTTTGGGGAGTGCTGCAAGGTTAAATGGGGAAGATCCAAACTACAGTGGCAGTGTGGAAAGAGTAAATTCCTGAAGTTCCTATACTCTCTTCTCATGAGTATTTACTTTTGGTTAAAATATTGGTTTCGCTTTGAAAATGAATGCCTTTTCCAAATTCTTCCCTGTCCATCCAACTGTTAATGTTTACAGTTTGTAATCTGTCCCCTGCCGAAGTGTCTACGGGTAAAGACCTAGCCTTGTCACCCCTGGTGTTAGAGAATATTTAAGTTACAGTATTTGGGTAATGAAGTTTTTTAATCTCCCCTGTGGGGAGAGTTTAAGGGGATGACAGAACAGATTGTTTTAAGTCTTATCTAATCTTTGCACGACAAGTCTATCCTTAGTTGTACTCCAACTGCTGTATTAGAATAATGCTGAAGTATTTAATCATGGTTTAGTTTTTTCTAGTGTGAGTCTAGTGTCATATAGAAATTCCTTTTTGGAATGACAATGATTTTAAGTAGTTATTTATATGGAGTGTAGCAGGCATTTAAGAATGGAGGAAATGTTTGCAAGTTTAGCTTGCATTGTTTAAAACCAGATTTTTAGTGGGTTGGGTATCAAACTGTCATGAAACCAGCAGTGGTTCCCTATTTGCATATTTTGTGGGCACGTCTTTAGAGTATGAGCTCTAAGTGTGATTTTTGTTTTGGAGCTCCAAGTTTTGTTGGAGGAAGAGTTGACGAGCTAACTAAAAACAAATGAATCATTCCCATGATTTTTTTTTTATTTGTGATTTTAATCTCTGCTTTTCCAAGGTATTTACTGTGTACAAGTTTGGGTGTGGGGGACAGTTAAGACTGCAAGTTTGCCAGGTAGCAGTCTGTGTGTTTTAGCCTTGTCCTGTGTCATTTGGGTGGGGGAGAAGTGGGATGCTGTTAATTATCTCTATTAATTCTTGCATTTGCTGCAAAGTCAAAGTAGGAGTGAAAAAAGTTGCGGTGAAAGTTGTCATTGCTCTGTATTGCTCACACCTGGTGCTGCTGTAAAACAATGTGATGATGCTTAGACTTGGGTGGGAATGTGGCACGTCATTTAAAATATGTAATAACTGCATATTTTCCTTTTTGTGATGCAAGGCTTTTTTTAGTGGTTTAATTGAAAGGCAGACATAAATCGATACATAGTCCTACAGGCTTATGTAGAGGCCAGTGAATAATTAAAATGATTACAAGGCAGTGAAAAAAGGGAGGGGTGTCTAATGTCCTGCATAGCAAGAACAAAGCTTCATCAGTTTGGAACAGTCATTTGAACCTTTAAGATTAGATTATGGTCTGAAGATTTCTTCCTGATGTCTTTTTGTGTGGTATATACAATAATGTATATTATAAATTTCATACCCACTTTACCTTAATTAAAAAAAATAATTAGGCTGCAGCTGCAGCTCTATATCATGACGAAAAGAAAAAGACTTGCATTTATTTAGAGCCTTTCACAATCTTAGGACATCCCAAAGTGTGCTTACAGCCAATGAAGTACTTTTGAAGTGTAGTCACTATTG
This sequence comes from Heptranchias perlo, assembly GCF_035084215.1. Lineage (NCBI taxonomy): Eukaryota > Metazoa > Chordata > Chondrichthyes > Hexanchiformes > Hexanchidae > Heptranchias > Heptranchias perlo. Next base: position 15,107,118 of record NC_090370.1, read on the forward strand.
TAATGTAGGGAAACGTGGCAGCCAATTTGCGCACAGCAAGGTCCCACAAACAGCAATGAGATAATGACCAGATAATCTGTTTTAGTGATGTAGGTTGAGGGATAATATTGGCCAGGGCACCAGGAGAACTCCCCAGCTCTTAAATAGTGCTACAGGATCTTATCCATCCACCTGAGTGGTCAGACGGGGCCTCGCTTTAATGTCTCATCTGAAGGATGGCACTCCCTCAGTACTGCACTGAAATGTCAGCCTAGATTATGTAGGAACAGGAGTAGGCCATTCAGTCCCTCGAGTCTGTTCCACCATTCAATTAGATCCCGGCTGATCTGTACTTCAAGTCCATTTACCTGTCTTAGCACCATATCCCTTAATACCCTTGCCTAATAAAAATCTATTTATCTCAGTTTTGAAATTTTCAATTGACCCCCAGCCTCAACAGCTTTTTGAGGGAGAGCATTCCAGATTTCCACTAACTTTTGTGTGAAGAAGTGCTTCCTGACATCACCTCTCAATAGCCTAGCTCTAATTTTAAGGTTATGCCCCCTTGTTCTGGATTCTCCCACCAGAGGAAATAGTATCTCTCTATTTGGCCTATCAAATCCTTTAATCATCTTAAACACCTCAATTAGATCACCCCTTAATCATCTTCTATACTCAAGGGACTACAAGCCGAGTCTGTGCAACCTGTCCTCATAATTTAACTCTTTTAGCGCCAGTATAATTCTGGTAACTCTGCACTGCACCTCCTCCCGAGGCCAATATCCTTCCTGAGGTGCGGTGCCCAGAACTGAGTGCTGTTCTCCAGATGGGGTCTGACCAGAGTTCTCTCCAGCTGTAACATAACTTCCAGCCCTCGAGATAAAGGTCAACATTCCATTAGCCTTTTAATTATTTTTTTGTATCTGTTCACTACCTTTTTAGTGATTTCTGCACATTGACTCCTAAATCTCTCTGCTCCTAGCTTCTCACCATTTAGAAAATACTCTGATCTATCTTTTTTAGGTCCAAAGTGGGTGACCTCACACTTCCCCACATTGAACTCCATCTGCCACAGTTTTTCCCACTCTTAATCTATCAATGTCCCTTTGCAACTTTCTGCTCCCATCTACACTACTTACTATGCCACCTAACTTGGTGTCATAGGAACAGGAGTAGGCCATTCAGCCCCTCATGCCTGCTCTGCCATTTGATAAGATCATGGCTGATCTGTGATCTAACTCCATATACCTGCCTTTGGCCCATTTCCCTTAATACCTTTGATTGCCAAAAAGCTATCTATCTCTGATTTAAATTTAGCAATTGAGCTGGTATCAATTGCCGTTTGCGGAAGAGAGTTCCAAACTTCTACCACCCTTTGTGTGTAGAAATGTTTTCCAATCTTGCTCCTGAAAGGTCTGGCTCTAATTTTTAGACTGTGCCCCCTACTCCTAGAATCCCCAACCAGCGGAAATAGTTTCTCTCTATCCACCCTATCCGTTCCCCAAAATATCTTTTTAAACTTCGATCAGATCACCCCTTAACCTTCTAAACTCTGGAGAATACAACCCCAATTTGTGTAGTCTCACCTCATAACTTAACCCTTGAAGTCAGGATGTCATTCTCGTAAACCTACACTGCACTCGCTCCAAAGCCAATATGTCCTTCCGAAGGTGCGGTGCCCAGAACTGCTCACAGTACTCCAGGTGCGGTCTTACCAGGGTTTTGTTTCGCTGCAGCATTCCATTAGCCTTATTGATTATTTTCTGCACCTGTTCATGACACTTCAATGATCTATGTACCTGAACCCCTAAGTCCCTTTGGACATCCACTGTTTTTAACTTTTTACCATTTAGAAAGTACCCTGTTCTATCCTTTTTTGATCCAAAGTGGATGACCTCACATTTGTCTACATTGAATTCCATTTGCCACAGTTTTGCCCATTCACCTAATCTATCAATATCGCTTTGTAATTTTATGTTTTCATCTACACTGCTTACAATGCCACCAAACTTGGATATACAAGTACTCTTAACAATGTCAGCAAACTTGGATATACGGCTCTCTATTCCTTCATCTAAGTCATTTATAAATATAGTGAAAAGCTGAGGCCCCAGTACAGATCCCTGGGGGACACCACTAGTCACATCCTGACAATTGAAGTACATACCCATACCTATTATCCCTACTCTGTCTCATACCTCCTAATCAATTCTCTACCCATGTCAATAGGTTGCCTCCAATTCCATGCGCTCTCATTTTTGTTAACAGTCTCTTATGTGGAACTTTGTCGAATACCTTCTGGAAGTCCATATAAATAACATCCATAGACACTTCCTTGTCTATCACGTTAGTAACCGCCTGAAAAAACTGAACTAGGTTAGTTAGACATGACTTACCCTTTACAAATCTACGCTGGCTCTCTGATCAGTTCATGTTTGTCCAAGTGCTCAAAACTCTGTCCCTAATAACAGATTCTAGTAACTTCCCCACAACAGATGTTAGACTAATAGGCCTATCATTTCCTAGTTTATCTTTCCTACCCTTCTTAATAATGGAGAGACATTGACAATTTTCCAATCCAAGGGGCCAATTCCTGAATCAAGAAAGTTTTGTGAGAGCATGACTAAAGTATCTGCAATTTCCTCACCTACTTCTTTTAATATCCTGGGGTGGAAACCATCAGGTCCTGGAGATTTGTCCATCTTCAGTCTCATTATTTTCTCCATTACTAGTATTTTATTACATTAAATCTAGAAAAATCCTCCCCTTAATTTAATTTTAGTTTTTCTCGTATCTCTGGTACTTTATCCTCTTCTTCTACTGTGAAGACCGATACAATGTAATTATTTAGCAAATCTGCCATTTCCTTATTTTTAATTACAATATCACCTGCGTTTGACTTTACCCTCAGCCACCCTCTCTCTTAATATACTTGTAAAAACTTTTAATGTTATACTTGATATCCCTCAAGTTTCTTCTCATTCTCTTTTTTTACTACTTTCTTTGTATCCCTTTGCTGTTCTTTATATCTCTCCCAGTTTGCAGAATCTCTACTGTTCTTTGCATTTGTGTAAGCCCTTTCTTTTAGTTTTCTATTATCTCTTCTCTTGTTGACCAAGATTGTTTAATTTCACAAGTAGAGCTCTTGCCCTTTAGGGGCATGTACAGGTCTTGTACTAAATACCTCTGAACACCTCCCTGTGTTCATCTGTAGTTTTACCAGTTAACCATTCTGCCCAGTTTACTGTGGTCAATTTCTGGCTCATCCCTTCAAAGTCCGCCTTACCTAAATTTAAAACCTTGGTTTGTGACTCATCCGTCTCCCTCTCAAACCTAATATCAAATTCCATCATCTTATAAGAACATAAGAAATAGGAGCAGGAATAGGCCATACGTCCCCTCGAGCCTACTCTGCCATAAGATCATGGCTGATCTTTGACCTCAACTCCACTTTCCCGCCCGATCTCTATATCCCTTGATTCCCTTTTAGAGTCCAAAAATCTATCAATCTCAACCTTGAATATACTCAATGACTGAGCATCCACAGCCCTCTGAGGTAGAGAATTCCAAATATTCACAACCCTCTGAGTGAAGAAATTCCTCCTCTCTCGGTCCTAAATGTCCAACCCCTTATCCTGAGACTATGTCCCCTGCCCCCTAGTTCTGGACTCTCCAGCCAGGTGAAACATCCCTGGTAACTGTTAGCTAGTTGTTCCCTTACCGTTAGATTGTTGACTAACTCTGGCTCATCACTCAACACTACATCTAGTATGGCCTGTCCTCTTGGTTCAAAAACATATTGTTCCAGAAAACTGTCTCGAATACACTCAAGAAATTCACTGCCTTTGGGACTCGAGCTGTTCTGCGTCTCCCACTCTGAAAATTAAAGTCTCCTATTGTAACCACTCTGCTTTTGCAACAAGCTTCTCTGATCTCCGTGTTTACGCATCCCGCTATTTCATCAGTCCTATCAGGAGGTCTGTAGACAACTCCCACCAAAGTCTTGCATCCTTTTCTATTCCTCAATTCTACCCAGAGTTTCTACTGCCTGATCACCCTTATTGATATCTCCTCTTTCTAATGCTGTAATTTTCCAATTTCCCTGTCTTTTCTAAAGACCTTATAACCTGGAATATTTATCTCCTAGTCATGCCCTTTTTGTAGCCAGGTCTCAGTGATAGCCACTATGTCATACCCTTTAAGTTGAATTTGGACGTTTAATTAATTTGTTTTATTCCTTATGCTTTGCGCATTTATGTATAGAACTCTTATTTGGGCAACAGAGCATACCCTGCCTCTTTGCCCTGATGCTGTTTTTCTCATGCTTTTCAACTTATCACACTTCTTGTTTTTCATCAATCCTCTTGTATTTTTATCAGTTATTTTGTTTTTTTTTTCTTATATTTTATTTCTTAAACATAATATCAATACTTCAGGTTAACACTATTTATGATCTGGACTTTGCTCTCATCCCTTTTTCTTATCTTAAGGCTATTTTCACTTATTATTTCTGCCTAAGGCATGGAGCTGGGTGTTCAATGACCTTAAAGAGGATAGGGAGGTTAGAGATGGGTTGGTAGTTAGGGAGGTCAGGAGCAGGGTGAACAAAAGGGAAAGTAGCAGCAGAGACAGCTGTGTTCTCAGTTTTCAAGACAAAGAAATCCACAAGCTCTTTTTATAATTGGCATTGGACTTGAGAGAATGGGGGTGGGAGGTTTGGGGGGTGGGGGGGTGGAGAAAGGGTAGGAAGAGATGATTAATCATGGAGAAAAGGAGCTTTAGGTTGCCCTTGTCCTGCAGGGTAATCCTGTAAGAGGATTTAACTGAGGGGCGTGAAGCATAGTAAAGTGTGACATGGTTGAGCTAAATCTGGCGATGAATGACTACGCCATTGTTTGCTTGGTGTGCTTGAGTTTGCGATCCTTTGATGATATGATTCTATGACTTCAGGGACTCGGGAAATGGCAGCGATGGGAGAAGGAGCGTGGCAAGGGAGCTGTTGAGTAGATCAACAGGGGCAGAAGTATTGTGATAGGTGGACTACCATTGGGAATGAATTAGTGGTTACGTATGGCTTAATTACCAATATGGTGATTCTCCTGCCAATGATCTATCAATTCAAAATAATAGAACTGTTTCAAAACCGTGCTCAAATGATTTCATGGGGTGTGCATTTTCACAACAAAAAAATGCACACACATTTTACACTTATTTGTGAATCACAGAACCGTAAACTTCTTAAAAGCAGAAAATGCTGGAAGTACACTGCAAGTCTGTTAGCATTTGGATGGGGGTAGGGAAGAAAAGACAGGTTTAGGTTTTGGGTAGAGAATTTTAACGGGGAGCTGCGAAGAGTAGTGGGGGGGGCGGGAGATGCCTGACGGGAAACCTGGACGTCCTTACGATTTTGACGTAAGGATGTCTTTCATTTTTTTTTTTGTAGGTTTCCCGCCTGACAGGCCAGCCAGATTGACAGGCTGGCCGTCAGTCGAACGGGAGAACAGCCAGGGAGCGGATGCCAGCTGGTAAGTCTTAGATTGGGGGCGGGGGGGAAGGTTCAGGGGGTTGGGGGGAGGGGGGGGGGGGGATGTCATTGGGGGAGGTCATCAGGGACTCGGTCATGGGGGGTCGGAGATCGTGGTGGGGGGGGTGGGGTCGGACGTCGTGGGGGTGGGGGCCGATCGCATGTGTGGGATCGCGACAGGTAGGCTTGTTGGGCCTGGAGGAAACACTCCAGATCCTCCTGGCCCACAAGCAGTGCAACAAAGGCACTTACCTGCTGATCCGGCCCTTCCCACCTCCTCTTACGTGGTGTGAAGCAGAAGGCCCAGGAATCCCAGCCCTCAGGAGTTAAAAATGAAAAATCTGTCAAGATGGAGGCACGTCGCCTCCTTAAAAGATTTTACTGACTGACTCGCCTCCCTAGAGCGGGTTGGTCGCCGCTCGACCCGCCTCTGTTGGAACCGGAATTGGGCGGGATGGGGCTCGGGTTTTACATTTTTACAATTTTTACCTTCTCTCCTGCTCCCAATCCACCCATTCGTGGGGTTAAAATTTACCCCCTTTTGTCAGAACAGTAAGAGTATTTTTTTTCCAGTCAATGTTACAATAGTGCAAAACTGAGCTTCTGATATTTCACACTTTTTTTATAGTGATTGTTTAAGATTTGGATATTAAACCTGGTGGCACCTTGAGACTTGAATAAATTTTTCGTGCACATTTTTCCAATGATCAAGGCAATTTCTTGGTTTTCATTTTAGCTACTTGATTTTAAATTTGTTACAGAAACAAAAACTGTAGCGATCTTCTCACACATAGAGCTGGAATTTCCTCTCAAACCAGTTTGCATCCAGATCCTACTGGTATCTGGTGTACAGCTTCAGTCACTGGACTGGAAAATGTCACAGCTACAGTATGACTGTGACATCCCTGGAGCTGACTGATTCTTATATCGTTGATGAAGTAACTGTCAAGTATACTATTGGCTTGGGAAGGTGGTGCGTTGGTAAGAAACCTCAAATGGGAGCTAGACAGGATACAGGCCCTCTGAACTTGTCCTCAACTTGGCTGAAACTGGTATGCAACTAATGGCAGAATGTGGCTCCAAACAAGTTGAGATGGAATGGCTGGATGATTAGTGGCACGACTATTTTGGAGACTTTCTTCCTCTGCAGGTTTTGTGTCACGGCAAGACACCCAGTGAGATCTTGGTCTATCGTATTGAAGTCTAGTGCCATATATCAGTGACCGTGAAGAATCAGTGTGCACCATCAGCTGAGCTATGTACCATTTTGATTATAGACTTTATCAGTGCATACATGCATAGAGAGCGTAGTGCACAATACAAGGATGCAGCTAACTATTTGGGCAATAAATGCCGGCCTTGCCAGCGACGCCCACATCCCGTGAACGAATAAAAAAAAAAAGGTGCAGTTACTAATAGTTTGTGAAATAAATAAATAATTAAATCAGTAATTAAGGTTAAAAGTCCCTTTTTGGTTTTCTGACATAAATTTATCCAAATTTGAGTACCAATAACTGACTCCATTCTACCAAGTTGTACACAATTGGGCTCCTTTCTAAAACTTGTAGGACATTAAATGTCAGAGCCCTGTAACATAAGGAGTACCATACCTCTCACTGATGACCTTAATTTGGATATTAGAAATTTCAGTTACTGAGGAAAAAACATCTAAGAATAAATTTGTATAGTTTAGAATAAACCTGCCTATGATTCAGTGTCGCAGAAGTATTAAAGGAAGTGTTACAAAAAAATTACATAAGTGTTACACAGCACACATTATACATAAGACTTATAAAAATATTACTAGTGAATTTCCTGTAGAGCTAGTCATTAATTCACTCCTTTACAAGGACAGGTAAACTATACTATGTAAAATAGAATGTAGATTTACGTTCCTTTCAGGCTACATGGTTTGATTGCTGTGCATTCTTGAAATGAATGCTTGGGTCAGTTACGCAAGAGACCGCAAATCAGAACCCTGGCATTGTTTGGTTTACAGGTCAATTAAGAATTTGTGGACATTGAAACTGGTAAGTTTCTTTGTGAGAGGAAGCTGAAACACAACATTTTAAGATTGTTTTGCATCTGTAAGTGCCGAATGCAGGAGGTAGAAAGTGTAAATCATCCTAATTGTAATAATCCTTGATTAAACTTCCTATTTTACACCTAGTTTCAAGCTGTTCAATTCTTGTTGGTTTGTTTTACATTGACCGTGATCTGCTACAGCTCTTGAGAATGTTGAATGGAGGTCCCAGTGTTAATCGTGTAGGGAATGGCCCAATCAGGTATGATAGAATAAATTTGCCCATGTTAAGTGGCATAAAAGTGTTATAGAAAGTGAGAAGGCACTTGCTATACTTAAGACTTTGAATATATTATTACCGATAGATATGGATACAAGCTGGTCTCCTGTGGTGTTGCTCATGGTAAGTCATAGGATATGCTGTTTTATAAAGACAGGAACATTATGCCCTATAATGCACAGCGTATTCTGCTGTGTGGACAGCTTCTAATTTTGGATGCTGGGATTATTTAGAGGCCAGACTCTTTCAGGCACCTGATTCATTTAATAGGGTAATTATTTCTCTGTAGACTAGCAGCAGCAGGATATGATGGGCTTTTAAAATTTTTTAAGATCATCGGCTCTTCCTTGCGTTGCTCATATTGAGTCAGAGATTACATGTTGCAAGTGGGAGGAGAATACTGGGATGACATGACATCAGGTTCCACACGTACACTGATGACACCCAGCTCTACCTCACCATCTCCAACCTCTACTGTCCCTGATTTGTCACGCTACTTGTCCGACATCCAGTACTGGACGAGCAGAAATTTCCTCCAACTAAATATTGGGAAGACCAAAGCCATTGTCTTCTGTCCCTGCCACAAACTCCATTCCCTAGCCACCAACTCCATCCCTCTCCCTGGTCACTGTCTGAGGCTAAACCAGACCATTCATAACCTTGACATCCTATTTGACCCTGAGATGAGCTTTCACTGTTCCCCATCTCATCTTTGTTCCCCCAACCCCCCAATATGCTCTGTCTCCTTCCATCTCTTCTTCCCTGGTCACTCCCTGTGTGCCCTCCTCTTGCGTTCTCGCATTCTACTTTTGATGAAACATAATCCTAATTTTAAAATGCTGGCTGATCTGTATTTCCGACATTCCTTTTTAAGATCTCTACCCCTACGCTTCGTGGACCTGATAGAAATATATGTGGGTTTGTGGCAGTACAATAATTCTAACCTTCTGGTTACAAATCCCATCAGCATGACAGAAATATACTGTGGGGATTTTTCTTGGTTCTAAGGCATGATTAGATTAAATTAGACCTTTAGATAACCAGTTCTGTCAGATGAGAAATGGAGAAAGAGGAATGTGAACAACAACAACAATTGTTTCCATTTCTCACCCGGAGAAGGGGTCTGAAAGAAAGAAAGACTTGTATTTACATAGCGCTTTTCACGACCTTCGGACGTCCCAAAGTGCAATGAAGTATTTTTGAAGTGTAGTCACTGTTGTAATGTATGAAATGCAGCAGCCAATTTGCGCACAGTAAACTCCCACAAACAGCAATTTGATAATGTCCAGATAATCTGTTTTAGTGATGTTGATTGAGGGTAAATATTGGCCAGGACATGGGGGAGAACTCCCTGCTCTTCTTCCAAAAGATGGGATGTTATGAATGAGATAATACTTGTGAAATGTCTGTCCTTGTGTTTGTTTTCATACAACAAGTTTCAAACTATGGAAAAAATCACAATGAGAAACTGTGGGATATGATTATATATGTTTGTTGTTATAATGGTAATATGAAAAGCAGTGTGCGAGTGTTTTTTGATCGTCGTGAGTGCTTTACCTCCTTTGTTACTGAATGGTAATAGATGTTTGTTAAGTAAATATACACGTGAAGTACATTTACCTGTATTGTTTGTAAGGTGTTTCCTACTAAAATTAGTGCATGTGGCTAAAATGGTGTCACCGCAGCCACATTTGTGGCTATTCAGCGCTCCTGGATAGCACTGCTATAGACCAGTCAGCTTAACATCAGTAGTGGGTAAGTTTCTAAAGGCATCATAAATACTTAAAGACATTGGATAATTAGGGACAGTCAGAATGGATTTGTAAAGGGCAAGTCCCTGTCACAGCACTGAAACAGCCCTAATCAAAGTCACAAATGACATCCTCTGTGACTGTGGTGCATTTTCCCTCCTTGGCCTCTGCAGCCTTTGATACAGTTGACTGCACCATCCTCTGTTGTTCAGCTCAGTGGGACTGCCCTCTCCTGCTTCCACTCTTACCTACCCATTCACAGCTGGAGCATCTCCTGCAATGGCTTCTCTTTGCACCGTTACCTCTGGAGTCCCCCGAGGATCTATCGTTGGCTCCTGCTCTTCCTCATCGACACGCTGCCCTTTGGCGACATCCGGAGAAATAGGGTTAGATTCCACCTGTACACTGACAACACAGGTTGTTATATTGATCTTTTCCTCACAAACAAGAATTTAAAAAAATGTTTCTTCTTGTAACTGTGTCTCTGCTCTCCCACTCTAATTATTTTTGTCTTCCTCTGTTGTGTGTGTGTGTTTCTCATTCTTTGTCTCTCCTTGCTCGTTGTTTCTCTCTCCCTCTTTATGTAAGTCCTCTCCTTTCTGTATGCCTCTTGCAGATATTCCTTTACTGATGTACTCAATGATGTTGGCTGCCATCTTGCTGTGGGTACTGAGGTCAACTGGGAGCTGCTACAATATGCCTGAGAGAAACAGGTGGCAGTGCTGAGACTTGGGCTGAAATGCATCTCCACCTCATTGGGACAAGTTCTGAGGCAGGAAGAAGCTATTCAGATGTGACTGGTTTGGTACCAATATCCTTGAGAGGGCCAAAAGGGCAGGGGGAGAGGATTTAAGCTAGTGAGGAGGGATAAACAAAACAGACCAAAAAGAAAGGAAATTACTAGCAGAAAGATAAAGTAAGAAAAGGAATATTGCGATGGATAGGCTGGAAACATTTATAACAAAGTGATTGAACACGAGGGTGTTTTGGCAGTTGGAAACTGATATAATGGGGAGTGCAAGACACATGGTTAACCCCCAATGATGGCGATGGATACAACATACAAGAGTTTAGAATATTCAGGAAGGACAGACTAGAGTAACGGAGTAACAATATGGGAGATAAAGGAAATAGATCTATTCTACAATGATGAGCTCCATTCACAACTCCTCTGACAATGACACAGCCTATAGCAAGACCTAGATAACATCCAGACTTGGGCTGCCAAGTGGCCAGTACCATTTGTGCCACATAAGTGCCAGGTAATGGCCATCTTGAAGAGAAAGCCCAGCCACCTCCCCTTAACATTCAGTGGCACTACTATTCCTAGTGAGATTGTTTGGGTGGAAGTATATAGTTTGAAGGGAGCAAATATAATTCTAGGATTTGCTGTCGAAAAATGGATCAAACCAAAAAGAGGCACAGGTTAATTTTGAAGAAATAAAGAAGGTATGTGCAAACAAAGGTCCTACCAATGGAACACTTAACCAGCCTAATATAAACCGGGAATGCCCCAAATGGTCTAGAATCTGAGCTAATGGCTGTAATGTATGACTGCTTTCTGACCCAGCGCATTAAGAATGCCATGAGAGGTAATTCGCATCTCGTCTTGGTATTGGCAAAGTAACCAGGAAAAGAAGGCGTGACATCCCAGGGCAACAGTGATCGTAACATGATAAATGTAACTTGAGCTGGGATAATACAATACTATGAATCATTAGTCAGTATACAACTTTAAAAGGGCCAACTTGAAGGGAATGAGGAAGCGATTAAACCAAGTGACGGGGGGTAGGACTTAAGAAGACCTCAGTTGAGGACAAATTAAATACCTTTTTAAGGAGATGCTACTGAGCATGCGGATAAATACATGCTAAAGACTAGTAAACACAGATTAAAGAAGTGAGACCTTGAATTCATTCATAAACAAGCAAGAAAAACAAAATCTGCAAAGGAAGATAGTTGTGGTTGTTGAAGGCCGGTCATCACAGCCCCAGGACATCACTGCAGGAGTTCCTCAGGGAAGTGTCCTTGTTCCAGCCATCTTTAGCTGCTTCATCAATGACCTTTCAGTTATATGGTCAGAAGTGGCGCTGTTCGCTGATGATTCTACAATGATGAGCTCCATTCACAACTCCTCTGACAATGACACAGCCTATAGCAGGACCTGGATAAGATCCAGACTTGGGCTGCCAAGTGGCCAGTACCATTTGTGCCTCATAAGTGACAGGTAATGGTCACCTTGAAGAAGAGAAAGCCCAGCCACCTCCCCTTAACATTCAGTGGCACTACTATTGCCAAGCCCCTACCATCAACATCTTGGAGGTGTGGTGGGGGGGCGGTCACCATTGACCAGAAGCTGAATTGGACCAGTCATTTTAACACAGTGGCTAAAAGAGCAGGGCAGTGGCTGGGTACCCGGTGATGAGTGGCTCACCTCCTAACTCCTCAAAGGCTGTCCATCATCTACAAGGCCCAGGTCATGAGTGTGCTGGAATAATCACCATTCACCTGGATGAGTGCAGCTGTAACAACACTTGAAGTTTGACACCACCCAAGATAGAAGAGTTCACTTGTTCAGTGTCCCTGCCACTGGACTTGATATTCATCCCCCTCTGCCACTCGTGTACTGTCTGCAGTAGGTATGATCTACGGGATGCACTGCAGTAACTCACCAAGATTACTTTGCCAGCATCTCCCTCCCCTGTGACCTCTACCATCGAGAAGGACAAGGCCAGCAATGTAATGGGAACACCACCTCCTGAACGTTCCCCTCCAAGTCACAAACCATCCTGATTTGGACATTGCTGTTCCATCATCGTTGCTGGCTCAGAATCCTGGAATTTCCTACCTAGCACCATCGTCAGAAGGGCTACAGCAGTTCCAGGAGAAGGCCCGCCACCTCAGGGCAATAAGGAATGGGCAATAAATGCAGTCTTGCCAGTGCCACCCACATCCTGTAAACAAATTTAAAGCAAAACTTTAAGTACCTGTAATGAGTGTAACCCTTAAGTGGCAGCCAACCCTGTTTCAGAAGGGGCAAGTCTTGCCTGATCAACCCCCTTGACATTTTTGAGAAACTGGGACTCCAACTGGATGTTGGAATACCCAATGATATAGATTACCTGGACTTCCAGAAAGCTTTGAGATAAAAGTTTCTCACAAAAGGCCACTACACAAACTTGAGATGGATATCAGAGCTAAAACTTGGAAATGGATCAGTAATTGGCTGAAAGAAAAGAAGCAGTAGGTACTAGTAGGCAAAGTAGGGCTTTATTTGCCCATGGTTCCCAAGTTTCCTCTGGTAAACAAGCTCAGATGCACTGCTGTTGTCAGCACTGTACCAACTTCAGTTGATGAATGTATCGTAGAGAGCTGCCACCTAAACATTGTTCTGCATTATAGCCATCCTGATTCACTCCCCATATATTTTGCAGGACCATTGCTACTTGAAGCAGTTTTGCAATATGTGTTGGTTCTTAACTCACTCCACTGTGGGGCAGCATCTGTCTAACCCATCGTGGCTACAACAGTACGTTTTTAGCTGTAGAACTTTACCAATGATGGGGGAGACCCATACAGGCCAGATGTGCAGAAACTTGAGTGTGTTAGGCTGAGAGCTCAGTCTGCCTGACTGACCAATGCCACCAGTGGAGGCCGGTTACGGGGACTGGATCAGCTCAGGGCTCCGAGCAGTTGCATGGCCCTAATGCTGCCCCTGCTTGGTTCTTTACCTAGGTATTTAATTTTCATACCTCAACTCTTTTTTAAAACCTAGGATACACAGCAAGTTGGTATGCAAGGTGTACCAGGTTGAAAGTAAGTACTTGGTGTTAAACAGCACCAGAGTGGGGTCCTACCGTTTCTGTCCACTGTGGAGCAGGAACTAGAAATTTGGCAGAACTTTGGGGGGAGGGGATTGGGTTTTGGTTCACTGGGGAATTACTGGGATTTTTCAGACTGGGTAGGGAGAGCATGGGCTGCTAGGGCTTGAGGGCAGAGAGAGTCCAGGATTTGCCATTAGGAGATATTGTATTAAGTGGTTTTGGATTGATTCCTGCAAAATACTGTTTTGCTTGGACAAGTACCAAAGCTGTATACACAAAAGATTCCTGCATCTCAAAAAAAATAAGTAAATAAACACACGGCTGCTTTTTTTTTCTTTCAGTCAGCAAAATTATGTCAGCAATATTTGCATCTTTTGGCAAATAGGTGACTGGTTGACGGGGGGGAGGATTGCAAGCAATGCTTTGTGTTAATTGCCAGTCTTGCAATCATTAACATGTCCAGAATTACCTCAGAAAACATTTACCTCTGGTCCCAAAGTATATATTTTTAGACAAAAATCTGATAAAATAGTTATTGGGGTTTTATACAAATAAAATGAGTTAGCTTGGGGTTTTTTCTGTTTGACTGCAAGGGGGTGTGGCTTACTAACACGCTCTCATTGTGAATATTCCACTGAACAAGTCCTGAACTACATTTTGAAGGCAAAATGAAGAGGGGAGTGGCCTGCTGTGTCAATTTGGAGGGAACCAAGGCCTTTACAGGAAAAATAGTTAGCAAAACCAAGCTCAATAATTCAAGGATGGAAAACAATTACTGAGCAAAGACATATTTGACTTTTTCCACTGAGAAAAATAAACATTTCTCTCAAGTGTTTTGGTTTTGTAATTATAAACAATCAAAAATGCAGCAGCTGTTTCAGGTAAAAACTTTCATAGAATCATAGAAGTTACAACATGGAAACAGGCCCTTCGGCCCAACATGTCCATGTCGCCCAGTTTATACCACTAAGCTAGTCCCAATTGCCTGCACTTGGCCCATATCCCTCTATACCCATCTTACCCATGTAACTGTCCAAATGCTTTTTAAAAGACAAAATTGTACCCGCCTCTACTACTGCCTCTGGCAGCTCGTTCCAGACACTCACCACCCTTCGAGTCAAAAAATTGCCCCTCTGGACCTTTTTGTATCTCTCCCCTCTCACCTTAAATCTATGTCCCCTCGTTATAGACTCCCCTACCTTTGGGAAAAGATTTTGATTATCTACCTTATCTATGCCCCTCATTATTTTATAGACTTCTATAAGATCACCCCTTAACCTCCTACTCTCCAGGGAAAAAAGTCCCAGTCTATCCAACCTCTCCCTATAAGTCAAACCATCAAGTCCCGGTAGCATCCTAGTAAATCTTTTCTGCACTCTTTCTAGTTTAATAATATCCTTTCTATAATAGGGTGACCAGAACTGTACACAGTATTCCAAGTGTGGCCTTACTAATGTCCTGTACAACTTCAACAAGACATCCCAACTCCTGCATTCAATGTTCTGACCAATGAAACCAAGCATGCCGAATGCCTTCTTCACCACCCTATCCACCTGTGACTCCACTTTCAAGGAGCTATGAACCTGTACTCCTAGATCTCTTTGTTCTTTAACTCTCCCCAACGCCCTACCATTAACGGAGTAGGTCCTGGCCCGATTTGATCTACCAAAATGCATCACCTCACATTTATCTAAATTAAACTCCATCTGCTATTCATCGGCCCACTGGCCCAATTTATCAAGGTCCCGTTGCAATCCTAGATAACCTTCTTCACTGTCCACAATGCCACCAATCTTGGTGTCATCTGCAAACTTACTAACCATGCCTCCTAAATTCTCATCCAAATCATTAATATAAATAACAAATAACAGCAGACCCAGCACCGATCTCTGAGGCACACCGCTGGACACAGGCTTCCAGTTTGAAAAACAACCCTCTACAACCACCCTCTGTCTTCTGTCATCAAGCCAATTTTGTATCCAATTAGCTACCTCACCTTGGATCCCATGATATTTAACCTTATGTAACAACCTACCATGCGGTACCTTGTCAAAGGCTTTGCTGAAGTCCATGTAGACCACGTCTACTGCACAGCCCTCATCTATCTTCTTGGTTACCCCTTCAAAAAACTCAATCAAATTCGTGAGACATGATTTTCCTCTCACAAAACCATGCTGACCGTTCCTAATCAGTCCCTGCCTCTCCAAATGCTTGTAGATCCTTTCCCTCAGAATACCCTCTAACAACTTACCCACTACAGATGTCAGGCTCACCGGTCTGTAGTTCCCAGGCTTTTCCCTGCCGCTCTTCTTAAACAAAGGCACAACATTTGCTACCCTCCAATCTTCAGGCACCTCACCTGTAGCGGTGGATGATTCAAATATCTCTGCTAGGGGACCCGCAATTTCCTCCCTAATCTCCCATAACGTCCTGGGATACATTTCATCAGGTCCCGGAGATTTATCTACCTTGATACGCGTTAAGACTTCCAGCACCTCCCTCTCTGTAATATGTACACTCCTCAAGACATCACTATTTATTTCCCCAAGTTCCCTAACATCCATGCCTTTCTCAACCGTAAATACCGATGTGAAATATTCATTCAGGATCTCACCCATCTCTTGTGGTTCCGCACATAGATGACCTTGTTGATCCTTAGTTACTCTTTTGCCCTTTATGTATTTGTAGAAGCTCTTTGGATTCTCCTTTGCCTTATCTGCCAAAGCAATCTCATGTCCCCTTTTTGCCCTCCTGATTTCTCTCTTAACTCTACTCCGGCAATCTCTATATTCTTCAAGGGATCCACTTGATCCCAGCTGCCTATGCATGTCATATGCCTCCTTCTTCTTTTTGACTAGTGCCTCAATCTCCCGAGTCATCCAAGGTTCCCTACTTCTACCAGCCTTGCCCTTCACTTTATAAGGAATGTGCTTACCCTGAACCCTGGTTAACACACTTTTGAAAGCCTCCCACTTACCAGACGTCCTTTTGCCTGCCAACAGACTCTCCCAATCAACTTCTGAAAGTTCCTGTCTAATACCATCAAAATTGGCCTTGCCCCAATTTAGAATTTTAACTTTTGGGCCAGACCTATCATTCTCCATAGCTATCTTAAAACTAATGGAATTATGATCACTGGTCCCAAAGTGATCCCTCACTAACACTTCTGTCACCTGCCCTTCCTTATTTCCCAAGAGGAGGTCAAGTTTTGCCCCTTCTCTAGTCGGGCCATCCACATACTGAATGAGAAATTCCTCCTGAATACACTCAACAAATTTCTCCATCCAAGCCCCTAATGCTATGGCTGTCCCAGTCAATGTTGGGAAAGTTAAAGTCCCCTACTATTACCACCCTATTTTTCTTGCAGCTGTCTGTAATCTCCTTACATATTTGCTCCTCAATTTCCCATTGACTATTTGGGGGTCTGTAGTACAATCCTATCAAAGTGATCTCTCCCTTCTTATTTTTCAGTTCTACCCATATAGACTCAGTGGGCGAACCCTCGGATATATCCCCTCTCACTACTGCCGTGATGTTCTCCCTAATCAAGAACGCAACTCCTCCTCCTCTCTTACCTCCTGCTCTATCTTTCCTATAGCATCTGTACCCTGGAACATTGAGCTGCCAGTCCTGCCCCTCCCTTAGCCTTGTTTCAGTAATAGCTATAACATCCCAGTCCCATGTACCCATCCATGCCCTGAGTTCATCTGCCTTGCCCATCAGACTTCTTGCATTGAAATAAATGCAGTTTAATCTAGACTTCCCTTGGTCTTTGCCCTGCTTTCTCAGACCATCTGTCCGGTCATGTTTTGTACACTCTCCCTTACTGCCTTTTGTTTCTGTCACCACTTTACTTCCCACTGACTTCCTGCATCGGTTCCCACCCCCCTGCCACATTAGTTTAAACCCTCCCCAACAGCACTAGCAAACACTCCCCCTAGGACATTGGTTCCAGTCCTGCCCAGATGCAGACCGTCCAATTTGTACTGGTCCCACCTCTCCCAGAACCGGTTCCAATGGCCCAGGAATTTGAATCCCTCCCTCTTGCACCATCTCTCAAGCCACGTATTCATCCTAGCTATCCTGTCATTCCTACTCTGACTAGCCCGTGGCACTGGTAGCAATCCTGAGATTACTACCTTTGAGGTCCTACTCTTTAGTTTAACTCCTAACTCCCTAAATTCAGCTTGTAGGACCTCATCCTGTTTTTTACCTATATCGTTGGTGCCTATATGCACCACGACAACTGGCTGTTCACCCTCCCCCTCCAGAATGTCCTGCAGCCGCTCTGAGACATCCCTGACCCTTGCACCAGGGAGGCAACATACCATCCTGGAGTCTCGGTTGCGTCCACAGAAACGCCTGTCTATTCCCCTTACAATCGAGTCCCCTATCACTATAGCTCTGCCACTCTTTTTCCTGCCCTCCTGTGCAGCAGAGCCAGCCACGGTGCCATGAACCTGGCCACTGCCACCTTCCCCTGGTGAGCCATCTCCCCCAACAGTATCCAAAACGGTATACCTGTTTTGGAGGGAGATGACCGCAGGGGACCCCTGCACTGCCTTCCTACTCTTCCTCTGTCTGTTGGTCACCCATTCACTATCTCCCTCAGTAATTTTTATCTGTGGTGTGACCAACTCACTGAACGTGCTATCCACGACTTTCTCAGCATCGCGGATGCTCCAAAGTGAGTCCATCCGCAGCTCCAGAGCCGCCAAGCGGTCAAACAGTAGCTGCAGCTGGACACACTTCCCGCAGGTGAAGGAATCAGGGACACAGGAAGGATCCCTGAATTCCCACATCCCACAAGAGGAACATGACACGGCTCTGGGATCTCCTGCCATGACTTAACCCTTAAGTTAGCTTAACAACAACTACAATGTCAAGAGAAAAAAAAAAGGAAAGAAAAACTACTTACCACTCCCTTTTAAGGAGTTTACTCCTTTAAATTATTCTTAATTTAGAGAATGTTAACTACACTAGGGACCTTGATTCACTAAAAAGAAAACTTTAATGAAGGTACTTGACACAAAAAAAATTATACTTCAGATTAATCAGGTTAATGTGAAGTGTAATTTTTAAAAATATTTTTATTGTTGGCAACTTATTTTAAACCTGCAGCCAGGAGTCTGAGGGGAAAATGTTGGAAAAGAATACCTTCAAGAACGAACTTGCCTTTAAAAAGCACTTCACAGCCAATAAATTACTTTTGTAGACAAATGTGGCAACCAAATTTCCCACAGCAAGGTTCCCCAAACAACAAATGAGATAAATGACCAGTTAATCTGTTTTGGTGTTGATCGAGGGATGAATGTTGTCCAGAACATTGGGAGATCTTTCCGCCCTTTTGTCAAATAGTGCCATGGGATTTTTGCATCTACGTGAACAAGCAGACTGGAGGTGCAAATGAAATATTAAACCACCACCAAAGATGCAGCACTCCCTCAGTGCTGCATTAAAACGCCAGCCTACATTTTGTGCTGAAGTCCTGGAATAGGGCTTGAAACCACAACCTTCTGACTTCCAAGGCAAGAGTCCTATCAATGGAGCCAAACGAATGCTCGAGTAATTTGATTTGCCTAAAATTTACATGTTAGCTGTCAATCGACTGCAAGAAATTTGGATATTAAGAAATTTACAATTGGAACCTGATTACAAGAAATTTGAATGTAAGAACGCACGACGCTGGAAGTATGATAAAATTAACTCGACGTACCATCTTTAAACTTGCTATTTGATCTCCTGTGGTGTTGCTCACAAGAAGTTGGGGGCTGCTTTTTTCTGTCGCATTGCTTGTGATGAATGAGAGAATATGTTTGGGAGAGGAGTATTGGGTTTGTATGGATTCAAGAATGTGGGAACAGCTAAGGGGGCGGAGGAAGATAGCACTTGTCGGAGTAGCAATTAGTTTGGCGAGAAGTGAGAATTTGGGGGATTGGATCATTTGTGACTAATGAAAGGGCAGCCAAGGGGGTTCAAGTCTTGGCAGTAAGAACTTGGGTCGGGGGCTATGAGGTAGTGGGAACTTAAATTGATGGTGAGGGTAAGTGAACATTTGGTGGGGGTGAGTTCTTGGGGATGGAGTGGTTAATATGGGGGAGGGGGTAAGAAGGTAGTGAATAGTTTAAGGTGAGTACTTGAGGAAAGTGAATAGTTGGGAGTTGTTTGGGTGGGGGGGAAGCGGGGGAGTGAGATCTGAGGGCATTCTGCAATACATCCTGGCTAAGGTTTCAAGGATTGTTGTGTGTCATCTGTCAGGCACAGCAAGAGGACCACCAGGAGAAGTCTGAAGAGGCTGTAGAACAGAACCTGATACTGGCTGCTTGAGCCGTTTGGTAAGCTTTCATACAGGAGACTTTCTCCTAACTGGGCAATATGCCCACTGCATCAACATTCCTGACTACATCTCTCTCTCTCTCTCTCTCTCTCTCTCTCTCTCTCTCTCTCTCTCTCATATATTCTCTTGCTTTCTCTGAATTAACTTTTAGCTCGGAAAGGCAATGTGACCTAATAAGTGTTATATCAAAAATTCATTTGTAGTTTGCTTTCAAATGGTTTGGAAAAACTCAATCTTTTTCTGTCATAAGGAGATATATCTTTCAGTTGTTAGTCAGACTGCTATTTGCTCTGACAGAATCCTACTGATGCATCATGAGAAAGTATGTACATGCTCAGAATGCTCCAGCTCCCAGAAGCGTAGTACTTGCTCTGAGGCTTTCAAGTAAAACATTAATGAAGCTACTGAAGCACAACAGGAAATTTTATAGGTCAGTTTAATCATGTTGTTATGAAATATGTAACTTTTTAATGTTTTTGCTACATCAGAAAACTTGGCCTCAAATGTCCTCATCTTTTCTGATGCATAAACAGTCTAATTTCTGCCCACTGATATCTCTGCCAGAAATGGGGATGTCAGTTTTTTTTTAAAAAAAGGTGAGACATATCAGTCCTGCCTTATTTGACATTGACTTAATGTACACGTGCACTTGCTTGCCAGAACCACAACGTGTTGAAAGTGAGGCCACCAATAATTTAAAAGGCTGTTTTCTCTATGGCAATCAATCACTGAGCGATTGGTTGATGTAAGGAAACGGGTCAATTGGTTGCCATCTTTTTAACTCTTCAGCTGGCTCTGCAGCCACTTTCCTCCCATATCCAAGGCGGGCACTGCAAGTGACACCTGCCCTATTAATGCAAATGACTCTGGAAAGTGAGACGGGGATAGGGGCGCAACTACTGGGTGAGGGTTCTGCACCACCCTACCACAGCGGTGGAGCAGGACCTGAGGAAATTTGGGGCCCTTATATTTAGTCCATACTCGTAAGGCTGAGGGGGAAAAAAAATATGGACAAACATTTTTCCAAAAATGTGAACAATTCCTGTCTCTTTTTCATTGGTTCTCCTAGGTCATTGAGGATTCGTTGTCTTTACAAGTCTATATTTTCCTCCTGGTAGTTTTCGAGACACTTTCCTCACTTTCGAATCCTCCTTACCTGTTCAGTTCTGGTTGACTGGATCAAAGTAAAACAGCAGCAAATCAACAGTAAACTTGATCTCATCCAAAACTTTACTGCTCTTATCCTAACTTGCACCAAGTCCCGTTCACCCATCACCCCTGTGCTCACTGACCTACATTGGCTCCCGGTCCAGCAACGCATCAATTTTAAAATTCTCATCCTTGTTTTTAAATCTCTCCATGGCCTCGCCCCTCCCTATCTCTGTATCCTCCTCCAGCCCTACAACCCTCTGAGATCTCTGCGCTCCTCCAATTCTGGCCGCTTGCGCGTCCCCAATTTTAATCACTCCACCATTGGCGGCTGTACCTTCAGCTGCCTGGGCCCTAAGCTCTGGAATTCAGTCCCTAAACCTCTCTGCCTCTCTACTTCTCTCCTCCTTTTAAGATGCTCCTTAAAACCTACTTCTTTGACCAAGCTTTTGGTCACCTGTCCTAATACCTCGTGGCTTGGTGTCAAATTTTGTTTGATAACGCTCCTGTGAAGCGCCTTGGGAAGTTTTACTACGTTAAAGGTGCTATATAAATGCAAGTTGTGTGTCACATGAAGCAATGGTCACATGACTGGAAGTAACTTTAATGTTACTAGCAAACTCTGTGATGTTAGTCGATGAATAGTTTTTTTTCCTGTACAAGGCAGCGAGAGTTAGGAGAGAGACTTCAGAAACTCTTTCCCTGGGGCCACCTAGTGGCCAGAACCTGCAACTACATTGTGATGGTTGACAAGCAAAATTGAGAAATGTTGACATAGGAATTTAAAATGGTAAATATTAAAACACCAGTGTGACCAAAAATTGTGACATCAGGAAGTAAGATTTGTGGATGGTAAGTGCATGCTTAATTTAAGATATTCAAAAGTTAATTAAGAGGTACCAACTGTAACCACTGATTTAGATTCTAACCTGTAGCTTACTCCTGGTCTTCCATCATTCTGTGTGCAGTTTAGTGAGGTTTCATTTACACTTTTGTCACTTGCTTTCATGTTTGCTCAAGATTCTCTTGTACAATATTGTGAAATGTAATTCCACAGTGCAGTCATGTGGCCTTAAATCAGCATATGTCCCACATGATTGTGTCACTATGAATCTCAAATCATGAATTCTTGCAGGCATTGTTTTAACTAGACTCAGTGTTCAGTGCATTAAGGTACTTTTACATTGGTGCTTGTTTAGTTTGGATTGCAGCAGAGCAGCATCCATGTACCAGCTCTCTATGATTACACTGCTAAAATCGGCTTTCTTATCTTGGCTGTAGAATTGTCGACCTACTAAAAAGAAAGTGGCTCTATCATTCTATCACCGGGATAAGGGAGCCGGATTTAGCAGTGTCAATTCTGGGAGCTGGTGTATGGTGCCGTTCGTCTGCAATCCAAACTATGTTAGTGGCAATGTAAAAGCATCTTTACTGGTGATATGTAAACGTTTGTGTACACTGCAGTTTTGACCACATCCCGAGAACAAATAGTAAAAATGGCTTATTATTCCTTCTCTGGATGTGGGCATCACTGGCAAGGCCAGCATTTATTGCCAATTCCTGGTTGCCCTGCAAAGGTGGTAATAAACCGAGTAGCTTGTTGCGCCATTACAGAGAGCCGTTAAGAGTCGACCATGTCTCAGGCTGAATCAGACTGTTTGCAACTTTGGCATCCTATTCGACTCTGAGCTGAGTTTCTAACCCAATATCCTCTCCATTACAAAGACCGCCTACTTCCACCCCCATAACAACACCCATCTCTGTCCCTGCCTCAGCCCACATGCCGTTGAAACCCTCATCCATGCCTTTGTCACCTCCAGACTTGACTCTTCCAATGCTCTCCTGGCTGAGTTACCATCCTCCATCCCCGTAAATATCACCTCATCTAAAGCTCTGCTGCCCGTATCCCATCCTGCACCAAGTCCAGCTTGCCATCACCCCAGTCCTCGCTGATCTACATAATTGGTTCCTGATCCCCAAGCGCCTCAGATTTAAAAATTCTCATCCTTGTGTTTGAATGCCTTCACAGTCTCGCCCCACACTTTCTCTGTAACCTCTGCTAGACCTTTCCCCCTCCCCCAGCACTCCCCATTTCCCTGACTCGGCCTCTTTTGTGCATTTCCCCTTTTTGTTTGCCCCACCATTGGTGACCACGCCTTCAACCGTCTAGGCCTCTTACTCTGGAATTCCCTCTCTCAAATCCTGCTGCCTCTTAAACTCCTTCACGTTTTAGGACCCCCTGTAAAATCTACCCCTTTGACTAACCCTCTGTCTTTGGCTCCATGTCCATGGAAGTGTTTTAGGATGTTAAAGGAGCTGCATAAATGCAAGTTGTTATCAACATAGTTATAAGATTAAATATAAGCGATTTAGGACAAAGTGCAGAAGATTTTTTTTTACCCAGAGGGCTGTGAGGCTGTGGAATGCACTATTCGAGTTGGTGGTTGAAGCAGAGATACATCAACATTTAACAATTGGTTAGATAGGTAGTTAAAGGAAAAGGCAGACGAATGGGATTAGGACTATGGAGGATAAACATCAACGCTGGTTCGGCCTACCAGCCTGTTTCTATGTTGTAATTCTATGTAAGTAAGTATATAAAATGGTTTAGAGCAAGTAAATCCTGATTTTTTTTTTTATTATTACTTTCAAATGCTGCCAGTACCCACTGTACACTTTTTATTTGAAGTAGGTGAAGTGCTTATTTTTGATAACAAAAGAGATGCAAAACTAAAAATCAAGTCTCATTTTCATCTAGTAGACAGATTTGGCTTTAATCCAGCTCTCCTACAGGTAAAACTGCATTTTGAAACAGAAGCCCATTTATACTGGTTGATCAAGTTTATTCAAACTGAATGCAGTCTCTTAGCAATTGCACTGCCTCTTTTGGACAGTCTTTTGTGCACTGGATCATATCCAATTCGTAGTGACAAATGATTTAAAATGTTCTCCGAGTAGACGAGAGTGAAATGTGCCAATTTATGTGAAATATTTTGGTTGGCTTTAAATGGCAGTAGGAGTTGGAGTTTGATGTCTCTGAACTTGGATCCTGTTTTAACTTTTTTTTTTATCCTGTTTTAACTGGTAGATTTAATGCCTATGAGCTATATAAAAAGACTAGGACACTACATCTAAAATGCCTGGCCTCTTGAGACACAGAACACGTCAAGATCAATCTTGGAAATGTTCTTGCATAGCATTGAGTAATCTTGACATCTGTGCTGGTCGGATGATTTTACCTGGATGCAAGAACTTGCTCATAGCAGACTTGAATTTTGATGACATCAGTAAGTGAAACTGGCTTGGAGAGAATTTAATTATTGGCAGATAATCATTAGCTCAGCAATCAAGATTGTCATTTCAACCATGTTTGTTAATTCAGTTTCCATGCACTATTGGGCTCCTTAACTCTTCTCAGCCAGTCTTTCCTGTATTTGTTTGTCCACATCTATTTGAACCATTTTTATATATTTCTGTATTTGAATACAAGAGGTGCATTAGTTACAATTCTATGGAACTCTCTTTTTCTAAGCGGTCTGAATAGTGAAACTTGCCCTTATTCAATGAATTTATGGAATTTCCCTACCCTGTAAAGTAACTCCCTTATTTCAGTCTCCTTTTCATGTTTATGTAACTGCTAGTAGAAGTAATTTACCTACAGATTTAGCAAGCATTTGTTTGTTATTTGCATGCGTTCCTCAAGATTTTTTAAACCAGGGCAAATACCGTAATCTTTTGATGTAGTTTCATGGAGGCTTCAGGAAGCACTACTGAAAGGCAGGTTATCTCACAGGCTTACTATTCATTAACAAAGATCAGTGTACATACCTTCAATAAAGGACAAAGCAGTCGGCTTGATCGGCAGCCCATCCACCACCTCAAACATCCACTCCCTTCATCACCGGCGCACCGTGGCTGCAGTGTGTACCATCCACAGGATGCACTGCAGCAACTCGCAAAGGCTTCTTGGACAGCACCTCCCAAACCCGCGACCTCTACCATCTAGAAGGACAAGGGCAGCAGGTGCATGGGAACACCATCACTTCCAGGTTCCCCTCCAAATCACACGACTTGAAAATATATCGCCGTTCCTTCATCGTCGCTGGATCAAAATCCTGGACCACCCTACCTAACAGCACTGGGAGAAGCTTCACCACACGGACTGCAGCGGTTCAAGAAGGCGGCTCACCACCACCTTCTCAAGGTCAATTAGGGATGGGCAATAAATGCTGGCCTCGCCTGTGACACCCACATCTCGAGAATGAATTTTTAACAAAAGGTAGGAATACTTTTTGTTGTTGTAAATTAGTAAATCTCTGATAAATTCTGATTCATAATTTCTGGTCATCAGCTGTAGATCAAAACAAAGTTGTTGTTGTATGCCTTAGACAGAGCTAAGCGATTCCACAACCAACGGATCAGATCAAAGCTCTGCAGTCCTGCCACATCCAGTCGTGAATGGTGGTGGACAATTAAACAACTAATGGGAGGAGGAGGCTCTGCAAACATCCCCATCCTCAATGATGGCGGAGTCCAGCACGTGAGTGCAAAAGACGAGGCTGAAGCGTTTGCAACCATCTTCAGCCAGAAGTGCCGAGTGGATGATCCATCTCGGCCTCCTCCCGACATCCCCACCATCATAGAAGCCAGTCTTCAGCCAATTCGATTCACTCCACGTGATATCAAGAAACGGCTGAGTGCACTGGATCCAGCAAAGGCTATGGTCCCCGACAACATCCCGGCTGTAGTGCTGAAGACTTGTGCTCCAGAACTAGCTGCGCCTCTAGCCAAGCTGTTCCAGTACAGCTACAACACTAGCATCTACGCGACAATGTGGAAAATTGCTGAGGTATGTCCTGTCCACAAAAAGCAGGACAAATCCAATCCGGCCAATTACAGCCCCATCAGTCTACTCTCCATCAGCAAAGTGATGGAAGGAGTTATCGACAGTGCTATCAAGCGGCATTTACTAATAATCTGCTCACCGATGCTCAGTTTGGGTTCTGCCAGGACCACTCTGCTCCAGACCTCATTACAGCCTTGGTCCAAACATGGACAAAAGAGCTGAATTCCAGAGGTGAGGTGAGAGTGACTGCCCTTGACATCAAGGCAGCATTTGACTGAGTGTGGCATTGAGGAGCCCCAGTAAAATTGAAGTCAGTGGGAATCAGGGGAAACCTCTCCAGTGGCTGGAGTCATACCTAGCACAAAGGAAGATGGTAGTGGTTGTTGGAGGCCAATCATCTCAGCCCCAGGACATTGCTGCAGGAGTTCCTCAGGGCAGTGTCCTAGGCCCAACCATCTTCAGCTGCTTCATCAATGACTTCCCTCCATCATAAGGTTAGAAATGGGGATGTTCACTGATGATTGCACAGTGTTCAGTTCCATTCGCAATCCCTCATATAATGAAGCAGTCTGTGCTTCATCCAGGCTTGGGCTGATAAGTGGCAAGTAACATTCACGCCAGACAAGTGCCAGCCAATGACTATCTCCAACAAGAGAGTCCAACCACCTCCCGTTGACATTCAATGGCATTACCATCGCCAAATCCCCCATCATCAACATCCTGGGGGTCACCATTGACCAGAAACTTAACTGGACCAGCCACATAAATACTGTGACTACAAGAGCAGGCCAGAGGCTGGATATTCTGCGGCGAGTGACTCACCTCCTGACTCCCCAAAGCCTTTCCACCATCTACAAGGCACAAGTCAGGAGTGTGATGGAATACTCTCCACTTGCCTGGATGAGTGCAGCTCCAACAACACTCAAGAAGCTCGACACCGTCCAGAACAAAGCAGCCCGCTTGATTGGCACCCCATCCACCACCCTAAACATTCACTCCCTTCACCACCGGCACACCGTGGCTGCAGTGTGTACCATCCACAGGATGCACTGCAGCAACTCGCCAAGGCTTCTTCGACAGCACCTCCCAAACCCGCGACCTCAACCACCTAGAAGGACAAGGGCAGTAGGCACATGGGAACAACACCACCTGCATGTTCCCCTCCAAGTCACACACCATCCCGACTTGGAAATATATCGCCGTTCCTTCATCGTCACTGGGTCAAAATCCTGGAACTGCCTTCCTAACAGCACTGTGGGAGAACCGTCACCACATGGACTGCAGCGGTTCAAGAAGGCGGCTCACCACCACCTTCTCGAGGGCAATTAGGGATGGGCAATGAATGCTGGCCTTGCCAGTGACGCCCACATCCCATGAATGAATAAAAAATTTTTTAAAAATTACATTCAGCCTGGACACTGCATCGACTGCACTGGTATTTCTGTCATAAATGCTGTTTTTAATCTTTCAGTTACTGACAGTTCCCAAGAAACCCCAGTCTCGCTGGGCGAACTAGTTTTGATTGTTTTTGTTTTAAGTTTACATGTTGAAGCACAAAAAATTATTAATCTGGTAATGGGCTGCGGAAAAACATAGGGCAACAAATCCTGATTGGCTCAAATGTCCCTTTGATAAAAAGGCAAAGAATTATAAACCATTTTTTTTAATCACACTCTCTTCATAAAAAATTCTATTCACTTAAAAAGCCTATAATGAAGAACCAGCAGTCACCATAAAACCAACCAGCTAAGAGTTCAAACTCCTTTGAGTGGCCATGTTGGTTGCCAACCTAACCACAGTATGCCCATAAAGATAAAATTTATACCATAATAAACACACCAAGTATTCACTAAACCCTACCACCACCCCCCCCACCCCAAACAAAATCATCAACTTGCCAATCTCACTTTCCATTCACAGCCTGATGCATCCAGCTAGGCCTCATTGGCAGTCTCGACCCCATGTAGGCCTTCTTTTCTACCACAGAACACCACATCTGCTCAAACCCTTGATTGCTAAGGCCCAGTATGAGCAATGCATGCGCATGTGCAGGAGAATGAAGACCAGTGCATGCAAGGCATTGGCAACCTGGCCTTAAGCTCCACATTTTTCCGTGCTGCTTGTCTTGCCGTACAACACCCCCAGTTCAGATGCTGTGCTCTGTGATGGACCCAGTCCTGTCTACTGTCAGCCCCTGGTCTCTATCAGCTTGGCCCTACCCTCCTGTTCAGTCCCAGGCCTACGCTTCTTGTAAACTGAATGGCCCTACAACAGCTACTATACTAATAAATTCAAGATATGATGTGTAGCTGCAGTGAACTTGGGTAAAGAGAGGATATGAAGGAGCTGTCACTGGTATGAAAGATTTTTTTTTCCATGCCAGTGAATTTTCTGAGGCATTCTTGAGGTGGATTAGAGGATATGTTTTATAATAACAGGGGCTTGGGGGGTCTGGAGCACTCGGAGATGGGACTTCTGAGGGGTGGCTATGTTGTGGGGTGGGGTGTGGAGGTACATGGGGCTGTGTTGTGGGAGCACTGGAGGATATAGGGACTGAGAGTGAGGTGAAGGACAGTGCTGGCGGTGTAAAAAAAAAATCAAACCAGTCCAGGGTACAGACCTAAACCCAGAGTACAAGCCCAGATCTGGGAATGGAGCACAGGCACTGGTTGAAGGCAAAACGGAAGTGCTACATTGGAGTGGATGAGAAAGAGGCGTGCTGGGAAATCAGCAAGAGGTGTCGTGAAAAAGGGAATGACTGGAGATCCTGTGACTATTTCTTTTCAGTGGAAAGCAGGCCAGAGGAGGTAAATTATGTAATTCACTGCCTGAAAAGAATCCGCCCAAAATAATTTTTTTTTAACTCTTCCAGATACTTCTGCATCATAGGAACATAGGAACAGGAGTAGGCCATTCAGCCCCTTGTGCCTGTTCCGCCATTTGATAAGATCATGGCTGATCTGTGATCTAACTCCATATACCTGCCTTTGGCCCATATCCCTTAATACCTTTGGTTGCCAAAAAACTATCTATCTCAGATTTAAATTTAGCAATTGAGCTGGTATCAATTGCCGTTTGCGGAAGAGAGTTCCAAACTTCTACCACCCTTTGTGTGGAGAAATGTTTTCTAATCTCGCTCCTGAAAGGTCTGGCTCTAATTTTTAGACTGTGCCCCCGACTCCTAGAATCCCCAACCAGCGGAAACAGTTTCTCTCTATCCACCCTATCCGTTCCCCTAAATATCTTATAAACTTCGATCAGATCACCCCTTAACCTTCGAAACTCTAGAGAATACAACCCCAATTTGTGTAATCGCTCCTCGTAACTTAACCCTTGAAGTCCGGGTATCATTCTAGTAAACCTACACTGCACTCCCTCCAAGGCCAATATGTCCTTCCGAAGGTGCGGTGCCCAGAACTGCTCACAGTACTCCAGGTGCGGTCTAACCAGGGTTTTGTATAGCTGCAGCATAACTTCTGCCCCCTTGTACTCCAGTCCTCTGGATATAAAGGCCAGCATTCCATTAGCCTTATTGATTATTTTCTGCACCTGTTCATGACACTTCAATGATTGATGTACCTGAACCCCTAAGTCCCTTTGGACATCCACTGTTTTTAACTGTTTACCATTTAGAAAGTACCCTGTTCTATCCTTTTTTGATCCAAAGTGGATGACCTCACATTTGTCTACATTGAATTCCATTTGCCACAGTTTTGCCCATTCACCTAATCTATCAATATTGCTTTGTAATTTTATGTTTTCATCTACACTGCTTACAATGCCACCAGTCTTTGTGTCATCGGCAAACTTAGATATGAGACTTTCTATGCCTTCATCTAAGTCGTTAATAAATATTGTGAATAATTGAGGCCCCAAGACAGATTCCTGCGGGACTCCACTAGTCACATCCTGCCAATGTGAGTACCTACCCATTATCTCTACTCTCTGTCGCCTTTCGCTCAGCCAACTTCCTAACCAAGTCCGTACTTTTCCCTCAATTCCATGGGCTTCTATCTTAGCTAACAGTCTCTTTTATGTGGGACCTTATCAAATACCTTCTGGAAGTCCATATAAATAACATCCATTGACATTCCCCTGTCCACTACTTTAGTCACCTCTTCCAAAAATTCAATCAGGTTTGTCAGGCACGACCTACCTTTCACAAATCCATGCTGGCTCTCTCTGATCAACTGAAAATTCTCGGTGTTCAGTCACCCTATCCTTAATTATAGACTCCAGCATTTTCCCCACAACAGATGTTAGGTTAACTGGTCTATAATTCCCTGGTTTCCCTCTCCTTTCTTAAAAAGCAGAGTGACGTGCAATTTTCCAATCTAGAGGGACAGTTCCTGAATCTGGAGAACTTTGAAAGATTATAGTTGGGGCATCTGCAACGTGCTCACTTACTTCCTTTAAAACCCTGGGATGGAAACCATCTGGTCCTGGGGATTTGTCACTCTTTAGTGCTATTATTTTCTTCATTACTGTTGCTTTACTTGAGTTAATTTTATCAAGTCCCTGTCCCCAATTCAATATTAGTTTTCTTGGGATTTCCGGCATGCTATCCTCCTTTTCTACTGTAAATACTGACACAAAGTAATTGTTCAACATGTCCGCCATTTCCCCATTGTCAATGACAATATCCCCACTTTCAGTTTTTAAGGGGCCAATACTGCTCCTGACCACCCTCTTTTTCTTAATGTAACTATAAAAGTTCTTCGTATTGGTTTTGATATCCCTTGCAAGTTTCTTTTCATACTCTCTCTTTTTGTAGCTCTTACTATCTGTTTTGTGACCCTTTGTTGATCTTTGTATCTTTCCCATTTGCCAGGATCTGTGCCATTTTTTGCCTTTTTGTATGCCCTTTCCTTATGTCTTATACGGTCCCTTACCTCTTTAGTTGTCCGTGGCTGTTTTTTTTGGCAAGTAGAGTTCTTGCCCCTCAGGGGTATAAACCGGTTCTGTATCACGTTAAATGTTTCTTTAAACATTTCCCACTGATCATCAGTCGTTTTACCCATTAACAGATTTTCCCAGTTTACTGTGGACAGTCTCTGTCTCATCCCATTGAAGTCGGCCTTACCCAAGTCTAGAATCATAGCAGCTGATTCACTTTTTTCCCTTTCAAACACTACATTGAACTCGATCATGTTATGATCGCTATTGGATAGATGTTCATGCACAGTTAAGCTGTTAACTAAATCTGGTTCATTACTCATTACTAAATCTAGCATGGCTTGCCCCCTTGTTGCCTCTAGGACGTACTGTAGAAAACTATCCCGGACACACTCAAGAAATTCACTACATTTCTGACAGTTGCTCGTCTGCTTTTCCCAATCTATGTGAAGGTTAAAGTCCCCCATTAAGACCACTATGCCTTTGTTACACGCTTGTCTAATCTCTGCATTTATACAATCTAGCACTTCAGAGCTGTTGCCAGGGGTCCTATACACAACTCCCACTATAGTCTTAGATCCTTTCCTATTTCTCAATTCAACCCACGACAAGTCTAAGGCTGTGACTCTGCTGTTTCGTAAATAAATCATACGAGATAGCTACAACAGAGGCCATTGCATTTGCCAGTGCAGCAAAAGATCAGATATATAATAGCGCAGAAGAATAGATTGAAACAATAGTTGGTCTCCCTATTTCAGTTATTGGGGGTACAGAGAAGGGCTACTCAGTTACTGGAGGGGGTACAGAGAAGGGCGACTCAGTTACTGGAGGGGGTACAGAGAAGGGCGACTCAGTTACTGGAGGGGGTACAGAGAAGGGCGACTCAGTTGATTCCGGAAATTAAGGGAATGGCGTATGAGGAAAGATTGACGACCCTGCGTCTGTTCCTTTCTTGAAAAGAGAAGACTGAGAGTGGATATGTTAGAAGTGGTCAAAATTATGACTGCTTTAGAAAATAAGCTTTTGTGCAGTGTGCAGAATTTAAGCACAAGGTTATATTTACAAATTAAGGGCAACAAATGAAAATAGGAAATGCAAGAGGAACTTTTTACTAAAAGGGTGGTAAGTATCTGGAACCATGGGTGTTGGAACAAGAAACCTTAATGAGTTTCAAGAAGGAACTAGTTTGGTTTTTGACACGTGAGGTATGATGTGTTCCCTCAAGACTTTTTTCTTCATAAAACAGAATATTCTCTGATTCACCATTACCAATGAAAAATCTTTTTTTTGCTGGAAGCTGGCTTTAAAGACTGGTTTTGCAGGCAATAAACAGTACAAATTCTGTGGATTGTCATGATTGTACTTTGGAGGAATGCATGTTAAAACCAGAAATGTTTTTACCCTCTAATGTTAACTATTTCCCTTCTCAGAGTAGTGGTGAACAGTTGTTTTTCGGACTGGAGGGAGGTGTACAGTGGTGTTCCCCAGGGGTCGGTGCTGGGACTACTGCTTTTCTTGATATATATTAATGACTTGGACTTGGGTGTACAGGGCTCAATTTAAAAGTTTGCAGATGACACAAAATTTGGAAGGGTAGTAAACAATGAGGAAGATAGTGATAGACTTCAAGAGGATATAGACAGGCTGGTGGCATGGGCGGACATGTGGCAGATGAAATTTAACACAGAAAAATGCAAAGTGATACATTTCGGTAGGAAGAACGAGGAGAGGCAATATAAACTAGAGGGCACAATTCTAAAAGGGGTACAGGAACGGAGAGATCTGGGGGTATATGTGCACAAATCATTTAAGGTGGCAGGGCAGGTTGAGAAAACGATTAAAAAAGCAAACGGGAACCTGGGCTTAATAAATAGAGGCATAGAGTACAAAAGCAAGGATATTATGTTGAACCTTTATAAAACACTGGTTCGGTCACATCTGGAGTATTGTGTCCAGTTCTGGGCACCGCACTTTAGGAAGGACGTGAAGGCCTTAGAGAGGGTGCAGAAGAGATTTACTAGAATGATTCCAGGGATGAGGGACTTTAGTTACATGGATAGACTGGAGAAGCTGGGGTGGTTCTCCTTGGAACAGAGATGGTTGAGAGGAGGTTTGATAGAGGTATTCAAAATCATGAAGGGTCTAGACAGAGTAGATAGAGAGAAACTGTTCCCATTGGCGGAAGGGTTAAGACCAGAGGGCATAGATTTAAGGTGATTGGCAAAAGAACCAAAGGTGACATGAGGAAAAACTTTTTTACACAGCGAGTGGTTAGGATCTGGAATGCACTGCCCGAGGGGGAGATGGAGGCAGATTCAGTCATGGCCTTCAAAAGGGAACTGGATAAATACTTGAAAGGAAAAAACTGCAGGAATAGGGCAGGGGAGTGGGACTTGCTGGATTGCTCTTGCATAGAGCTGGCATGGACTTGATGGGCAGAATGGTCTCCTTCCGTGCTGTAACCTTTCTATGTTTCCCTTCTCCGTGCTAGTGGAGTGTATTTAGGATATGCTGAATGCTTTGGAATAAAATGTACTACCTCTGTTAGTTTGACATACTTGGGGAAAAATTAATCTTGCAAAAACGATGTTGCTACCCCTTCATCGGGCCTCTTATTAAAACAAAGGGCAATACTGCATGTGCAGTCCAGCCTGCAGCATCTTTATTTTATTTTTGTGCTCAGTAAGGTGATTGTTAGTGCTGGAAGTGGAACACTTTCCCTCTTCAGGCATCTTGTGTCAGCATCAAGCACTCAATGGCGGCATTTTACTACATTAAAGGTACTATATAAATGCTTGTTGTTGTTGACAACTACTTGCATTTATATAGTGCCTTTAATGTAGTAAAATGCCCCAAGGCACTTCACAGGAGTGTTATCAAACAAAATTTGACACTGAACCATATTAGGACAGGTGGCCAAAAGCTTGGTCAAAGAGGTAGGTTTTAAGTAGTAACTTGGAGAGAGAGGCGGAGAGGTTTAGGGAGGGAATTCCATAGCTTAGAGCCTAGGCAGCTGAAGGCATGGCCACTAATGGTGGAGCGATTAAAATCGGGGATGTGCAAGAGGCCAGAATTGGAGGAGCGCAGAGATCTCTGAGGGTTGTAGAGCTGGAGGAGGTTTCAGAGATAGGGAGGGGTGAGGCCATGGAGGGATTTGAAAACAAGGATGAGAATTTTAAATTCGAGGCTGGACCAGGAGCCAATGTAGGTCAGCGAGCACAGGGATGATGGGTGAACAGGATTTGGTGCAAGTTGGGATACTCTTACCCAAACAATATGGCTTAACCACGTCCATCAGTAGAATGCACCAGTGTGATATTTTCACTTCCCACTCCAACCATCCTTGTGGCTTTTAAGTGAGATTGTTAATTTATATGAAGTGTGGGCAGTTTTGCCTGTGGACATGCACACCTGGCGCTGAGGATTTTGAACTATCAATCTAGCCTTGTTTTAAACCCATGGATGGACAGTGTACCAAGGGACATACCCGTCCCCCCAGGTTTATTTTACGAAGGCTGGTGTGGATGGAGTAGTGCTGCTATTCTGGCTGATCTACCACCTTCAGAAACAGATTCTACTCCTGATAATTCAAAATCCAAAGCAAAATACAGTGGGTGCTGGAAATCTGAAATAAAAAAAGAAAATGCTGGAAATATTTAGCAAGTCAGGCAGCATCAGTGGAGAAAGAAACAGAGTTAACGTTTCAGGTCGATGATCCTTCGTCAGAACTGGAAGAAGTAAAGATGTAACGGTTTTTAAGCAAGTACAGAGCCAGGGAAAGGGAGTGGGGCGGGGTAAAGAACAAAAGGGAAGGTCTCTGATGGGGTGGAGTGATTAAATGACAAAAGAGATGATGGTGCAAAGCAAGGAAGGTGGTAATGGGACAAGTAAAGAAGCAAAAGATAGATCTAGAGGAGCTGTAAATGGTAACAGCAGAACCATTACCAGTATTTGCTGTCCGAAAAAATGGGAGCAGTGGTTATGATCAGAAGTTATTGAAATCAATGTTGAGTCTGGAAGGTTGTAAAGTGCCTGATTGAAAGATGAGGTGCTGTTCCTCGAGCTTCTGTTGAGCTTCGTTGGAACAGCGTAAGAGGCCGAGGTCAGAGTAGGAGAGGTCATTTAATCACTCCTGCCCTCCACCCTATCAGAGACCTTCCCTTTTGTTCTTTCCTCCCCTCCCCGACTTTCCCCGGCTCTGCACTTGCTTGAAAACTGTTTAATCTCTAACTTCTTCCAGTTCTGACGAAGGGTCATCAACCTGAAACGTTAACTCTGTTTCTTTCTTCACTGATGCTGCCTGACTTGCTAAGTATTTCCAGCATTTTCTGTTTTTATTTCAGATAATTCACAGTTTTTTTTGTGCTTTAAAAAAAATTCAAACTATCCAGTAATGTGAATTAAGTAATGTCAATATCACAAAATGGGAATTTAGTTTATATTTTTACTTGTATTTTGTTATAGCTTCTTGTAGTTCAAGAAATAAATGTTGTACTCTATTAGGATCTCTTTCAGAATGTACCTCTGACATTCCTTGTAAGTTGCAATTTGATCTTTAGAAAGTTACAAGTATTCTTTAGTGACGTTTTCTAGTTTTTCCATAAGATTGAAACGACAGTGATAGAAGCTTGTGTTTTGTCTCTTTCACTGTTGCACGTCTGAATTTTCAGTCTCTTGTCAGCTGTGTATTCCAAAGTGTGTCGTAATTTTTTATTCACAAACCCAATCTTGAAAGAATCTCTTCCTGTGTATTCTGTAATCATTTTAAACCAAGCAGTTAAGCCAGATTGTGAATTATTTCCAACACTGTTTTAATATGAAACACTGGTGTTTGTAATTTTAAGAGATTTTCTCATTTTTACCACACACTAATCGAGCCAAGAGTGTGGGCAGGAGGCCTTCTCCACAATCTCTTTAGAGTGGCCTCTAGGAGGTGAGAGTGTCCAGAATTAGCTGCACACCTCCCAGTAGTTGGTTAGAGTGATGGATGCAGAGGCCAGGGGATTGTTTCTCTTTGCATCTTCACAGTCGAATAGTGTTGCGTCGTATAATGGAAGGGATGGAGGAGGGAAACAACCCTGAATTGTATACTGCTAGTCAGACTCTATCTAATGTATGTTAACAATGGATTGCAATGTATAATGTACCATGACACACTGGGGAAAAAACATTTGCAAAGGAAAATTAGTTTTAAAACAAATTTGTCGCACAATGTAACACATTTTGTTACATGATGGGTTTGGTGAAGGAAAGTGACAGGTAATGGGGTATTTCTAACTTTTTAGCTTATGATCAGTGTTATCCAAGATCTGAAAGACATGGGGATTAGGTATTACAGAATGTTGCTTCTAAGTCTTCACTGTACTTGGACCAGCAGCCTTGTGATGTTTCTGTTTACAATATAATTGTGTGCCCGTTCTTTAGGTATGCTTGCATGATTTTGTATGTACATGTATGTTGCTGTGGTTAACTTAATTGAGAGCCATGCACAAAATCAGTAGGTTTAGAAGATGTCGACTATAGTGGAATTTCCTGATCAGAAACATGTAGTCAGTCTGTCTTCAGGGTTTGAAACTAAACTGACTTTAGTGGTTTAAGGTGCGTATAGATTTACGGTTAAAAGCCAAAAATCTTAGCCTGCATGCTCATCAACCACTAATTACTTTGTGACAAAAATGAAGCATTTTTGTCTATTTGTCTAGTCATGGTTTAGTAGCAGTCCCTTTAACTCAGTCACACGTCATAAAGGGGGTAATTTTAACTTTTATCGCTGGGCAAAAAACAGGCAATTGTGAATCAGCAGCCTGTTTTACACTCCGCCAGATTTTCTTTTCCAAATGGACTGCCAATTCACTATCGCCCGCGATAAAATTAAAATTACCTCCAAGGAATTTTAAAAACCAGCTGCGGTCTGTATTCCGTCCCCAGAGCAGCCTTACTTGGTACACATGTTGCAAAGTTTTGTCCATAGCCTCCAAATCTTGAGAGAGGAGTCAAGCCATGTTTAAACAAACTCATTTGGTCATTATTTGTGTGACTGACAGTTACTTTTGAGTCTTGACTGACAGTTATTCAAATCTAGCAAGCCCTGGCAATGCTGTGAGAGTTATTTAAATAGGTTGTTCAGATTGCTAAGTTAGGTAGAACTTGTAGATAGGTTGGGTCAGTTTAACTCCTTCAGTTAGAAAAACTACGAAAAAGAATTTTGTGTATAGAAAGAAACTACAAAATAATAGTTTGACTTAAATTGCGACCATTTATTTTTCGTTTGAGGAGCTGGCTAGTATATGTACTGTAAATATATATCAAACTTGTTATATATTCTGTAAATTCACTAGTTAACGGCTGAAATGAGGTCTGATGTGTTGTTTTTTGTAGACCTGAGAGAGAACCTGTGGAGGCACAGGATAGAGCCAATAGCTAAAGTCAATTTACGGAAAAGTTTTCTGTTTGCTCTCTTGGGGCTTGCCATCATAGATTTAGCTAGATATCAGGGTCAGTGAAGATACTTCAGAGCATAAGGAGCTAAGATTTGCCTATGGGATTAATCTAAAATACAGAAGCTGAATTATCTAGAGTAAGGACAGAAAAGGCAAACTATAATTTTTTTTGTAATTCCATGCCTTCCCCTTTTTTGTCTGTCATGCACTCGATGGTCACTGAGCGGCAATCGGTTCCAAACCTTAGTGTCTCTCTAACTGTCCATCAGGAAGTGTGTTGAGAGTGGCCCAAGATTTTCCTTTCTGCCTCCCCTTCCTCTCTTTACACCTTTGCTTTGTGTCCATGCATTATGTTACTAGAATGACCTCAGAGCTCCATCAGGTAAGTTTGAGCTGGGCTTTGCTCTACCTCTTGTGGCTGAGAACAGTCCAACGGGCTGTTCAGGACCTGGAAGTCTGCTGCTACTTTGCTAGCTTCACTGCAACTGAATAGTGTTTGCTCAGCAAATGTTTCCATCAGTGGCAGCCATTGCAGGCAGTAGACCTTTGATACTGAAGAAGGCACTGGTGGCTAATTGGTGCTGTTTGTACCAGTGCTGAGATTGGCACCAGCTAGATCCAGCTCGTATGAGATTATACAGATGAGTTTTGTTAGTACCAGAAAGGAGCTTTCCTCAGTACAGAGTTGCTCGAGATTTGTCAGCTTCCAAGAACCAGGAAAGAGCTCCTTTGTTTGGTTTGGACTTCAAATACATAGCCTTCAATTTCTCTCTTTTATGCACCCAACCCCCACCCGCTGCCATTCGTGGGACCTTGAAACTTTAGACTTGAATCTCTGGTTCAGTTTCCTACATGACTCTTCCTGCTAGAGTTGGTGGTGCTGCTGCTGCAAACAAGGGCATGGCTCTAAACACAGAGGAAAGGAGAGATGAGGCTATGTAGTCATGTCCACTTTGTGTTGTATTTCCTTCTCCATGAATGTAACCATTAAGGAGTTAGCAGCACTCATCTCAACACTGACTCTCTTTATGGGTAATTTTCTGGCCAGAGAAACCAGACTTTGGATAGTCATTTGAGGGTTCTTGTCTGACCCAGAGTACTCTGGACCAGATTTCAATTTGGAGCAGGCTGAACTGGCTAGCCCTTGGGATTAGTTTTGAATGGAGGTCTTTGTTGTTTGACTCCTGTAACACCCTAGGTTGTTCAGCTCCACTGACTGTGTTGACCAAGAATATCAGGTCACCCTGCAGACCTGCATATCAAGTTACTCAACCTGTTCATTAGACAGGAGCTCTTCAATAAGCAAGTGGAAGTTTTTAAGAGGCGCTTTTAAAGCCATCCCTGACTTGTCAAATAATACAATTTCCCCGAATCCTTTCTTGCTTCATTTCAGGGCTAAAAGTCACTGTACCAGAAGGTTTCAAGCATTTGACCTGGGAACTAATTGTTTAAGGAGGAAGTATCCTTCCTGTACTGGTAGTGCCTAATAATCCACTCGGTAGTCATGCTATTCCACCGGCCCAACTTGCCACATTTGGCAGGAGGGAAAGTAAAACTTAAACTATGCAGATCTGATATACTGATGCAGGACTCGAGGAAACCATTCAGTTTAGTTACCATTTTATTTTTTGAGTATTCCCAAATTTGAAGGAACCTTTTTTGCTCATCTGATAGAAATTCCCTCAGTGCAGCAAAGCAAGGGATTTTAGTTGTTTTGCTTGTCCCCAAAGAATTGGAATTCCAGCCAGTTTTGAATTGAAGCAGTTAAAGTCTTGTAAAATACTGTAGTTAGACTTGCTCAGATTTGGGCAGTATGCCCAGGAGACTGGCTGACAGCCATAGATCTCAATGAT
This sequence comes from Heptranchias perlo, assembly GCF_035084215.1. Lineage (NCBI taxonomy): Eukaryota > Metazoa > Chordata > Chondrichthyes > Hexanchiformes > Hexanchidae > Heptranchias > Heptranchias perlo. The sequence goes on from NC_090370.1 coordinate 15,146,020, forward strand.
GCATGTTTTCAAATGGCTATCTGCCAAAGGACAAAAATTTCCAGGGGTTCTGTGTCTGAGGAAAAATTTGCCAATATTGAGTTCTTCCTTTTCTCCTCGTGTTGATCCCACAATATTTACAGACATGTTATCCTTTGGCTACAGTGCTGTTAACACTACAGGATGTGTGTTTTTTGGATTGACTTATCAGGAGTCCATTCCAGGAAGAGACAGTGCCTTCATAGGACATATGATTAAGTGCCTATTTTGAGACACTTCTGAGAGTTGTCTTTTTACCATTGGACCATTTACCACAAATTATCCTATTGAAAATGATAACATTTCAGCAGAACAATATTTATGAACATTTTGGTCTGATGGCCACAGCAATTTTAGTGCCGCTGGATGCAAGTTTCTTGACATCTCTCTGGTTCAATCTTTTGATGCAGTTGTCTACCAGATGTCTACCAAAGCAGTATTAAGTAACGTTAAACCAGATGTTAGCCTTGGCTTTGGGATGGTGAGCCCAGGAGCAGAATGTTCTGTATGATTCAAGTTCCTATCTCTACCACCATCACTAAGGTCCATTGGTAACGAGTGCTTCCATAATTAGCTTTGAGGGCTCTATTCAGGGCAGTTGGACCTCATCCAAGTCCAAATGGTGTATCAAAAAACTGCACTAGTGTGGTAGGGCTGTATACTGCAGCCATTTCAGTCTTTTAGTGAATAAGCTTTCTGTTGGAGAGTAGTCCTTAGTTTCCAGCGCAAAATCCTTCTGTCCCTGCTTCCGATCTAAATTTTGTTTAAATTTATATTTTGCATTCTTGAGTTGCTGTATAGAAAGTAACTAATAGCTAAAAGAGCCATCCCAATTCAAAAAGTTATTTTGGATAGCATCTGCAGAATTGTTAGAGGACTTGAACATTTTTCACATTTTGTGAAATATAATTGGATTTATCATAACAGTTTTGCAGTTTGGGAGAAGTGCCCTTAATGTGGGTATCTTTCATAATTGCTGGATTATAATTTGGTGCTAGCATTTCTGTCATTCTTCAAATAGATTATTCTCCACATGCCAAGCTCCTTCATGACCTATCACTTTTAACTCTTGGAACTTTCAACGGTTACTGTTTTTCAGTTGCCTTTTTTTGAAATGCTTGATATTGTTGTCTATTACTTCTCTAAGCTAAGCAAAGCAAACTAGGGTTTGAAATCTTCAATTTTCTGCATTGGCTGTGACTGCAGGCCTTCACCAATACTGTTGTGAAGTGGCTGGTAGGAATTGCAGGACAGTGGCCTGAGCGAGAGGGGAAGCAATGTTTGTGGCAAATGGAAAGGAGTGTTATGGGTGACATTTTAAAGTGAGTTTACTTGTGTTGGCCTTTTCCACCCCTGTTGGATTATCTTGGTATTTAGAGGATGGTTGTTCAGAGACTGAAGGTGTTGGAAGGAGTTGTAATCCTTTTACACCAACATTGGGAGGCTGCAAATTGCTTTCATTACATATTCAGTGTATCAACACTTTTATGTTGAATGTCAATGAAACAATATTTTTAGCTTCATTGAGGAACTGTAACCTGGAAGAAAAGATATAAAACTAACCCAAACTTGAATATATTCTATGGGATTGTATTAGAAATTGAAAACCTCATTGCCTGATGATGCAATGTATTAGTTTATTAATACTTTGGGCCACAGACTGGTAGGATGTGTGATTGTGCCTGCTGTTCCCTGCATGCTAAATTTGTGTCCAGCTGGGTGGTTGTAAGCAGCACCGAGTAGAGGGAAGCAAAATCTGTAGGTAGACTGCCTTCAGCTGCGGAATAGTGAATTTATGAGGGGGTGGAAGAAGAGACGTAGTGATGGAAATCTAGAAAGGAGTATTGGTTGGAATGTAAAATCTCCATGCTTCGATGCTTTTTTTTAAGAATTTTTTTTACCCTTCAAACTACCTAAATATATTTTTTAAAAATTTGGCTCAAAAACAGTACGGTTCTTCATTTTAAACAGACACTGGGTCAGTCAGAAATATCAGCCAACAGGGAGGAAACTGTAAAATGGCCAAAAAAGGAAAGCTAGCACTTCTACCATTATAGTAAACCTTTCTGCTTTGCAGAAAAGTTCACTGTGCAAACCAAGCAATTTGTCTACTCTTAAGTTGCTAACTTGAAACGTGATGGTAAAGCCAACTGAGTAAATTAAAAATAGAAGAAACTGGAGTCTTCTGTAGTATTTCCTACTACTTTCCTCAAGTCTGATCCCACTTTTTAAAACTTTAATGTAACTGTTGCACAGTGAACAATATGTATGATCCAATCTACTCATTGAACTAAAATACTTAGATCCTATCCTGTGGGGTTTTTTTTTGCAATTGTAAATGAGGGAGAGGAGAGGAATATTGGGCCATGCTGATTTGTGGATTTATGGGGAAAAGGCGGGAAAGTGGAGTTGAGGTAAAAATCAGATCAGCCATGATCTCATTAAATGGCGGAGCAGGCTCGAAGGGCCAAATGACCTACTCCTGCTCCTATCTCTTATGGTCTTGTGGTCTTATTCCCATATTTTCTCACTTTAATTTTGGTGTCTTTGTTTTTTGTAGAAGCTACTAAATAAGTTTACAAATCATGGCATTACTCCTTTACTCAATCTAGAATGTGTTTGAATCATTCTGATTTAATCATTTGTGGAGTTATGTTTTTCAAAACATTAACGTTTGCAACCATAGAATCATAGAAATTTGCAGCACAAAAGGAGGCCATTCAGCCCATCGTGTCTGTGCCAGCCAAAAAAGAGCCACCCAGCCTAATCCAACTTTCCAGCTCTTGGTCCGTAGCCCTGTAGGTTACGGCACCTCAGGTGCACATCCAAGTACCCTTTAAATGCAATGAGGGTTTCTGCCTCTACCACCCTTTCAGGCAGTGAGTTCCAGACCCCCACCACCCTCTGGGTGAAAAAATTTCTCCTGAACTCCCCTCTAATCCTTCTACCAATTACTTTAAATCCTGTAATGTGGTGACCGGAACTATACACAGTACTCTAGCTGTGGCCTAACCAATGTTTTATTCAGTTCCAGCATAACCTCCCTGCTCTTATATTCTATGCCTCTGCTAATAAAGGAAAGTATCCCGTATGCTTTCTTAACCACCTTATCTACCTGTCCTGCTATCTTCAGGGATCTGTGGACATGCACTCCAATGTCCCTCTCTTCCTCTACACCTCTCAGTATCCTCCCATTTATTGTCAGTCCCCTTGTTTGCCCTCCCCAAATGCATTACCTCACACTTCTCTGGATTGAATTCCATTTGCCACTTTTCTGCCCACCTGACCAGTCCATTGATATCTTCCTGCAGTCTACAGCTTTCCTCCTCACTATCAACCACACGGCCAATTTTTGTATCATCTGCAAACTTCTTGATCATGCCCCCTACATTTAAGTCTAAATCATTGATTATATACCACAAAAAGCAAGGGACCTAGTACTGAGCCCTGTGGAACCCCACTGGAAACAGCCTTCTAGTCACAAAAACACCCGTTGACCATTACCCTTTGCTTCCTGCCACTGAGCCAATTTTGGATCATACTGTACTTTCAGTACAAAATGAAACAGGGCACCTAAATCAGTAGCTCGGTTTGTTTTTAATGAAAGTTATTAAATACAGGATGGCCATAAACATAGAAAATGCCTGGTTAATTACAAACAAAAATATATTTATGAAATTTTTAAAATATGGAAAAGTAAATGGGCTAGGTGTTGCAATAGTGTTTTACTCTGTTTGGAAACCAGGTTTCTTTTAATGTTGTATCGACTGGGTTTTTAGTATAAAATAATCTCTGCAGTGAGTGGGATTGAAGCACTACAAAAGCCCATATCCAGCAGTCACAAATCAGGTGCGGCATGTTCGATTCAGAGACTAGTATAGCTGTTTGTGTTGCCTAATGCAATCCAACCTCAGACGATAAACCCACAGCATCAGTAGGAATTTTTCCATTTCCTATACCAGCCATTCTTAATGGGTGAGCTTGGCAATTTGGTGCTAAATTATTGGCAATTTTCACAATGGCCTTGTGCCTATTAGGAGCTAGGTTAAGCCTTCACCCAAATTCATTTCACTTAGAATCTTTACAACACTTAGGTACCAGTCTGACCTGCATTCAAGCCCAAGTCTTGGGTGAAAGGATAGTTCCACAAAGTTTAACCTTTTTTCTTGCTCACCCATTTCTACATTGTAATTATTGAGCTCCTTTGTTGGTCATCACATCTGATCTAGATGTCAAGAAAGTGGATTAAAAATGGCAGGAACATTTGGTAGAAGACTGGAATCCCAAGGAAAAAAATCTTATTTGTTCACAATGTCCAAGTTCCACAAAGCTTGTATCCACCCGGTGATACAATACTGTAGCTCTGTTTGACAGGCTGCAGAGTAAATCCATTTCTTGGTGCAATGTGGAGCATGCAGACCAGTGAAAGTGTGATTCTCGTCCTTTGTGCCAAAGTGGCTGTACTGTCGATACTCCAGATAATTGCAAACTGGAACACCACCACAAGAGTTACCAGCATGCACTCCAGTAATGTGAGCTGCTGCAGCCACACCACAACAATTCTATATTAGTTGAAAATGAGCACACCAAATAGCAGCAGCAAATCTTCACTCATTGCTTCTGCTTTTGATATTATCTCTTGGACAGTGTCGTCACCTGGAACTCTGATTTGTACACAGAAGTTGGACCAAGGTTGCTGGAGAATGCGTTGGGCTGTGGGAAACCTGAAACTTATCCTACAATACTCATTGAAATTCATTGTCTTCCTGCAGGGGGCAACCCACATAACTTTGGCTTACATTTTTAGTTGGATTCATATGCCATGGAAACCATTTCATTTGTTCCCCCCAATAGGACTCCACTCCCTGCTGTTCATCCTGAGCAAGATGTGGTCAGTCTCCAGTGGTGGGTGGACCATGTCATCTGTAAAAGAAAAAATTACTTGTATTATGTGTCATTTTGGTTATAATGAGCATCCTCTGCATAAAATAGAGGGAACAGCACTGAATATTGGCTCCGCCTGTATTACAAGTGCCACTGGCCAAAGGAAAACAGTTGGGGCACCCGCTATGGATAGCGCAAGGAAAACACTATAGGAGTTGAGGCTGGACTCCTTTGCATGTGTAACTAAAGTTAAGGTGGTTAGCTGGTTACTGTGCTTAACTAAAATTAAGGTTGGTTGCCTGGGTTCAATGCTTAACTAAAATTAATGTGGATGGCTGTCCAATAGTCCTCTATGTTGTATAGTACAGTTTGATACTGTAAGAGTAAAGCCAAAAACAGAGGCCTAAGACTTTAGAAAGGCAAACACTTGGCTCCACCTCCCGACCACTTCCTTCAACCCCATAACCACCTCTGTACTGTCAAGAGATTTTCTGATCTGACATCAAGTAGAGGATAAGTCAAAATTTTCCCAACTAAACATTGGGAAAAACTGAAGCCATTGCTTTCGGCTCCAACCATTAACCCATGGACTCCCTCCTGTTCCCCAGCCACTCTATTCTGGCACGGCACTTCTATCATGCTCTCAGATAGTGTCTGTGCTCTACTTGAGTCTGTCCACTCCCTGACGTAGCCCAATACTTGGGACCTGGACACGTGTCCTGGACATCTTCCAGCCCTCATGTTCCTCCCCTCAGTAGTTCTATTCCTTCAGTGCTACCAGTTCCCTACACCACTCCTACCACAGCCCAAACCCCCAGTGCTAGCTTCGTGTCTCCTTGAGTTCTTCAATTGCCCCTCCCTGTACTCCCTGGCATTAGTCCCCTTTTTCCTCTTTTCTCACCCTAGTTCTGCCAGGCACCCACAAAATCCTCCAAGCTCCCAGACCGCAATCCCATTGAATGTTACTCGGCCCTAGGCTGCAAAACTCCCACCCCGCACTCCTCTCATTATAAACCAGTATGTCCTCCAATTCAGCGTGAGCAATGTCACAGGAGATCAATTCATTAAAACATTAATGAAGGCATGAAAAGACACATGACAACTTTATAGTTAAGTTTAATCATGTGAAATGTAATTTTTTTTTTGTCTTTCTTACAAACCTTATTTTGGACATTTATTACTGAGAAAAATGGTAGACGAAAATGTTTTCAAGCCAGAGTGTTTTTGATTGGTTCACCTCTTTTCCTTTATTGGTAGAATCTCCTGACTGGTCATTCTGGATTGATTGTTTTAAATCATTAGTTTCTCATTGGTAGTTTTCTTGCCACTTTCGTTACTTGATGTGAATGTTCTCTACCTCTTCAGTTCTGATTTGCTGCTGTCTTACTTTGAGACAATGAACAATGTGATGGTGAGTGTGATGAGCAGATGTAAACGTGGCCAACAAGCAGTACATGCTCGATGTAAAGCTTTAAATGCTGTATAGGTATCTTGCATCTAATGCATGCCCATCGCACACCAGACATCAAACTTTTAGGTGCAAAACAATTTTTTTTATAAAGAAAGGCACCCAGGTATTGACCTGGAGCCTGAAATTTATGAGCAATTTACTAACTTCATTGACATGAAGCAATTTACAAGTAGCTACAATTATCTGATGGGGACAGGCCAGGTTAGCAGCTAAGGATCACAAATGGGCTCCAGACCCTAGACTACTGTGAGCAACACCACAGGAGATTTGCTGTTATTAATTATTAGTCAGTTAAAATTCCAGTTACCCTGCATCTCTGTGAAGGTTGTGTACCTTTTGTACAGCCATTGCTAAACTGCCAAGAGGCAGATCTCCAAACAGCAAGTCTGTCGCCGCCAATCTTTAGCTTTTCAGATTTTTTTTAAGGAGCATCCAGTCATGCACCCAAAAAGTTATTAAATCCAGGGAAAAAATGTATTCTGGCAGTAGGGGGGGAAGAAAATCAGTAGATGCTGAGATTCAGACTAGCAATAAAACAGTACAAGTCCCTACAGTTGAGGTATCTGTCAAAATATGGAACATTTCCTAGGGTTATTGCCCACACCTTAATGTAAATGCTACTTGATTGATGAGGTCATTTGTACAGTCTCTTTATGGTTAAAGCTTTCTATTGATTTTTCAGAGGTACATAATAGCATGTTGTATAGTCCTAGCACGAATGATGAAACTAATACTTACCCACTCTGAGTAAACAATCAGGAATATTTATAGTATCTAAATGTATAACTAGTACAAAATATGCAACGGTATTTGTTCTCTTGATACAGCTATTGATATCCCCTGCACTACATCTTCAGGCAGTTCATACACATGATGTGTGGCCCACCTTGTCTGAATCACCTTGTATCAATGGTCTTCCCCACCCACAATTTTATTGTGCTCCAATTTTCTCCCCTCCTTTCCCCAATAGCCTTACTGGGGCACGGTTCAACAGGAACAAACTTCCATTTGATGCTTCAGCCAAGTAGTCTAGATAGTGAGTGTCAGTATGTTATTTGTGGGGGACATCACTGATAACTTTGATCCTGTCACCGCCTGACATCCACATGCACGGGCATCTTTCATCACTGGAAAGTGGTCAGGAATAGGGACAGTGGATCATTTATTTTTTAAAAAATTAAAAACGTCCCCATCATAGCCCATTTTGAATAATTTCATTTGAAAGTGTCTTCTCATATCTGTGGGCTATAAAATAATTTGCATGATGGATGATCCCCTTTATTCTGTCCTCTTCAAGCTTGTATCAGCTAACTGTAGTGACTGGAGAGCAAATAGATTAAGCTAAATATTTTGTTAGCAGCCAGTTTGTACAGTTTGGGTTTAGACAGAGCTAGGCTCTCTTTTCCTGGCTCTCTCTAATTTTGAAAGGTGAGTGCAGGATGACTTCCTATCCCATAAGAAGTTTAAAACTAATTTCCTTATGTGTTTGTTCCCCTGTTAATGGTGTACCACATTGCTCCTTCCTCCTTTTCAGCTTTGCTTGAATATTAGCCTTCTCCCTGGGCATATTCAGCACTAATCAGAAAGGCCTGGGGACAGCAGTGATGTTGCGATACACCGTCCCCTTCAGAATCCAAGTGATAATATAATCTTCGGTTTTGTTGTGCAGCATGTACAGTTTAATGGCACAGCTATTCTTTTGCCTCAATTCATTATGCAGTCAGATATTGTTCACACGTCGTGGTTAAATGGAATGTAAAGGGGAACAAACAAACATGGGTTTTGTAGAAACGGAAAAAATATCAGCATGTAAATATATTTTATATTTGTTATTTCTTTCAGTTTAGCTGTGAATGCAGGAGTCTGTCCAGCCAAAGGAATTAATGCTGCTATAAATAGAATCATGGACTAACTTTACAGCACATTGAGTCCACAGCACAGAAACAGGCCATTCGGCCCAACTGATCTATGCCGGTGTTTATGTTCTACATGATCCTCCTCCCACCCTACTTCATCTCACCCTATCAGCATATCCTTCTATTCCTTTCTCCCTCATGTGTTTATCCAGCTTCCCTTTAAATGCATCTATGCTATTTGCCTCAACTACTCCTTGTGGTAGTGAGTTCCATATTCTTACCACTCTCTGGGTAAAGAAGTTTCTCCTGAATTCCCTATTGAATTTATTAGTGACTATCTATCTTATATTTATGACTCCTAGTTTTAGACTCCCCCACAATTGGAAACATTTTCTCTACATTTACCCTGTAAAACTCTTTCATAATCTTAAAGACCTCTATCAGGTCAGCCTTCTCTTTTCTAAAGAAAAGAGCCTCAGCCGTTCCTGATTAGTGTATCCTCTCAGTTCTGGTATCATCCTTGTGAATCTTTTTTGCACCTTCTCCAATGCCTCGCTATCCTTTTTATAATATGGAGATCAGAACTGTGCACAGTATTCCAAGTCTGGTCTCACCAAGTTTAACATAACTTCCCTGCTTTTCAATTCTATCCCTTTAGAAGGAGCCCATTCAGCGTATTGCTGCTGTGCCCGCTCTGAAAGTTTTATCCCCTTAGCCCCATTCCCCTGCCCTTTCTCCAGACCATTTTTTTTTCTTTTTCAAATATTTATCCACTTCCCTTTTTAAAAGCCATTATGTATTCTGCTTCCACCACTGTTTCTGGTAGGACAGTTCATGTCCTAACAAACATCTCTGTGTGTGTATATATTTTTTTTAAAATCTAAAATCTTCCTCCATTGTTCTATTGGGAAAAATCTTCATTCTTCTATTGGGAAAAGTGGGCAGCCCTATCTATAGCTCTACTGAACTTCAATTAAGGGGCAGCTTAAACTATTTGATATAATAAAAATGGAGGAAATGGCATACAATGTTTGTTATATAATGGATTAACCAAAGTTATGTGAAATGGGTATGAATGTTATCCACCAAGGCAGATGGGTAGTTAGAATTACACTGAAACCTGTACAAACGGACATCTCCAAAATATGGATGCTTATTGACAGTCCCAAATAACTTGCATTGTAATAGATAAAAGCTACACCTTGAAACCACAGACACTCGCAATTACGAACTACGGACATCCTTCAATGCACCAAGTCCGTTTACAAATTAAAACACGGGACATGCAGATAAGTGCGAGGCAGCAGCGGGTGAAAGAAACGTTTTTTGTAGAATGGAGATCTCTTTCCCCAGCATCCATATTGGCAGAGAAACTGCTCTATCTCTGGGCTTGAATGCTTGCATGGCATGGCTCTATCACAGGGATAGAGTGGTTTCTCTGTCGCTATGGATGCTGGGTAGAGAACTCCCCATTCTACACGCACCCTAAATAATGACTAACTGTTAGCCTGGCGTAGAGAGTCAGAACCTGGTTAAACTGCGTTTATTTTAAACAGAATAATTTCCCGCCTTTTCCACTGAGCTCATCACTGGCAGAGAGCGGGGGGCTCGAGTGAGGATGGGGGAAGAGATGAAGAGAACGGTTTCCCCTTTTTCCCACTTTCGGTTTCCCCTCTTTGCCTGCTCATGGGTGACCTCCTGGATTTTGGAACTTCATATACAACAGCTGCTGGCATGAAACCACAAATAAAGATTTTCGACTACAGGGAACCCAACCTTTTATAAGGTAAACCCAATAACGTTTGTAGATGTCATGTGATCCAATGTCACATGGTCAGATGTTGTGGTCACAACACCACCCGATCAAACCTCCAGGAGTACTTAAGGTACTGATGAGCTGCTAACAGCTCCCTACCCACCCCCCAACATTAGCAGCTGCAGCACATAGAGGGAGAGGGTCCCGGACAGGAGTCTGCGTGACAGTAATCCCCCTCCCCAATTTGGCTGGGATCTCCCAGGCACTCCAGTCCTACGGCAGTCACCTCTCCCTCCCTGTGCAGGCTGCCAATGTAACAGTTCCCAGGATCAGGACGTCCCTCCCTCAATGGAAAAGGACCCCAGGATTGCAATGAACTGGGAAACCCAATAAAAATGAACTGAAATCATATCCTGCTGGCAGGGCTCCAGAATTAGGCACGATCCCAGGTTAGGGCGGGAAAAAAAGGGAACAATGTGGGAGTTACATCCGATCCTGGGATATTTGGCTCATCCAGTTTACTGTACCTACAATGACCGTTTTGAAAATAAGGACACCTATGCAAGTCCCTTAGGTGTCTCTAATTTACAGGTTTCACTGTACATAGAATCTACAGCACAGAAACAGGTAACTCGGCTCAACTGGTCTATGCTGGTGTCTGTACTCCACACCAGCCTCCTCCCACTCTAATGACTTCTTCCCGCTGTGCCCCTGTACTCCTCTATTTCCTTCTCCCTCCATGTATGCATCAATCCTCTACTTAAATGTGTCAATGCTACGTGCTTCATCCATTCCACATTCTCACCACCCTCTGTGTAACAAAATTCCTCTTAAATTCTTTATTTGATCTGTTAGTGGCTATCTTATAGCTAGCACTAATGGACTACGTATGTATTGCTTTGCCAAGGCATTGTACAGACTCGGCCTTTGGTATTGTCCTTCAGCAGATAAATGTGTTAATTGTTGCTGAAAAGGATTGCACCATCGTAAAGTAGGTGTAAAAAGGGAGGTGGGCAATGTGAAATGATTGTTGTTGTGAAATGAAAACAGAAACAGTATTTTCTGTTTTTATTTCATGTTTTCCAGCATCCACAGTATTTTGCTTATGTTTGTTAGTGTAGTAGTGCTAATTTTATCTCTTTTACACTAAGATTTACAAACTCACTTTTGAGCAGCAGTGTGAATTTTGCTTGGTCGCTGACTTTGAGTTGTGGGTGGTAGGACTTTAGGAGTCCGAGGAACTGAGCTGCCTGAAAACTACCTAATGAGGTGACAATGCCCTGGTAATTTAATTAGTCTAAAAACTTCTTTGCTAATACAATATTCTATTAACTGCAGTTGGCAGTATTCTGTCAAACACAAACAGCAGCTTTCAATGGAAAGTAGTCTAGGGCATGAAGGCAGTGGTGTAGTATTGGTCTAACACCGTGCATTCAGAGATGCTACTCAACTCTGTTGGAAAACCTCAATGACTTGTTTCTCCTAACGTGATAAATTCATGCTTTATTTACAAGCTACTGCATGTTAATAAAATTCCAAATGACACACAAGCTCATCAAACATCGTTTGCCAGCAGTGCAGTAGAAAATGTTTGGAGGAAAAATGCTGATATCTGTGGCAGCAGATTGGAGAACCTTCTGGTGTCATGGAAACCCAATGGCAACCTCACTACTGAAAACTAAAGTTCAGTATTATAAGTGTTATTTATTAACTCTCCCCAGAGAAGAATCCACTTGAACATTTTACGAAATCTTTACCTTGCTACAACTTATAGGCAGATCCTGCCACATTGCTGAAATGAAGAAGGCTGGTACTAATTATTAGCTTCGACATGTCTGGCATTCAGTTGAACAGTACCAGGTGTGCAGTATACTGCTTGTAATGTGGAAGTAAGTTACCACCTTGTAAAGGGACGAATTGGTCCAGAATTTCTGAGACAAGGTAATCTCGTAGAAGTATGATCTATTCTGTCTTCAAATGAATGCAAGCAGATATTGGTGCATGTTAATTGCACATTTTTGCATGCTTCAATAAATTCACTTTGTATCGAATAGTATTATGGTCTGCAATATATTTTTCATTGCTTTCAATAGGTGGATAGCTGTCATTTCAACATTGCAACTAAAATGCACTTGCTACGTATGTGCACCATAATTACTTTATCCCCTGGCTTCAGCAGTAGTGAAGATGATCTCTTGGAGCCTTATAAATGCTATGTTCCTAAGGGAATATTACACCTGACTAAGAACAAGAGCTTGGTTGGAAATGCTGGCTTTTAGCAACAGGCTGGATAATGTCACACTAACTATCCATTAAAGGTATGTGATTTAACAAATGCATGATTTTGGTGCCTATAAAAAGTATGGTTTTGTTTAAAAGTGGTGCTTCAATCGCTTGCCACTTGAGTAATTTGCCCCTGTTATAAATGGATAAAATGGATAACCAGAAGTGATGTCAAGACTGTGATGCCAGCAGAGTTCAGGGTTGTGTGTAGAAAGATGGAGTGAGTTACAGGCTGGTATCTAATAGAGGGGTTTCAATGGCTCCCCCCCCCCCCCTCCCCCAAGTTACGTTGATAAGTGGCTGTTTGGGCTTCCCAATGGCAATGTGCAATCAGCCTGAGACTTTCCTGGTCTGTATGGTATTCAGCCATAGAGGGAGGCAAAATTTGAGAATTAAGTTTTTTTTCCCTGTACTGAGTCATATCCCTGTTCTGGTGTATCATATGAGCACTTACATGTCTGTTTCAGTGGTGTGCTGCACTGCTTCAACCAACCCAGCACAAATCTTCACGTCGACAGGGAACAGTATAGTTTGAAACCCTTGTCCATGCCTTTATTACCTCTCGACTCGACTATTCCAATGCTCTCCTGGCTGGCCGCCTCCGTAAACTTGAGCTTATTCCAAAACTCTACTGCCTGTATCCTAACTCGCACCAAGTCCCGTTCACCCACTAATCTATATTGGCTGCTGGTCCGACAACACCTTGATTTTAAAATTTTCATCCTTGTTTTCAAATCCCTCCATGGCCCTCGCCTCTCCCTATCTCTGTAACCTCCTCCAGTCCTACAACCCTCCGAGATCTCTGCGCTCCTCCAATTCTGGCCTCTTGCACATCCCCGATTTTCTTCACTTCACCATTGGCGGCCGTGCCTTCAGCTGCCTAGGCCCCAAGCTCTGGAATTCCCTCCCTAATCCCCTCCACCTCGCTACCTCACTCTCCTCCTTTTAAGATGCTCCTTAAAAGCTACCTCTTTGACCAAGCTTTTGGTCACCTGTCCTAATATCTTCTTGTGTGGCTTGGTGTCATGTTTTGTTTGATCGCTCCAGTGAAGCACCTTGTGATGCTTTACTACGTTAAAGACGCAAGTTGCTGTTGTAGTTCTAATTCTAATGAAGAATGATTGTGACTCGATATTAACTTGTTCATTGTAACAAAATTATGTAGTTGTCCAAGAGACCAGGGATGAATGGATTTTAAAATCCTGCATTCCTGGAATGTGCTAAATAAAATCTCAAGCTGTGTGGTTTTGTTTTTTCTTAATATTAAGAATGTGCTGGAGAACCTCTCTTTTTGCTTCTGGCTGGTAAGTTCAGTAAAATTAAACCATATGTACAGATCTTCATCTCATGAAAAATAAAAATTACTGGCAGGGCATATACTGTACTTCCGAATCCATGTAATTAGATGTCTTGCATCTAGTGTGTAGCTGCAGCACCACATCTTTCAAAGGCAGCACACCTGAAAATGAGCCTTAGGAGTCACACCTCAACTTGCAAATGTTGCACCTCCCAAAGTGTGCCAAGTCTGTGGGACATAAATCATGACTTTTAACGTTTAATTGATTATATGAGGCAATCAAATATCTGGTGTGTTTTGATTAATTGACAGTGTGAATGAGTAACCAACACAAAACTTAGCATTCCACTTCTTCAATTCCCCCCCCCTCAGACTACCATTCACAAACTAACCATTGAAGTTTCCCCCATTTAAGCCTGCCCTTTTGCCTGGAGCCTGGGGCTTGAGTTGGAAATTTCACCTATTGGAAATTTCCAGCCACTGTTGACAAATTCAGTGTCGGGGGGAGAGAGTGTCGTCATGGGACTTGTAGTTCTATAGGAGCAGGGTGAAACTACAATACCCAGAGTGCACCATGACAATCCATGTCACATAACGACCAACTAAAAAAGGACCAGAGAGTGAATGGGGAGATTTTCCTGGGTCTATGCCAGGGTACACAGAATCACCTGGGTGTTGCAAATATCGGACATTTGGGCCAGTTGGAGCACATGTCTGTAAAGGAAAGCAGCCTGATTTTTCCATTAATTTAAATAGAAAGAAAATCATGTGGGTTCCTTTTACAGGCATGCGCTCTGACCTTCCCGATTTTCCGGTATTTGCTGTACCCCCGGTGATCCTGTGTACTCTGGCATAGACCCAGGGAAATCTCCCCTTGTAGCTCCTGTGGAGATTCTGTGTGCATCATGGGAGTGTAGGTTTTGAGCCTACTCCTATGGAAGTACAAGAGCCACAGTGTACTGTAACAACCAGGGAGAACATTTACAAATGAGGTGTAAGTTGGGGGGGGGGGGGGTGAAATAGATTCTAATCCCCCCACCCCCAGACAAACAGCATTTTATACAGTTAAGCCATTAAATACAAATTCTAAGGTAATGGGATGAGGAGTCTTTTTTTTTGCATTGCTGATGGGGACTGATGTTTGCATCAATGTCAGAGGGGACACTTTGATGCTGACTTTGGACATCGTGGCTGGAGTTGGTCAGTCAGCCAGGTCTGGACCATAGTGAATGATTACTAGCTGCTCATAATTGGAGATTGAGTGGTAAAACCTCCCTGGGCGTTGTTGCACCTACAACAGCTTCAGCAAGAACTACAGATCCACTGTGGGAAGTAAGAGCGAGAAAGAAATGTATTTTATAATCATGTAAATAACTTGAGGGAAAGAAGAAAGTTTTTGAAGGTGGGACGAATCCATAAACTGAAGTACATCCATCTTGGGAAATACTGAAAATGCATCATGGAGAGTAAAGCAAAAAAAGCAAATTTTTTATAATGTGAATGAGAGGTTTTGGGAAGGGAAGAGCAAAGTTACTTGCTCCTTAGGCAAGTTTTGTAAAGTGATAGGTAAATATTCTATCTGCATATCAGTAAGATGTGTGATTTTTATGTTGAATTAGTTGTGATGCATTGCTTCAGTAAATTTGCTGTATTACAGTGATGGGTAAACTAGTGTTTAGGCTGCAGTGGAACTTCAGTAAACCTCAAACTGCACTCACTTCAGGTCTTCGTTCCCCCTGAGCAATGCCACAGGTGATCTAGTAACATTTTATTATTGGGAGTGGATTGAAATGATAAAAGCTGAAACTGGCATTCTGAAAATTGGTGCAAAAGTTACTCTGTGGCTTGCCCCAAGATCAGATAATTCAACACAGACTGGAAGATAAACCTGGTGCTTTCTGGTTGTATGACATAGTACCAATCACATAAAACACTTCTCACCAATTAAGGCTTGTTCATTGTGACTTTAAGCCTTTGCAGACTAGCGTAGTTATTTTTGGTACTGTTGAAAATAGGAATAAAATAAGGACTATGTATGGCCTGCACAGGGACTTTGTTACTTGTAAGGTAATGCAGGGACCAGGTTGCGTGTAGGATGACATCTGGGATGGGTATGGTATAGTGATACCAGACATCTATATATAATATAAAGATACCAGACCGCATACAAAATGGTAACATCAGTACATAATCTGTGCAATTTGGGGTTGCACTTTGTGTGTGTACATTGTGGTATGGTTTTTTGTTACTAGGAGACAAGTCAATGAAGAGCATGCTCTCCTGGTAACGATGTGTCTGACAATCCTTTCAACTGCGGTAATCCTTCCTGGTTATTAATTTGAAATTGTAGACCTTTAGCTTTTATTCAGTAAACAGTTCCACAACATTTTCATTTCTGGTAACTGATTCAGATACATTTCAATCCTTCACCCTACAGTAGCCAATGGTGCCCCATTGTATCAGCTGTTCATTGGAGAGTAGGTAATAGAACACTGGTGATCCTTTCACGTGGACTAAGTGCTAGAAAATGTTCTGGGGCCAATGCAGAAGCATGATAATTGTATTTAATTAGTACATTGTTACAGTATCCTCTGCAAAAGGTATCTATACAAATTTATTCCTGAAAATTTGCATATACTAACTGAGTTGAGATTTATACACCAATAAGGCAACAGAACTAAGAACAACCCTTTCCAAACCTCCAGGTCCACGAAATTCAAACGGGGCAAACTAGCCGATTTAAAAAATCCGAGCACAAATGAAACTCGGCTGCTGGATTGCTGGGGTTTGGGGGCAGCATGTAGTAAAATTATGACCGCCCCCCCCCCCCCCCCCCCCCAAGTTAAGCAACTGGTTTGAAGTACATAGACGTAGTCTGCTCTAGCCATCACTGAAGGAAGCTGCAAGATCGAGTTCTGTTAGCAGAGGCTGAACTGCTCTCGATGCTGCTGTATACCATGTAAGGCTACCCTACCTTGTATTGTACAGCCTGTATTAAAGATATGTACTGTGTTTTGTATTGAAATAATGGGTTCATAGTGTGTACAATCTGTATTGTGTTGTTTTGAATTGTAATGGTGACTTTTACATTGAACTGTGTTTATCCTTAAATTTTATGAAATAAAGTATATTTTGAAATTTAAAAAAAATGTAAGGTTTTAAACCTTAATAAAGCTTCCTTTTCATTCAATCGTGGATTGCAAAGTACCCTAAAACATTCAAAATAAAAATTTCCTGTAACTTTACAGCTGCACCATTTTTTTTTCCCCATGGAAATTTTTGCGTAACTGATTTATATTGGTACTTGCAAATTTCCTTGATCGTTTGCACCACTTCTGAGTTACGTCCGCCAGAACCCTCTGTCGTTCATTTACATGTGAGACGGATAGCTTTTTGGCAACCAAAGGTATTAAGGGATATGGGCCAAAGGCAGGTATATGGAGCTAGATCACAGATCAGCCATGATCTTATCAAATGGCGGAGCAGGCATGAGGGGCTGAATGGCCTACTCCTGTTCCTATGTTCCTAATCCCACTTTCCAGCACTTGCGCCGTAGCCCTGTAGATTATGGCACTTCAGGTGCACGTCCAAGTACTTTTTAAATGGGTTGAGGGTTTCTACCTCTATCACTCCTTTTTAGGCAGTGAGTTCCAGACCACCACCACCCTCTGGGTGAAAAAAATTCTCCTCAGCTTCTGTCTAATCCTTCTACGAATTACTTTAAATCTATGCCCCCTGGTCACTGACCCCTCTGCTAAGGAAAATAGGTCTTCCCTATCCACTCTATCTAGGCCCCTCATAATTTTATACACCTCAATTAAACCTCCCCTCAGCTTCCTTTGCTCCAAAGAAAACAACCCCAGCCTATCCCATCTTTTCTCAAAGCTAAAATTCTCCAGCTCTGGCAACATCCTCGTAAATCTCCTCTGTACCCTCTCTAGTGCAATTATATCCTTCCTGTAATGTGGTGACCAGAACTGTACGCAGTACTCAAGCTGTGGCCTAACCAATGTTTTATACAGTTCCAACATAACCTCCCTGCTCTTATATTCTATGCCTTGGCTAATAAAGGAAAGTATCCTGTGTGTCTTTTTAACCACCTTCTCTACCTGTCCTACTACCTTCAGGGATCTGTGGACATGCACTCCAAGGTCCCTCACTTCATCTACACCTCTCAGTATCCTCCCATTTATTGTGTACTCCCTTGCCTTGTTTGCCCTCCCCAAATGCATTACACTTCTCTGGATTGAATTCCATTTGCCACTTTTCTGCCCACCTGACCAGTCCATTGATATCTTCCTGCAGTCTACAGCTTTCCTCCTCACTATCAACCACACGGCCAATTTTTGTATCATCTGCAAACTTCTTGATCAGGCCCCCCAAGTTCAAGTCCAAATCATTGATTATATACTGCAAAAAGCAAGGGACCTAGTACTGAGCCTTGCGGGACCCCACTGGAAATGGCCTTCCAGTCGCAAAAACACCCGTCAACCATTACCCTTTGCTTCCTGCCGCTGAGCCCATTTTGGATCCAAGTAGTCACTTTCCCTTGGATCCCATGGGCTTGTACTTTTTTGACCAGTCTGCCATG
Organism: Heptranchias perlo; assembly: GCF_035084215.1. Lineage (NCBI taxonomy): Eukaryota > Metazoa > Chordata > Chondrichthyes > Hexanchiformes > Hexanchidae > Heptranchias > Heptranchias perlo. The sequence continues at coordinate 15,164,176 of NC_090370.1, forward strand.
TGGGACCTTGTCAAAAGCCTTGCTAAAATCCATGTACACTACATCAAACACGTTGCCCTCATCGACCCTCCTTGTTACCTGCTCAAAAAATTCTATCAAGTTAGTGACACGACCTTCCCTTAACAAATCCATGGTGACTGTCCTTGATTAACCTGTGCCTTTCTAAATGACTATTTATGCTGGCCCTCAGAAACAATTCCAATAATTTGCTCACCACCAAGGTTAGACTGACTGGCCTATAATTACTCGGTCTATCTCTTTCTCCCTTTTTAAACAACGGTACAACAGTACAACGTTAGCAGTCCTCCAATCCTCTGGCATCACGCCTGTAGCCAGGGATGATTGGAAAATGATGGTCAGAGCCTCCGCTATTTCCTCCCTTGCTTCTCTTAGCAGCCTGGGATACATTTCACCTGGGCCTGGCAATTTTATCTACTTTCAAAGTAGTCAAGCTTTGGGCTTTAAATTAAGAGACACTGCTGGACTACAATTGACTCATTCCTATGATGGTGGAACACTAAGCTGAATGTAGGGACAATCTGTGTTGATTCTTTATTCTGAACAGGATTCAAGTACTCGGTAGAACCGGTGTTGCATAATGAGATGTGCTTTGTATCAGGCAGTTGTTTAATTGTAAGTAAGGTGATGCTTTGGCAAAGTATGTAAATTGCCAGGTTCTGATCATGTCCCAGTCATTGGACACTTAACCTGAAGAACAAACACACTGCCTTGGCAGATATTTCTGTCATCGTCCTCCCTTGTGGTTTTGGAGAGAACCACTTTTATCCACAGCTGTTGCTGCATCTGCTTTAGCATTGGCATAATAAATATTTCTAAATACTCTGGTGTGTCTATAATCCACATTTAAATGTGCAAGTAGCTTCTGTACTTTAACAGACTTGATGACTCAACTTTGACCTGGATACATGTTGGCCAGATTCAAAATTATTTGCTGAGTGCCTTCTCAGTGTCATACCCAGCATTTGAACAACAGCTTTCCCATGAACCCTGTCTCTGGTAGTACCAGTTGTGTTACCCTGATATTTTTAAAAGTAAGGCACCATACCATGCCTGGAATGGCTACTTGAGCGAGGTACTGGAGAGCTGCCAGCGCCCCTAGAACTACCGCAGAATGATGCACTGCCTTCAGGAGAGGGAGAAGGGAGAAAGAAAACATGGATATACCAATTAGGATTGCCATCTTCAAATTTGGAAGACTATTTCTTCACTTAGTCTCCACTCATAGCAGCTCCTTATTCCACTAAAAATAGTGAGCCAATATGCTGACATGCACTGGAGTCAAAGCTAAGCAGGGAAATATCATGCTTTCGTCCACAGCTGTGATAACGTGGGGAAATGTAAGCCTTGATTAGAACAGCAACCACTATATGATTGTTTTAATATTTTTGATTAGGTAAAATGGTATGGATACAGTAGCGTAGTGGTTATGTTACTGGACTAGTAATCCAGAGGCCTGGACTAATGATCCAGTGTGTATGAGTTTAAATCCCAACATGGCAGTTTGAAAATTTTAATTCAGTTTCAAAAAAAAAATCTGGAAATAAAAAGCTGGTATCAATAAAAGTGTCTTTAAAAACCCAACTGGTACACTAATCCTTTTAGGGAAGGAAACCTGCCGTCCTTGCCCAGTCTGGCCTATATGATTCCAGTCCTACACCAATGTGATTGCTTCTTAACTAGCTTCTGAATTGAGCAAGCCATTCAATTGTATCAAACTGTTACCAGTGGTTCAAGAAGAAGGCCCACCACCGCCTTCTCAGGGCAACTAGGGATGGGCATTAAATGTCGGCCTTGCCAGCAACGCCCACATCCTGAGAATTAATTAAAAAAAGGTTTATTTTTGGATTAAATGTACCAAGATACAGCTATTGTAGGCCACCAAGGTTTTATTTTTGTTGATTAAGTATGACAAATCAGTTTTAGATTTTCATAAGATGGGAAAATGGGGCTGAAACTGAGTTCACTACTCTGATTTATTTTGCTTCCTGCCACTGAGATTCCCACAGCTAAAGGAGAGGAAAACAGGCTCTTTGTTTAGTTATAAGTGGAGACCTGAAAGAGTCTTTCAAAATGTGAAGGAAAACCTAAAGGAGTTGGCCACCAGTCATATGAGAAAAAGACTACCTCCTCCCCACTTCCCAACTCATCCCCTTTCCCCACTCCCCATCTTCTCCCCTCTCTACTGCCAAGCTACAGCACACGGTGGATAAAAGCCAACAATTCACTCCTGGCAGCATAAGACTAGTACATGTCATGTACTTGTATGTCTGCTGTAAAGAATAGCTGATATTGGAGAGGGAGAGAAGCAGTTCTGGTGATGGATGAACCAGTCTAGCATTTCTAGTACAGCTGCTGTGTAGGTAGTTTGCTGTTTCCATATGATACACACGGCAGTATCAGCTTCGTGCATTGTGTAGTGTGACTACCCACTATAAGTAGCATCCACTGAAGGCTAAATAATGCAAGCTCACCTTTATGCTTCTACAAAAGAACACTGATGCAAGTAGTTGGATTATGCAACAATGGTCTCTGATAGATTAGACTATTTAACAGAAATTCATTTTTTTCTGTGTTCTGTCGGAATAAATTATTGTTCACCAATTTAACATTGTTATTAGCAGGATTGATGTGAGATGATGCAAAAAAAAATTGGGTTTACCTTTGTCTAGTTAAAAGTATATTAAAATTTCAGTAGACCGTGACTGTCAACATGAGTTCAAATTGTAGCATATGGCAAGGGTTTTATTACATATTGTAGCTAAAAACTGTTTTCTTTATTGACAGGTTTGAGGTCACTGTTTTTAAAATTTAAATTAAAAATCATGAGCAATTGAAGGTGAAGAAAATCTAATACCGCAAAACAGGAAATTGATGTCGCCTACTGAATAAGGAAGGTAAGATTAGTGGGAAATCCCTTTTCCTTCAGTTCTTATCTGATAGTCTGACTGATGGCAGAGACCTTTATGCTTTGCACAAATAGACTTTAAACTCAGAAGAATTCAAATAACGTAAGTTTGTTGTATTCCCTACAGTGGGTTTTGAAATGCTTTTTCAATATAGCAATAAGTGAAAATCTTTAATGTGTATCAGATATTAGATTGGGAGTGATGACCAAGTAATGTCAGTCCTTGAAGCCTCACAAAGTTGCAGTTGAGAAACAATCCCTCCATATAGTGTATTGTAGTTACGCTGCATTCGCTTTGGAAACCAGCATCTTTCAGTAAATCTTGAGCAAATGTTATAGTATTTAGCTCCATTGGAGAATACTTAGTTTGGGTGGTTAACATTCTGTTTTTTGATCCAGCGGTCTACTTTCTAGTGAGTTGCTGTCATCAGGCAGTTCAGGTTGTTCAGAGGAGAGGTTTATGCCAACTGTTAGCCCTTTTTATACTGATAATTGAAAGTAACTTGGCGATATGGAGAAGAGAATGCAATGGTTATTTCTACTGGTTCGATTGGTTCTGCGGGCTTATGGCCAGTTGGAGCACGATTGTGTGGTGTTGCCTGTTAGAGGCATGTGATTGTATTGGAGAGTCCCATTGTGAGGGAAACATCCTTTGCACCTACTCTGAATAATATGTCTAGAATTGGTGCCCCTGCAGCAGTTCAGGTCAGACTATTGACAAGTAAGTGGCTGATTACAGATCCATGTTTCAGCTCCAGTATGAACAAAGCGGCACGGGTCTAATCATCCATCTTTGGTAGCCTAGCACTAGTAACTAGATCAAATGTGTGCAGCTGGGTGAGGCAACCACTGAGCTTTCCTATTTTAGAGCAAATTAGAGCATCAGCCTACATTCTGGCTGGTGTGAGTGAGGCAGTGTTTAACTGCACCTTACTGGTATAGCAATGACATTTGTTGTGTACTGTTAGCTTCAAAAACGAACTGTTAACTGTAATAAAGGTTGTGATGGACATGGGCTCCATTCTGCACAATGTTAAGTCTATATTACATCTTCTCTTGAATTTTAGGTGGACCACGGCACTGTGATTTTTAAAATGGAAGCTCTTGCTGTTTCCAATAAGGTTTCCTTTGTCCTTTTGCATGTAGGTAGTGAATATTTGCTTTGCTCACTGCCACCAAGTATTATTGCGAAGCTTCAATTTATTGTCAATCAGGACCCTCCGATCTCATTAATTTTCCACGCACATTTTCTTTCCATTTAAGTAATCCTGCATTTTTGTCCCCATGTGAAGCACTTTGTATTTCTCTACATTGAATTTCATCTGTCAACTATCTACCCAATTCCCAAATATATTCAAATCCTCCCGTAGCTGATCTTGTTCAGCTTTGGCGTCTACCGCCTTCATTAGCTTTGTATAATCTGCAAATTTAGCCATTGTGCTTGTGACTCCGAGCTCCTCCAGATCATTTATGAAGATATTAAACAATAGAGGTCCCAAAACAGACCCTTGTGGGACTCCACTGGTAACATTCTCCCAATACAATCCCTGTACCACTACCCTCTGGTTTCTATCGATCAACCAATTACGTATCCATTGTAAGATATCTCCACTGATTCGCATTTCCACTAATTTTCAGTACCTCTCCAGAGGAATTGTATCAAAGGCCATACTGAAATCAGAGTACACCACATCCACTGCCTATCCCTTTCCAGCTCTTTTGTCACACCCTCAAAGAAAACCAGTAAGTTAGATTGGCAAGACCTCCCCTTCATGAATCCATATTGGTTACCTTTTATGATTTTATTTCTATCCAGATGCTACATGATCTTATCTTTAATGAGGGGTTCCATAACTTTATCCACAATGAACGTCAAACTCACCGGTCTCTAGTTTCCTGGGTCACTTTTTCTACCTTTTTTAAAAATAGGGATAACATCTGCCTTTCTCCAATCACCAGGCATCTCTCCAGTATTCAGTGATTTCTGAAAGATTTGTGCCAGAATTCCTGCAACTTCCTCCCTTATTTCCTTAAGGATCCTCGGATGCATCTTACCTGGCTCCTGAGATTTACTTACCTTAAGTTTGCACAACTGTTTGGCAATCATGCTGTTAGTAATGTAAATAGTGTCACAACTTATCTCTGCAACACCGTCTTGTTCCTTTTTCAGATAAATTGTTATCTGTCTCCTCCTTGGCAAAAACTGAGGCAAAAAACGTATTTAACTGAGCCAAGGGGTGTGATTTTAGGAGGCAATTGCGGGGAAATCCTGTTCGGGTTCGGAAGCCGGCTCCAACCCGCCGACTTCCGAGTTTTCCAGGGACCCACCTGTCTGCGTGCGGGCGAACCGGAAGTCCCGCCAGCAATTAAAGCCGGCGGGATGACAGTTAAAGAACCAAATGTACCTCATTGAAGTACTTAAGGCACTTTACTTGTGACAGATTAAGTCATTAGAATGATTTTTAACTTACCTGGGCGGCTTGCCCACTGCTTCTGATTCACGCCTGGTGAAACTAGGAGTGAAGGGCCAGATCAGGGAAAATAAAACTAAATAAATTAAATAAAAAACCATGCAAGGAAGTGAAAACACTAACTGAACCTACCTTTGAAACCTGCTCTGATGTCCGATGTCTCCCGCTCCGATGTCCCCCTCTTCACCCTCCCGATTTTCCCCCCAATGTCCCCCCCCCCCCGATCTTCCCCTCCCCCCCCCAATCTTCCCCTCCCCCCCCAATCTTCCAGTCCAGCGCTGGATCTTCCATTCTCCCCACCGCCCCCCCCCCCCCCCCCCCCCCGATCTTCTGTTCCAGCGCCGGATGACGTCTGGCTCTCTCGCTTTCTCGCCCACCCCCCCTCCCCATTGCAGCTCCTGACGGCAGCCAGCCTGTCAATCAGGTTAGCTGCCGGGCGCAAAACCCGGAGAGGACGTTAACCACTATCAATCAACGTGCAATCGTGTTGGAAACGGTAAGTTTGGTTCATGCGGGTTTGCTACATGCACCTTCACCCCCCCGCTGACATCCTGCCTCCGTGATAAAATTGAGCCCAAGGTGTTGCTTCTGAGTCAGAAGGTTGTGGGTTCAAGTCCCACTCCAGAGACTTGAGCACAAAATCTCGGCTGACACTTCAGTGCAGTACTGAGGGAGTGCTGCACTGTCAGAGGTCCCGTCTTTTAGATGAGACGTTAAACCAAGGCTCCCATCTGCCTTCTCAGGTGGACGTTAAAGATCCCATGACACTATTGGAAGAAGAGCAGGGGAGTTCTCCCCAGTGTCCTGGCCAATATTTATCCCTCAACCAATATCACTATAACAGATTATCTGGTCTACTTCATTGCTGTTTGTGGGACCTTGCTGTGTGCAAATTGGCTGCCATGTTTCCGATATTACAACAGTGACTACACTTCAAAAAATACACCATTGGTTGTAAAGCGCTTCAGGATGTCCTGAGGTCTTAAAAGGCTCCATATAAATGCAAATTCTTTCTTTCTTAACATTTTTGCAGCCTGTGTAGCATCAGTTATCATGCCCTCACCCGATCCCACTTTGTGGCCCCTTTTCATCCCTCGTTTTTCTTTTTCTCAATATAACTAAAAAAACCCTTCCATTATTATCCTTCATTTCTCTCACCATATTCAATTCAAAATTTTCCTTTGCCATTTTGATGCCCTTTTTACATTCCTGGTATGCCTTTTGGTATTGAATCCGACTTAATTCTGTGCCATTTTCCTTGAATGCTTTTTTCCCCTTCTTTATGAGTTGCTTGGTGGTCACGTTCAACCAGACAGAAGTGCCTTTAAGCTTGGTACCTTTACTTTGTATAGGTACAGAGTGGTCTATTGCATTCAGAAGGAATGCCATAGTTTCTCCACTCTCCTAATCATATTCAAACCTTCCAAGCCCACCCTGATGAGACTTCTGACGCGCATAAAGTTGGTCTTCTTTACAATTTGGGAATTTTGTTTGGGTTTTAGTAACCTCTCTAATTCTTGTAATGTCAAAAGTGATCACATTATGATCACTGGTACTTAAAGCCTCACCCACCTTTGTGTTGGAGATTTGATCCTCCCTATTACTCAATCAAATCTAGGAAGTTTTCTCCCCTTGTTGGCTCTTCTACAAACTGAGTCATAAAACAGCCTTCCATTAACTCTAGAAATCCCTTCCCTGTCTTACCAGTCGAGACATTATTGCCCAGTTAGTTTTGTTAAGTTGAAATCTTCAAATGCTATAGTTAGTCCCTTACCAGTCGCCTTCCTTATCTCATCCTACAGTTCCAGATCAAGGCTTTCACCCTGGCCTGGGGGTCTATAGCACGCCTCCAGTAATAGTTTACCTCTGTTATCGTCTATTAATTCTACCCAAAGTAATTCTGTGTCTGTCCTTTCCTTTTTATATCCTCTCTCCCTTGTGCCTCAATCAAGAAAAAGGCATTTGTTAATTCTGCATCCCTCTAACCCATTCATTCGCTTCATAGGAGACACGAACCTACCGAGAAATTACCTTTCTTGCTGTGAACACGTGGAGTATGTTGGGAGAACTCTGAACCGTAATAGAAGTGGTGTGAGAGAGGTAAAAGTAGCAGTGATGTGGGAGCTGAAGGTGTATGTATGGTTATTGTTGACAAGTGTAACACATTGTATTTCTAGCAGGATACAGGAAACTGATACACTACGGTATATATTCAGCTTTACACTTCATACTATGACATACTGATGCTATTTTTCCTGGTGATCAGCACTTGTTAAATAGTTGTCAGTGCTTCTTCGTGAACCTTCTGGTGCATCACTACACTGGTAATCAGTATTGCTAAGTACGGCTGCTGACTAATGTAGAATAAAACTACCTCATAAACTTCACAACATACATCATCAAAATAACAGGCACCAGGAGAGGTTTGAAGTCTTTTAATTTCATATTGGGTTTCAGATGATGGTTATAAACCAGATGAGCTTTGGTCTTGTGGTTTGACACCAACTAAAGCCCTTGATTTAGACTGCTACCTTGTTATCGCTCCAGGCACCTGTTATTCTCTATACACAGTTTCTTAGGCACTGTTTATTAAAAAAAAAGTAAGTGCCTCTCCCCCACCCCTTATCTTCAAAAAAAAAGTTTCATGCAAATCTTACTATCTTAACCTCCAGTAACCCTGTCTGCACACTGTTAATAATTGAGAGAAAAAACACTGAAAATGCCAGAAATCTTAAATAGAAACGGAAAAGTAGTAGATATGTACATCTGGTCTATCAATATCTGAAAGAAAAAGATAGATTAACATTTTGATTGAAGAGTCTTTATCAGAGCTTTAATATGGAACCTAAGTCTTCTCTTTCAGATGGTAAGTCACCTTTGAGTTGCCAGCATTTTCTTCTTTAATATGCAAAGTAAGTGTTTGTTTTACAGCTGAATTGTCCACACCCTCTAGTAAAGCAGTCTCGTTATTGGAGTTGCAGTGCATTACTGTAAATGGCAGTGAACACACTGTTCAGATGTTGTATAAATTAGACCAGCTGTTTCAAATGGATTGGATTTCCAAGTTAGTGTACATTACATTAACTGCTAGACTTTATAAGTTACTGTAATGTATACCTGTTTAGGTCTATACAGAAAGGGGAATGAAAGTTTAGGGGGAGTACTTGCTGTTCAAATACTTTCTCATTATAGAGAAAAAAAAGTATAAGAAAACTGTTCACTTATCAAGATCTTTGCAGCATATTTTGCTAATAGTGTGTTTTTATGGGCTTAAGGAGGGTGATTTTAGGAGGTAAATGCGGGTGCGTTGGGGGCTCCAAAAATTGCGCAAATCCTGTTCAGGTTTCCCAGGGACCCACCTGTGTGCGTGCGGGCGACCCAAAAACGGAAGTCCCGCCAGCAATTAAAGACGGCGGGATGACAGTTGAAGCGCCAAATGTACCTCATTGAGGTACTTAAGGCACTTTACCTGTGACAGATGAAGGGATTAGAAAGATTTTTTAAACTTACCTGGGCGGCTTGACCACTGCTTCTGACTCACGCCTGGTGAAACCAAGAGTGAAGGGCCGGATCAAGGAAAAAGAAACTAAATAAATTAAATAAAAAACCATGCAAGGAAGTGAAAACACTAAATGCACCTACCTTTGAAACCTGCTCCGACGTCCCCCTCTCCACCCTCCTAATGTCCCCCTCTCCACCCTCCCAATGTCCCCCTCTCCACCCTCCCAATGTCCCCCTCTCCACCCTCCCAATGTCCCCCTCTCCCCCACCGATCTTCCAGTCCAGCGTCGTATCTTCCATTCTCTCCACCACCACCCCCCCAGTCTTCCGTTCCAGCGCCGAATGACATCTCGCGCTCTCTCTCTTTCTCCCCCCCGCCCTGTTCATCAGGTTAGCTGCCAGGCACAAAACCTGGAGAGGACGTTAACCACTATCAATCAACGTGCGATCGCGTCGGAAATGGTATTTCTCAAATTTTGCCTTCCCTTTAAAATTCAATGTTCAGCAACGTATGAGGATGAATTACCCCTCAAGTATTTTACATTTTCTCCCTTTGGTCTTTCTACTGGTGTCCACCCACCCCCCGCCCCTGCCCCCCCCTCCGCCTCCGCCGCCCCCCCCTCCGCCCCCCCCCCCCGCCTCCGCCGCCCCCCCGCCCCCGCCTCCCCGCCTCCCCCTCCGCGCCCCCCCCCCCCGCCTCCCCCTCCGCGCCCCCCCACCGCCCCCGCCTCCGCCGCCCCCCCCCCACCTCCGCCGCCTCCGCCCTCACCCCGCCCCCCCCGATCTATAACAGGCAGCGAGTAGATGTGTGAGAGCATTACAGCATAAGTTGTATTCTCATTCTTTTCACTCCTAACCTTGGTTCAGTATCACCCCACAACAGTGTGATAGAGATCAGTAACTCAGAGAAATTGCAGGTGTGATCCACTGCACTACCCTACATTTCAAACTGATTTGTCTCCGGAAATGATTATTTTGCTTAAAACAGCACATTAGGTGGAGCAGTGGGTTGGAACCTGGTCACTTCTGAAACTGAAGTTTAAATCCAGCCCAGACTGGTGGGATGACAGTGCCCTGTATTCAGTGGCTATTGAAGTGTGACAAAAATAGTAATGCTTGATCTTTGGCTTCATATAGTTTAAAATAGTATGGGTAATGAAGGTTTAAAATGGAGGTCGTTCTTTTACATCCACCTGAGAGGGCAGACTCCGTTTAATGTGTCATCTGAAAAACAGCACCTCCAACACTGCAGAGCTCCCTCAGTACTGCACTGGAGTGTCAGCCGGCATTATCTGCTCAAGTTTCTGGAGTGGGACTTGAACCCACGACCTTCTGATTCAGAGGCAAGAGTGCTACCAGGGCTGAGTGGAGTTACAAGAAGTTGCTCAAGGTGAGAACAAGTTCAGCCAAGTGGAGTAGGGTGGTGGTGGATGTGGACTGGTTATCATGTCAGAATGTCTCATGTTCCCTCAAAACAATTAAATGGTGCTCAATCTGAGTGTCTGTTTGCTTAATAGTTAGAATTTTGGACCAAAAAGGAACACAGCTCCACCTTAGCAGCAGAATAATTATTTGGTATAACAGTACTGTCCTTGTAAAACAGTTTCATTCGACTTCTGAGCAATGCCACAGGAGACCCACTAGTTATATATAATATATTAAAAATCTTATGTCTGCATGCACTTCCAGTCTACAAAACCTTACTTCGTTACATTTTTTCTGTTCACTTTTTTCCCCATTAGAAATTTCACTGTTCAAACTTAAAATGGAACTGCCTATGTAAACTTGTCGCACTATAATTTTATTGGTGGCATTGTAGCCCCTCAATTTTGTGTCTGCCAACTCCTCAGCATGTACTGGGGAGAAATCCCTGTCATCCAACCAACTCTGTTTCTCTGCTTCCCAAATTGCTGTAAGTTTTGCTATTTAACTGTAAACATAAAATTGAAGTATATAAAAATAACAGAATGTATGACTTCAAAATGGGAATTGAATTATGTCTGCAAGCCCTCTAACTCTGCTTCATCTGAAGACTACACTTGGTCTTGACTCCCTGTGTGTATCACCACTACCCCTCTGTCTACAAGAATGCAACCAATTCCCTATCCAACCCTGGCCAAAAGCTGTGAAACTGACTGGGCTTTTTTTTAAAAAAAAGTATTTGTTGCATAAGAAATCATAGAAAGGTTACAGCACGGAAGGAGGCCATTCAGCCCATCAAGTCCCCGCCAGCTCTATGCGAGAGCAATCCAGTTAGTCCCGCTCCCCCGCCCTTTCCCCATAGCCCTGCAAATTTTTTCCTTTCAAGTATTTATCCAGTTCTCTTTTGAAGGCCATGATTGAATCTGCCTCCACCACCCCCTCGGGCAGTGCATTCCAGATCCTAACCACTTGCTGTGTAAAAAAAAAAGTTTTTCCTCATGTCACCTTTGGTTCTTTTGCCAATCACCTTAAATCTACATCCTCTGGTTCTTGACCCTTCCGCCAATGGAAACAGTTTCTCTCGATCGACTCTGACTGGACCCTTCAAGAAATAGGAGCAGGAGTAGGCCATACGGCCTCTTGAGCCTGCTCTGCCATTCAATAAGATCATGGCTGATCTTCTACCTCAACTCCACTTTCCCGCCCTATCCCCATATCCCTTGATTCCCTTAGTGTTCAAAAATCTATAGATCTCAGCCTTGAATATACTCAATGACTGAGCATCCACAGCCCTCTGGGGTAGAGAATTCCAAAGATTTACAACCCTCTGAGTGAAGAAATACCTCCTCATCTTGGTCCTAAATGGCCGACCCCTTATCTTGAGACTATGACCCCTAGTTCTAGATGCTCCACCCAAGGGAAACAATCTCTCAGCATCTACCCTGTCAAGCCCTCTCAGAATCTTATATGTTTCAATGAGATCACCTCTCATTCTTCTAAACTCCAGAGAGTATAGGCCCATTTTACTCAATCTCTCCTCATAGGACAACCCTGTCATCCCAGGAATCAATCTAGTGAACCTTTGTTGCACCCCCTTTAAGGCAAGTATGTCCTTCCCTCGGTAAGCAGACCAAAACTGTACGCAGTACTCCAGGTGTGGTCTCACCAGAGCCCTATATAATTGCAGCAAGACTTCCTTACTCTTATACTCCAACCCCCTTGCAATAAAGGCTAACATACCATTTGCCTTCCTAATTGCTTGCTGTACCTGCATGTTAACCTTTTGTGATTCGTGTCCAAAGACATCCAAATCCCTCTGAATACCAACATTTCTTAGTCACTCACCTTTTAAAAAAAACATTCTGCTTTTCTATTCTTCCTACCAAAATGGATAATTTCACATTTCCCCACATTATACTCCATCTGCCACCTTCTCGCCCACTCACTTAACCTGTCTATATCCCTATGCAGCCTCTTTGTGTCCTCCTCACAGTTTACTTTCCCACCTAGCTTTGTATCGTCAGCAAACTTGGATACATTACATTCGGTCCCCTCATCTAAGTCATTAATATAGATTGTAAATAGCTGAGGCCCAAGCACTGATCCCTGTGGCACCCCACTAGTTACAGCCTGCCAATCTGAAAATGACCCGTTTATTTCCACTCTCTGATTTCTGTCCGTTAACCAATCCTTAGTCCATGCTAATATATTACCCCCAATCCCCAATATATTCCCCCTTATCTACCCTACTAGTTACATCCTCAAAAAACTCTAATAGATTTGTCAAACACAATTTCCCTTTCATAAAACCATGCACTGTAGTATATTCCTGCTGATTTGGCTCATATATTTAATTTTCAGATATGAATCAACATTACAACACTAGTGGGACCCATACATATTTTTTCAGTCTTTCGATTATTTTATAATTGTAAATGGCCCACGGGACTGCCCATGATAATTAGGGGCACAGGAGTTTGGAAGATTCGATTTTATTCGTTCATGGGATGTGGGCGTCGCTGGCGAGGCCGGCATTTATTGCCCATCCCTAATTGCCCTTGAGAAGGTGGTGGTGAGCCGCCTTCTTGAACCGCTGCAGTCCGTGTGGTGAAGGTTCTCCCACAGTACTGTTAGGTAGGGAGTTCCAGGATTTTGACCCAGCGACGATGAAGGAACGGCCGATATATTTCCAAGTCGGGAATGGGGTGTGACTTGGAGGGGAACGTGCAGGTGGTGTTGTTCCCATGTACCTGCTGCTCTTGTCCTTCTAGGTGGTAGAGGTCGCGGGTTTGGGAGGTGCTGTCGAAGAAGCCTTGGTGCATCCTGTGGATGGTACACACTGCAGCCACATTGCACCAGTGGTAAAGGGAGTGAATGTTTAGGGTGGTGGATGAGGTGCCAATCAAGTGGGCTGCTTTGTCCTGGATGGTGTCGAGCTTCTTGAGTGTTGTTGGAGCTGCACTCATCCAGGCAAGTGGAGAGTATTCCATCACGCTCCTGACTTGTGCCTTGTAGATGGTGGAAAGGCTTTGGGGAGTCAGGAGGTGAGTCACTCGCCGCAGAATACCCAGCCTCTGACCTGCTCTTCTAGCCACAGTATTTATGTGGCTGGTCCAGTTAAGTTTCTGGTCAATGGTGACCCCCAGAATGTTGATGGTGGGGGATTCGGCAATGGAAATGCCGTTGAATGTCAAGACTGGAGCAAGTGCCTGTAGTGCCACAGATACCAGCTGAGCAGGCTTCTGATGCATCTTGAGTTGTGGCCAAAGATACATTTTTGGGCTGCAATTTGAAATGGAAGGGGGCAACATTTATTTTTTTTTAAAGTATATATAGATTAATAAGAATTAAAACACTGAACATTTACCTGGCTACTTGCTTCGCAGATAGGAAAAGAAAAATGGCTAACGGAGAGGAGTTTGAGAAAACAAAAATTAATCTGCACAGCCACCCGGTGGGCCGAGGGTGGAAATCCAACAATCGGAGAGCAGTCGTAGCAGTGAATGTGTCGCGGAGCATCACAGACTGTTACATAACATTAGAAAGTTCTATTAGGCCAGTGTTGCCCACAGCTGTCACAGGAAAAAAGATACATGGGGCTTTTCGGTGGAATGTGGCAGGACATAACTAATTTAATAATCTATAGATTATAGCCTTAATCTTATTTTATTATAATTATTCATTGGCCTCAGTGCTTTCATTTATATGCTCCAGCCTCCAGTGCTTCCCTGCCCTGACCTCCACTCTTGCCGCCCCAGTCCTTGTATCAAATTCACTGGAAACGGTAAATCCTAAAATATTACACGCACAATATGTAGTCTAGAAATTACATAAAATATTGCACTTAAATTCCAATGTAAAGCCCTTTTAATATACAACTGAATCTATTTTTTAAATTTGTATTTATCCAAATTCCCTCTAGTTCAATAACTTGTATTTATTATCCATTTTAATTTTAATTTATTCTAGATATTTTGACTTCTTGGTTGGAGTCCTTGCTCTCTGTTCTTGAGATCCAGGTGAAGCGTTGTAGCATGCCCAGGATAACAAACAGAGGACCCGTCTTTAGATTACTTCAGGTACTGGTTCAATCCTGTGCCTAAACCTTGTTTTGGGCTTTAACTACTGAACATATTTATTAAATCATTAATAGTCCACAAGAATAGTAGTAATAAAACATTTTTACAGTAGTTAGCTCCATTAGCTCCTCATAGTAGAAAATAATATAGTTCGCAAATCTGTGCTAAAACTATGCCAGAGTTTTTTTTTGCATCGTGACTTTTTCCCTTTTCATTAACTATGGGAGTTCTGTACCTCGATTAGCCTCCAAATCAAATTTGCCAGAATGCTGATAAATACTTCCAAAACAGTTACTGGGGCTTCGTGAATCGAAGTAACTGTTAAATTATAAAAGCTACTAACCAGGAACGTATCTGAACAAATTACATAGAATATTTGTATTTGAATTAAGTGATCAGATTCCTCCCCAAAGTAAACTGCCCGGTAACCGGCTATACAATCATTGGTACATTTTTGTCACAGCTTAACTATGATCTGTGAGTGAAATTGATTTTTAACCCCTTGTGTACTGTGACAGAATTGAAGAAGCCAGTGTAAAGCTGAATATTAAATAAAAACACAGTCTTTAATGTACATATTCCCCTATCAATATAAACAATCTGTCCTCTGGTTTAAAGTGATCAACACCACAAGATCCACTTTTAATATATTAAAAGTGATATGTCTAACACACCAGGGGCAGAATTTTAACTGTGAAAAACGGGTGGGGTGGGAGGGGCGTTGAAAACTGCAACAATTTCAGACCCGCCCCCAACCCGCCCATTTCTGGTTTTTACTGGGGCGGGACGAGGGGTGGGCAACCAACCCACTCCCAGGAGGCGGGTTGGTCACTAAAACCTTTCCATTTTGAAAGGTTTTGCGATTTCAACCTCTGGGGGCCGGGATTCCCGGGTCTCCTCCTTCATGCCACGTGAGAGGAGGCGAGAAGGCCCAAAACTGCAGGTAAATGCCTTTCTGGCACAGCATGGGCCCAGAGGAGCAGGAGTGCTTCCCCCAGGCCCAACAAGCCAACCTGCAGTGACCGCCCCCCAACGATCACGGACCACTGCTATGACCCCCCCCCACCCCGATACCGACCCTGACCCCCTCCGGTGACTGACTGACCGACCCCCCCGCCCCGATCCCTCCCCCCATGACTTACTGCTCCGATGACTGATCTCCTCTCTCCCCCCCCCCCCCCCCCCCCGGATGACTGACCTATGCCCATCGGTGCCCCTGTGCCCACCCCCACCCCCATCCCCATCCATACAATCTAAGACTTACCTTTTCATGTCCTCTTCCTTGCTCTGCTCCCGTCCAACTGAGGCCAGCCTGTCAATCATGCCGGCCAGTCGGATGGCAAACCCACAAAAAAAATGACGTCCTCACATCAAAATCGTAAGGACATCCGGGAAACCCGTACTTCTGGATTTCCCATCCGCAATTCGACACTCCCCCGCCCCGGGTCAAAATCCTGGCCCAGATGTCGCACTTTTACAGATGTAAAACAACCTTAAAATGGTGTTTGCTTCTGACCTGGAATATGAAACTGACCAGAGCATTTGCAAAGTTCCCTGATCAAACAATATTTAAACTGAGCCTCATTTTTCTTAACAATTAAAGCTTGTGGCCTTGAGGGAACACACCTCCACTGTAGCAGAATGAGGCATTATGCATTAGATGGTATAAAACTCCTGTCTTTCTAAAACATTACATCATCCAACTTACTGTGAACAAAAAACAATCATTTCATGCTAGTTTCTTCTGATCTGGAGCAAAGAATTTACAAACACCTGCAAACTTCCCTCACCAATGGCAGTTAACCCATGTCTAGCAATTAAACTTGTAGCCTTAAAGGGTTGGCCAGGTTGAACACAACCATCCCACAGTAGAAGATAAACATGTTGTGCATTATATCCTCCAACTTGCTGTGAGCAGCACCATAGGCGATGTACTAGTATATCTGGAAATGTGTTACTCCCTTTATACTCAATGAGCTGTTCTAATTATGTCATCCATACTCTTGCCATTATCTATTCAACCCATGACCTCATCCAATCAAATGCTTGATTTGAAAGGAAGTGAGCAAGGTTGTTTTGGTACTACAATTTGAAGTGCCAACTCAGGATTCTCAACTTTAGAAGACTGGGTTTTCATAAGAGATCAATTATCTGTTCAAATTTTAGATAGTACACTCTAGGTCAGTTTAAGCAAATGCACAAGTATGTGATATTTACCAGAGTTCTAAAATTCTTACCTTGTCTTATCGCAGATTTGCATTTGTTGATAGTAATGTGTAAAATTGTGTGACAATAGCAGGATATATTCTGTAAAATCTCAAACTGTGTTGGCTGAACATATTTGGTGCATAAATCTCTCTAATCACTAGTGGAGGCACACAGCAGTGGGTTAATTACATGCAAATGAAACTGTTGTTTAAAGTGGTTCCATCTGTGAATTTTCTGCACTGATCCAGTATACAGTGCTTGCCAAGAACTGTTTCCATAAACCAACAAACCTCTGTCTGAACTTTTCTATAAACCAACAATTTTCCCATTAAAGTATGTAGGGAATGAATTCCTGGTGAACCTAAGTTCCCTTTAACAGAACATTTCCATAAACCAGATGTCATTAACTGGTGTGCACTCTGAGTGATTATGGTATATTAATATGTGTTCCAGTGAAAGCTGCACAATGTTTTCACTGTAATTGAGTATAGATTTTTTTTAGTACTTACTGAGAAACCAAAGTGAGATCAAAATAGGTAATAGAAGAGGAGGTAACTGGGGGTGATGTCAGCCTCGGATCCCATCTTCCACCCTCTGTAAACTTGAGCTCATCCAAAACTCTGCTGCCGGTATACTAACTCGCACCAAGTCACGTTCACCCATCGCTCATGTGCTTACTGACCTACATTGGCTCCTGGTCCAGCAATGCCTCAAATTTAAAATTCTCATCCTTGTGTTGATATCCCTGCATAGCCTCGCCCCTCCCTATCTCTGTAACCTACTCCAACCCTACAACCCTCTGAGTACTCTGCATTCCTCCAATTTTTGTGCATTCCCGGTTTCCTTCACACCTATATTGGCGGCTGTGCCTTCAGCTGTCTGGGACCCAAGCACTGGAATTCCCTCCCTAACTCTCTCCACCTCTCTACCTCTCTCCTCCTTTTAAGAAGCTCCTTAAAACCTACCTGTTCGACCAAGCTTTTGGTCACCTGTTCTAATGTTTCCTTGTGTGGCTCGGTGTCAAATTCTGGTCTGATTGCACTCCTGTGAAGCGCCTTGGGACGCCTTACTATGTTAAAGGTGCTATATAAATACCAGTTGTTGTTGCATTAGGTTTGTTTCATGAAGGCCCAAATGTGTTCTTTAAATGGTCTACATAGGTCACAGCAGCTTTGCATCAGTATGAACTATGTAATGTGATTCAAGTGCGAAGTCAAATCCAGTTTAGGGAAGAAGTTGCAGTATAACTGCATGGGAGCCCAGTATTTACAGTAGAACTTGTCTCAAGGACTTTGTGCAAGTGTTTTGTCATTTTTGCTAGTCTGATAACTGACTGGGGCTGTTGATGTTTATGGATGTCTACGAGCCTTGGTGATCGAAATGAGCCATTTCACAAAACTTTGACCTCAGTGCCTAATTCAAAGTGTGCTTTTCTCTGTGTATAGCAATGTCTCATTTTTCCTTTTGCAAATATACAACCAAAGTGTTAAGGTAAGTCGCATAAAAACAGAAAATGCCAGAAATGTACAGCGAGTTCATCAGTATCTGGAAAGGGAATAGACATTTTAACAAGTGCTGCATAGTTGTGGGTGGCTTGTGGCAAGCCAGGCAGTTGTGTTCCCATTTGTATTCTCCCAGGTGAAGCTTTTTTTCCAGCACGTCACTGTACAGTGTACGCCTTTCTCCCTCCCCCATTTACTTGAGTCCCTGTGGACTCTAGATTGAGAGGGTTGTCGTGTGTTTCCTAACTTGCAGTACTGTCTTTAACAGTTCCCAGTTTTGATTTGGGTTGATAATCTGAGTCAACTAACCGCTTTCTCCATTGGTGACTGTAAAAGCTGCTGGAATAATTTATGTAATATATTACGTACTTGTGTACACAAGATAATCTATGCTTTTCAGCCGAGATAACCTGAAAAAAAATCTTAGTGCATTTTATGAGTGAGTCATTTCAGTTACCGCAGCTCCCCGGAGAGAAAGAAGTTTAATTTTTCTGTGCACTGACTGCCGCTGCTGTACAGAGCAGGAGATTGGAAATCGGAGGATGCAGCAGGAGACTGGGTGCCAGGAAAAGACTGCTGCTGGAGAGTCCATAACAGAGAGGAGATTGGGATCAGGTGAGCTTACTTCCCAGGACGGAGCAACAGTATCATCCATGTGATGTACATATAAGCCCCAAGCAGTGACCTGAATTTCTAGTCTAATAAGTGAATGAGTATGGTATATTTCTTTGGGCAATTATTTTAACTGTATATAAGCGCTTGTCTGTGGGGAAGAGAAATTGAGAGGTGGAGTTTGGCAGTGCAGTAAAACTGCTTCCACGATTCCAGTAAAAGTTGCAGGCTTTGCTTTTTATTCATTTTATGTTTTTTTTTCAGTGGATCCCAGCTGAGTTTGGAAAGTGTCCTAAATGGGACTACAAGGAGGAGGAGGCGGCAGCAGCAGGAATAAATGTCACTGCTTCGTGAGATAGAGAACATGCTCTTGTGCAGTGACTTGGTGCTTGATCCTTTTGCTGTGTCTGTGTGCTTTAATCTGTTGATTAGTGTGGTATTGTGATTCAGCATTTGAAGACTACAAGGGAAATGGTATTGTTTACTCTCTGTAATTTGCTCTAAATTGGATTCACAGTGGACAGCAAACAAATAAGTTAGGCAGTAATTATTAGCAGCATAAAGTTGGCTTCAATTTTGAAATGAATTTTAAATAAAATGGCTTTTTTCTTTTTACCCCTGAAGGTTGAGAGTTGATGATTCTTAAATGTTTTTAAGGGATTTATCTATAGGAAGGGATTTTAAATTCTAAATCATGCTAGAATTAACATAAGAAAGATTGTTCATCACCCTTTCCTATCTGCTGAACAGATATAGGAGAGAGGGAGTTACTTAAAATGCTGCCTAGTTGCAGATGGTTGCTTATTCCTCAGTTACTTAGACTTGTGTCTCTTGCTGATGGAGCAAATACTTTTAATGAGGTTGTATATTTATATTTTTGGATACTTTGCATAATCATTCTGGATATACTTGTTATAAAATCTAATGTGTAAGCCACACTCCTATAATATTGCCACTTAAGTCCAAACCGGAAGTTGTGTTGATCTGTAGATTGTTCCAGTGTGTTCAGAGGATACAAGAACATACACCAGTAACACCTATACACACCACAGTAATTGGTATCGTAGTAGAGGAAATAGGATAATTACCTGGATGAATTCTATTGTGTACGTGATTCCTTAATTCTTTCAAATGACTTGTCTCCACTTTGATGTTTTCACTATTGTATGTTGCTGATATGGGGGTATTGCATTGCTGGAATAATGTATTGCTGGATACTGGAATGATATGTAGTAGTCATTGGTTATGTAGTACTATCCTTTTAATCTGCCTCTCCACCTCTCTCTTCTCATTTAGACCCTCCTTAAAACTCACCCACCCCTCCTAATGTCTCCTTCTTTGGCTCGGTGTCCATTTTTGACTGATTACGCCTCTCTGAAACCCCTTGGGACATTTTTCTATCTTAAAGGTGCTATATAAATGTAAGATGTTGTTGAATCCTTTGAAGATCTAGTGACTTAATTCAGATAATTGTGGGAGAAAAATGGATTGGGGTTAGAATTGCAACTTGAAATACTTATGTATCAGTGACAAGATTCTGCTTGTGGTGGTTGATCTTCTTCATAATTCATAGACTTGTTCACCTATTCTTTCACACTTAATATTTGCTATGGTCAAGTACCATATACTCCACTCCTGCTATACTTAGAGTTGTGCAGGCTCCATACAGATGTCATGCTGTACTTCACTATACAACACAAAAAGGTTAGCTTTCCAGCTGAGGAACATTCTTTGTCCAAAGATGTGCACATGATTTAAATAATGTGGCATTTCTGCACCAACATCAGAAGTATAACGTATGTAACTTTTATTTGTTTACTCCCAGAGTGTTAGAACCTGAAGAAATGTGCACAATTCTGTAGTTTCCCACTCCCTAATAGCCATGAGTTACAGAAAATCCTTGTTTGCATACATGCTACGAAAGCAAAGATCCAACTCGTTATTACAGTAAATAAATCACTGAAGATTATCATCCTATTTCCATAGCTGTCACTTGAAAGTTTACTCTGCAGCGACATGACTGCCTGTGGTTATTTCCACAGGTGAAGAATTCCAGGTTGAAAGATCTTTTTGGCTAAATTTTACTGGAGTGATTTTAATGTGGGCTATTAACCTATTAATGTAATTTGACTCTCTTATTCTAGGACATTGTGCTTCTTCAGGTTTATGTATACAGGTGATATCCCCAAGTGATTACTTAAGTGTTAAAGAGCCATGTTTATCATAAAGACACTCTTTGCTGAACACTTTTTCCACAAACTTTTTTTCAGAGGTGGGGAGAGAGAAAACCTGTACATCTTCAGCACAATATCATGCAAGTGACACATTGATGACTTTCAGTGCTAGTCATAATATTGTATAATTGATTTTGTCAACAAAGAAATTTTCCCAAGCACTTTGTCATGAAGACTGTGCCCCTTTAAGCAAGCAGTTCTGTAAACAAGCCTCCTCTTAAGTTCTACGATCCTAGTTTGGTCCGCAGACATATGACCTTGAATGCATTTGTACATTGTGCAGCCTATATGTGGCTCTTTTGGATTGGCTCAGAAAAGCATCAAGCAGCTGGGTCCCCATTTTAGCAGTTAGCTTGCAGTCGAGCTGTATCTGAATTCGCATCTTCTAAGATGCTGTCTACATGTGTACAGCTGCAGCGCAGAGATATTATGCACACAATCAAAACTGGAGAGACACACAAAGGTGTCAGTAGTTGCTAATCCAAGCTTTCCATTAGCTTAGTTTCATATTTTGTGGATGTTCTTGTACCTTATTTATATGGCTTCTGGTGGTTCCAATGGGGACCCCGAGTCTGCAATATGATCGGGTTCCATGTGTTCTGAATTTGCCCTGTTTTATCCTACAGACAGGATTTGCAGATCAGCAGCAAGTACATATGTGTAATTCAAAAATAGCTAGCCTTTCTGAAGTAACTGTGCAAGTCCACGATCATACAAGATACCAGGTTGTGTTTGTGACTTTACTGTCCTGGTTACAGTGTGATGTTGGGGAAAGCTCCATGCAGGCGAGTAGTAATTAAACCACATTGCTGGTCTGTATAAGCTCCGTGCGGGCCAGTAGTATTTAAACCACATTGCCGGTCTGTATAAGCGCCGTGCAGGCCTGTAGTATTTAAACCACATTGCCGGTCTGTATAAGCTCCGTGCGGGCCAGTAGTATTTAAACCACATTGCCGGTCTGTATAAGCTCCGTGCAGGCCTGTAGTATTTAAACCACATTGCCGGTCTGTATAAGCTCCGTACGGGCCAGTAGTATTTAAACCACATTGCCGGTCTGTATAAGCTCCGTGCAGGCCAGTAGTATTTAAACCACATTGCCGGTCTGTATAAGCTCCGTACAGGCCAGTAGAATTTAAACCACATTGCCGGTCTGTATAAGCTTCGTGCGGGCCAGTAGTATTTAAACCACATTGCCGGTCTGTATAAGCTCCGTGCGGGCCTGTAGTATTTAAACCACATTGCCGGTCTGTATAAGCTCCGTGCGGGCCAGTAGTATTTAAACCACATTGCCGGTCTGTAAAAGCTCCGTGCAGGCCAGTGGTATTTAAACCACATTGCCGGTCTGTAAAAGCTCCGTGCAGGCCAGTAGTATTTAAACCACATTGCCGGTCTGTATAAGCTCCGTACAGGCCAGTGGTATTTAAACCACATTGCCGGTCTGTATAAGCTCCGTACAGGCCAGTGGTATTTAAACCACATTGCCGGTCTGTATAAGCTCCGTGCGGGCCAGTAGTATTTAAACCACATTGCCGGTCTGTATAAGCTCCGTGCAGGCCAGTAGTATTTAAACCACATTGCCGGTCTGTATAAGCTCCATGCAGGCCAGTAGTATTTAAACCACATTGCCGGTCTGTATAAGCTCCATGCAGGCCAGTAGTAATTAAACCACATTGCCGGTCTGTATAAGCTCAGTGCGGGCCAGTAGTATTTAAACCACATTGCCGGTCTGTATAAGCTCCGTGTGGGCCAGTAGTATTTAAACCACATTGCCGGTCTGTATAAGCTCCGTGCGGGCCAGTAGTATTTAAACCACATTGCCGGTCTGTATAAGCTCCGTACAGGCCAGTAGTATTTAAACCACATTGCCGGTCTGTATAAGCTCCGTACATGCCAGTAGTATTTAAACCACATTGCCAGTCTGTATAAGCTCCGTGAGGGCCAGTGGTATTTAAACCACATTGCCGGTCTGTATAAGCTCCGTACATGCCAGTAGTATTTAAACCACATTGCCGGTCTGTATAAGCTCCGTGCAGGCCAGTAGTATTTAAACCACATTGCCGGTCTGTATAAGCTCCGTACATGCCAGTAGTATTTAAACCACATTGCCGGTCTGTATAAGCTCTGTACAGGCCAGTAGTATTTAAACCACATTGCCGGTCTGTATAAGCTCCGTACATGCCAGTAGTATTTAAACCACATTGCCGGTCTGTATAAGCTCCGTACATGCCAGTAGTATTTGAACCACATTGCCGGTCTGTATAAGCTCCGTGTGGGCCTGTAGTATTTAAACCACATTGCCGGTCTCTATAAGCTCCATGTGGGCCAGTAGTATTTAAACTACATTGCCGGTCTGTATGAGCTCTGTACAGGCCAGTAGTATTTAAACCACTTGCCGGTCTGTATAAGCTCCGTGCAGGCCAGTGGCAATTAAACCACATTGCCGGTCTGTATAAGCTCCGTACAGGCCAGTAGTATTTAAACCACATTGCCGATCTGTATAAGCTCCATGCGGGCCAGTAGTATTTAAACCACATTGCCAGTCTGTATAAGCTCCGCACAGGCCAGTAATATTTAAACCACATTGCCGGTCTGTATAAGCTCCGTGCGGGCCAGTAGTATTTAAACCACATTGCCGGTCTGTATAAGCTCTGTGCGGGCCAGTAGTATTTAAACCACATTGCCGGTCTGTAAAAGCTCCGTACGGGCCAGTAATATTTAAACCACATTGCCGGTCTGTATAAGCTCCGTGCGGGCCAGTAGTATTTAAACCACATTGCTGGTCTGTACAAGCTCCGTGCAAGCCAGTAGTAATTAAACCACATTGCTGGTCTGTATAAGCTCCGTACAGGCCAGTAGTATTTAAAACACATTGCTGGCCTGTATAAGCTCCGTGCAGGCCAGTAGTAATTAAACTACATTGCCGGTCTGTATAAGCTCCGTACATGCCAGTAGTATTTAAACTACATTGCCGGTCTGTATAAGCTCCGTGCGGGCCAGTAGTAATTAAACCACATTGCCGGTCTGTATAAGCTCCGTACATGCCAGTAGTATTTAAACCACATTGCCGGTCTGTATAAGCTCCGTACATGCCAGTAGTAATTAAACTACATTGCTGATCTGTATAAGCTCCGTGCGGGCCAGTAGTATTTAAACCACATTGCTGGTCTGTACAAGCTCCGTGCAAGCCAGTAGTAATTAAACCACATTGCCGGTCTGTATAAGCTCCGTGCAGGCCAGTAGTATTTAAACCACATTGCTGGTCTGTATAAGCTCCGTACAGGCCAGTAGTATTTAAAACACATTGCTGGCCTGTATAAGCTCCGTGCAGGCCAGTAGTAATTAAACCACATTGCCGGTCTATATAAGCTCCGTACATGCCAGTAGTATTTAAACCACATTGCCGGTCTGTATAAGCTCCGTGCGGGCCAGTAGTATTTAAACCACATTGCCGGTCTGTATAAGCTCCGTGTGGGCCAGTAGTATTTAAACCACATTGCCGGTCTGTATAAGCTCCGTACATGCCAGTAGTATTTAAACCACATTGCCGGTCTGTATAAGCTCCGTACATGCCAGTAGTAATTAAACTACATTGCTGATCTGTATAAGCTCTGTACAGGCCAGTAGTATTTAAACCAAATTGCCGGTCTGTATAAGCTCCGTGCAGGCCAGTAGTATTTAAACCAAATTGCCGGTCTGTATAAGCTCCGTGCAGGCCAGTAGTATTTAAACCAAATTGCCCGTCTGTATAAGTTCCGTGCAGGCCAGTAGTATTTAAACCACATTGCCGGTCTGTATAAGCTCCGTACAGGCCAGTAGTATTTAAACCACATTGCCGGTCTGTATAAGCTCCGTGCAGGCCAGCAGTATTTAAACCACATTTCCGGTCTGTAAAAGCTCCGTGCAGGCCAGTAGTATTTAAACCACATTGCCGGTCTGTATAAGCTTCGTGTGGGCCAGTAGTATTTAAACCACATTGCCGGTCTGTATAAGCTCCGTACGGGCCAGTAGTATTTAAACCACATTGCCGGTCTGTATAAGCTCCGTACATGCCAGTAGTATTTAAACCACATTGCCGGTCTGTATAAGCTCCGTACAGGCCAGTGGCAATTAAACCAAATTGCCGGTCTGTATAAGCGCCGTACAGGCCAGTAGTAAGTAAACCACATTGCTGGTCTGTATAAGCTCCATGTGGGCCAGTGGTATTTAAACCACATTGCTGGTCTGTATAAGCTCCATGTGGGCCAGTGGTATTTAAACCACATTGCCGGTCTGTATAAGCTCCGTGCAGGCCAGTGGTATTTAAACCACATTGCCGGTCTGTATAAGCTCCGTGCGGGCCAGTAGTATTTGAACCACATTGCCGGTCTGTATAAGCTCCATGCGGGCCAGTAGTAATTAAACCACATTGCCGGTCTGTATAAGCTCCGTGCAGGCCAGTAGTATTTAAACCACATTGCCGGTCTGTATAAGCTCTGTGCGGGCCAGTAGTATTTAAACCACATTGCCGGTCTGTATAAGCTCCGTGCAGGCCAGTAGTATTTAAACCACATTGCCGGTCTGTATAAGCTCCGTGCGGGCCAGTAGTATTTAAACCACATTGCTGGTCTGTATAAGCTCCGTGTGGGCCAGTGGTATTTAAACCACATTGCCGGTCTGTGTAAGCTCCGTACATGCCAGTAGTATTTAAACCACATTGCCGGTCTGTATAAGCTCCGTACAGGCCAGTAGTATTTAAACCACATTGCCGGTCTGTATAAGCTCCGTACAGGCCAGTAGTATTTAAACCACATTGCCGATCTGTATAAGCTCCGTACAGGCCAGTAGTATTTAAACCACATTGCCGGTCTGTATAAGCTCCGTGCAGGCCAGTAGTATTTAAACCACATTGCCAGTCTGTATAAACTCTGTGCAGGCCAGTAGTAATTAAAGTATGGGAGGGCTGAAGTGGGCAGCCATAAAAAAATCGTTGGCCTAATGGCAAGTAATGCTGGTGATAGCTATTTAGTTTGCCTGCCAGTGATAGAAACATTGAAAATATGAGCAGTTGTAGGCCATTCGGTCCTTCGAGCCTGTTCCGCCATTCAATATGATCATGGCTGATCCTCCAACTGAATACCATATTCCTGCTCTCTCCCCATACCCCTTGATGCCTTTTGTGTCCAGAAATCTATCTAGCTCCATCTTAAATATATTCAGTGAATTGGTCTCCACAGCCTTCTGTGGTAGAGAATTCCACGGGTTCACCACCCTCTGAGTGAAGAAATTTCTCCTAATCTCAGTCCTAAATGTCTTACCCCGTATCCTGAGACTGTGACCCCTCGTTTTGGATCCCCCAGCCAGGGGAAACATCCTCCCTGCATCCAGTCTGTCTAGCCCTGTCAGAATTTTATATGTTTCAATGAGATCCCCTCTCATCCTTCTCAACTCGAGTGAATACAGGCCTAGTTGACCCAATCTCTCCTCATACGACAGTCCTGCCATCCCGGGAATCAGTCTGGTGAACCTTCGCTGCCCTCCCTCCATGGCAAGTATATCCTTTCTTAGGTAAGGAGACCAAAACTGCACACAATACTCCAGGTGTGGTTTCACCAAGGCTGTGCATAACTGCAGTAAGACATCCTTGCTCCTATACTCAAATCCTCTTGCAATGAAGGCCAACATAACATTTGCCTTCCTAACTGCTTGCTGCACCTGCATGTTTGCTTTCAGTGACTGGTGTACAAGGACACCCAGGTCCCTTTGTCCATCAACATTCCCCAATCTATCACCATTTAAATAATACTCTGCCTTTCTGTTTTTCCTTCCAAAGTGGATAACTTCACATTTATCCACATTATACAGCATCTGCCATGTATTTGCCCACTCACTCAACTTGTCTAAATCGCCTTGAAGCCTCTTTGCATCCTCCTCACAACTCACAATCCCACCCAGTTTAGTGTAGTCAGCAAACTTGAAAATATTACATTTGGTTCCCTCATCCAAATCATTGATATATATTGTGAATAGCTGGGGCCCAAGCACTGATCCCTGCGGTACCCCACTAGTCACTGCCTGCCACCCCGAAAAAGACCCATTTATTCCTACTCTCTGTTTCCTGTCTGTTAACCAATTTTCAATCCATGCCAGTATATTACCCCCAATCCCATGTGCTTTAATTTTGTGCATTAACCTCTTATGTGGGACTTTATCAAAGGCCTTCTGAAAATCCAAATAAACCACATCCACTGGTTCTCCCTTATCTATTCTACCAGTTACATCCTCAATAAACTCCAGTAGGTTTGTCAAACATGATTTTCCCTTTCATAAATCCATGTTGACTTTGTCTCATCCCGTTGATATTTTCTAAGTGTCCTATTATCACATCCTTTATAATAGACTCTATCATTTTCCCTACTATTGATGTCAGGCTAACCGGTCTATAGTTCCCTGTTTTCTCTCTCCCTCCTTTTTTAAATAGTGGGGTTACATTTGCCGCCCTCCAATCTGCAGGAACTGTTCCATAATCTATAGAATTTTGGAAGATGACAACTAATGCATCCACTATTTCCATGGCTACCTCTTTTAGTACTCTGGGATGCAGATTATCAGGCCCTGGGGATTTATCAGCTTTCAGTCCCATTAATTTCTCCAGCACTATTGTTTTACTAATACTAATTTCCTTTAATTCCTCCTTCTCACTAGTCCCTTGGTCCCCTAGCATTTCTGGGAAGTTATTTGTGTCCTCTTCTGTGAAGACAGAACCAAAGTATTTGTTTAATTGCTCTGCCATTTCCTTGCTCTCCATTATAAATTCTCCTGTTTCTGACTGTAAGGGACCTACATTTGTCTTCACTAATCTTTATCTTTTTACATACTTGTAGAAGCTTTTACAGTCCACTTTTATGTTCCTTGCAAGTTTACTCTCATACTCTATTTTTCCCCTCTTAATCAATCTCTTGGTCCTTTTTTGCTGAATTCGCTTAATGATTTGTCTTTGGAGGTAGGGAATAAAACTCCCTTAATAAGTTGTGGTCTCTGCCTCTGGAGGTAGTGCTGTAGTGTTTAAGTGGAATTTACACATTCTGTTGGTGCCTCAAAAACCAGAAAATGTAAATTTATATTAAAAAAACAATTCCCCTGTTGAACTGAATGTTACATTCTGTTCAAGCACCTTGGTTG
This sequence comes from Heptranchias perlo, assembly GCF_035084215.1. Lineage (NCBI taxonomy): Eukaryota > Metazoa > Chordata > Chondrichthyes > Hexanchiformes > Hexanchidae > Heptranchias > Heptranchias perlo. Next base: position 15,192,289 of record NC_090370.1, read on the forward strand.
CATACTCTTCATGGCATAATGCTGTGAATCTCTGACTATTTAAGCTTGTGTTTTTTTATCCATGTCCCTTTTAAAAGCTATTATGGATTCTGCTTTCATCACTGTTTCTGACAGGGCATTTCCATGTCCTAACAACCCTCTAAATAAACAAAGAAATACCTCTAAACTCTTCCTCTGTTCTTTTGGTGGTGATCCTAAATTTATGCCCTCTAGTTAATGACTGATTGAAATAGCTTGTCCCAATTTACCTTATCAAAGCTCCTCAAAATTGTGAACCCCTCTATCAGATCTCCTCTTAATCCTCTCTGCTCAAATAAAAGGAGCCCCAGTTTCTCTAGTCTCTCCTCATAACTAAAGCCTCTCATCCCTGGTATCATCTTAGTGAATCTCTTCTGCACCCTCTCCATAACCTTGACATCCTCCCAAAATAATGCACCAAAACTGTATACAATATTCTACTGTGGCCTGACCAATCATTTGTATTACGTTTAGTATTACCTTTTTGCTTTTGTACTCTTATACCCATATTTATAATGTGGAGATGCCGGTGATGGACTGGGGTTGACAATTGTAAACAATTTTACAACACCAAGTTATAGTCCAGCAATTTTATTTTAAATTCACAAGCTTTCGGAGGCTTCCTCCTTCGTCAGGTGAACGATGTGAAAATGAAATCCTCGAAATGAAATCGCATTTATAATTCACAGAACAATGCTTGGTGAGTACAGACAGTTTTTTCAACTGCCCGTTGCCAAGGCAATCAGTGTGCAGACAGACAGGTGTTACCTGCCAGGTCTGACAGAATATACAAATCACCAAAAAAAAACAACAAACAAAAAAAAACAGAGATAGAGAGGTAGAAACATAGAAGAGACAGCAACTGACCCGTTATATTAAAAACAGATAACATTTGTTCGCTGGTGGGGTAACGTGTAGCGTGACATGAACCCAAGATCCCGGTTGAGGCCGTCCTCATGGGTGCGGAACTTGGCTATCAATTTCTGCTCGACGATTTTGCGTTGTCGTGTGTCTCGAAGGCCGCCTTGGAGTACGCTTACCCGAAGGTCGGTGGATGAATGTCCATGACTGCTGAAGTGTTCCCCGACTGGGAGGGAACCCTCCTGTTTGGCGATTGTTGCGCGGTGTCCGTTCATCCGTTGTCGCAGCGTCTGCATGGTCTCGCCAATGTACCATGCTCTGGGGCATCCTTTCCTGCAACGTATGAGGTAGACAACGTTGGCCGAGTCACAGGAGTATGAACCATGCACCTGGTGGGTGGTGTCCTCTCGTGTGATGGTGGTATCTGTGTCGATGATCTGGCATGTCTTGCAGAGGTTACCGTGGCAGGGTTGTGTGGTGTCGTGGACGCTGTTCTCTTGAAAGCTAGGTAATTTGCTGCGAACGATGGTCTGTTTGAGGTTGGGTGGCTGTTTAAAGGCGAGTAGTGGAGGTGTGGGGATGGCCATAGCGAGGTGTTTGTCCTCATTGATGACATGTTGAAGGCTGCGGAGAACATGGCGTAGTTTCTCCGCTCCGGGGAAGTACTGGACGACAAAGGGTACTCTGTTGGTTGCGTCCCGTGTTAGTCTCCTGAGGAGGTCTATGCGATTTTTTGCTGTGGCCCGTCGGAACTGTCGATCGATGAGTCGAGCGTCATATCCCGTTCTTACTAGGGCGTCTTTCAGCGTCTGTAGGTGTCCATCGCGTTCCTCCTTGTCTGAGCAGACCCTGTGTATTCGCAGGGCCTGTCCATAGGGGATGGCCTCTTTGACGTGGTTAGGGTGGAAGCTGGAAAAGTGGAGCATCGTGAGGTTGTCCGTGGGCTTGCGGTAGAGTGAGGTGCTGAGGTGCCCGTCTTTGATGGAGATTCATGTGTCCAAGAAAGAAACTGATTCTGAGGAGTAGTCCATGGTGAGCTTGATGGTGGGATGGAACTTGTTGATGTTATCGTGTAGTCTCTTTAGTGATTCCTTGCCGTGGGTCCATAGAAAGAAAATGTCGTCGATGTATCTGGTGTATAGTGTTGGTTGGAGGTCTTGTGCAGTGAAGAAGTCCTGCTCGAACTTGTGCATGAAAATGTTGGCGTATTGGGGTGCGAATTTGGTCCCCATGGCTGTTCCGTGTGTTTGGGTAAAGAACTGGTTATCGAAGGTGAAGACATTGTGATCCAGGATGAAGCGGATGAGTTGTAGGATGGCTTCCGGAGATTGGCTGTTGTTGGTGTTGAGTATTGATGCTGTCGCAGCGATGCCATATTTATAAAACCTAGGATCTCATGTCTTTACAGCTTCATTAACTTGCCCTCTCACCTTTTAAAGGTGTGTGCATCTGAACCCCATAATCTCTCTGCTCCTCAACTTCTTTTAAAGTTTTACCATTTAGTGTATATTTCATCTCCTTATTCTTTCTCCCAAAATGTAACACCTAACATTTCTCTGCATTAAATTTCATCTGACATCTAGGGGCTCAATTTTCAGATGGCCGAGCGGGTGCGTTCGTGGCGGGGGACTCCTAAAATTGGGGATTCCCGGAGCGGGTCCGGAGCCCGGCTCCAACCTGCCCACTTCCGGGTTCCCCAATGACGCGAATCGGTGCGCGCGCAGCCCCCGCATGCGGGACTCCCACCGGCAATCAAAGCCGGCAGGATCCCACTTAAGATCATTATCTGGGTACTTGAGGTCATTTACAGACCTCATTAGTTGGAGATTTTAGGATGATTCGGATTTTGGACTACCCAGAGCGTGTTTCCCATGCTAGGGGAAACACTCCCTGTTTAAACAGATGTGTTGCAGCCAGCAGCCAGTGGCAGCTGCAGAGGTCCATTTAAAAGGTGCAGGGTAAACCCTCATTCATTGCAGCAGGGCACTCCGTCACCTCAGACAAAGCTTTGCCTGCCACACCGTTATCTCCACACTCCAAATTATTAAATCATACCCTAAACTCTGCTGTCCAAACACATTTACCTACTTTATGGACCCCCTCACACTCACACCGTCAGGATTGAGTGGGGGGTTGGGGGGGGGTCCATTGCTGCATTCATCACTCCATTGGAGGACGACCAACATCACCAGCCTCGCCAGGCATGCATCCACCTCCGCCACGTGGAGCTACACAACACAGTGCTGCACATCAGGCACCTGCACAAAGTAGTCGTGCAACTACACATACACCCACTGTAGGGTGACCCAATGGGTGGCATCAAGGGTGTTCATGGAGAACCTCATGAAAGGGCATTATTGCATAAGCCAGTCAAGAATGGCCAAGACGTGGCAGTAGTGGTGACAATATATAATATGTAATGTGAGATGATCAGAAATCAAATATAAGTAAAAAACCATGACAAACCCTCAAACACCCGTGTGCATCCCCTTCATGCTCACGACACTTTTGCCTTACGCTTCCTACTACACATACGTGATGCATGCCCTGTGGTTGCAGCACAGGTAGTGGCAGGTGGGGTGAGGCTGATCGTGGTAAGAGATGCACGAGAGGGTGAGTATGAGACAGAGCCATGAGATTGTATGAGGATTGGGTTGAGTGGTAGTGGTGGGATGAGTCCTGGTGAGGTGAGTAAGTGCAGGTAGGATGAGGATGAGTTTTGAGTGGGTGTGAGGAGTGATGTGATAGAGTAGTGTTGGCAGTGCAGAAGGAGATGTGGGGTGGGGGCGGTGATGTGGCAGACGGAGTGTAGGGGAATGAGTAAGTGTACTCACTTTGGCTGACCTACTTAGGTCATTGAAGCGCCTCCTGCACTATATACAGGTGCGTGATATGTTGGTGGTGCTGGCGACCTCCTCTGCACCTCGAGCCAGGCCTTCGTGGTGCAGAGGCAGGCCACTTCCTCCCGTCCGCCGGGGAGAAGATCTCTGTCCTCCCCCTCCTCCTCACCCCATCCACTAGGACCTGGAGTGAGGCATTAAACCTGGGAGCAGCCTTCCCCCAGGGCTGCTCCATGCTGTAATTTTGGCTCCTTTCTGCAGCATCAGTCAGTGGAGGACTGCCCCTTTAAATAGGGCTCTTCCAGCTGACAGCCTATGATGCGGGTGCGCAGTCCGCCCGCTGCGCAGCTTTCCAACGCAAAACCCAGAAGCCAAGGTAAGTGGCTTCAATTTACTTGCGATCGCATGGGGAACCCACCGATTTTACTGGGCAGGTTACCCACGCGCCCAGTCGACCCCCCGCTGGCAACCCGCCTCCCTCCTAATATCGGGCCCCTAGTTTCCCAATCTGCTCACCTTTCGATGTCCTGTTTATTGCTGACCCTTCCAAAGTGAGGATTTAGAGTACGGTTCTTGCAGCTGCTGTGTTGGAAGTTGTATTTCAGAGCCGGAAGATTTAATCCACCCTGTTCAAGCCGACCGTAGCAAGCATTTGCCAGTTATATACCTGTCTGCTGGTCATAATGACAAGGTTGGCATAGATGTCTCAACACTTCGCCATCATCCTTTCCCCTCTGCCAGCTTCTTGTCAATTCTCATTCTTCCATTTGGATCCTCTCCTACACAGACCCACCACCTCACTTTTGTCTTACCACATAAAAGTACTGACCTTTAGTTATACAGTGCACATCATGTCCATTGCAACCCTTGTAATTGTAACATGCTCTTTTAAGTGCACAGAGCACTTCTCATTACCTCTCGTGTGGGTCACTTTGTTCTTGCAGCTGACACCCTCCTCCTTGCACAATGCATTCCAAGTGCATCCAGCCTCTTGAGTGCACTTTAAAACATGCGTTTTCTTTTTAAAAGCTTCAATTTTGTGCAATCTTGTTTTGCCAAGTGTATAAAAGAGTACTGTTCATCTAACTATATAGAGGGAATATTCACTTGCTGTGTGCTTTGGCGACCTAACTCACAGTGGCAAAACTAAAAGTGAATCATGACGGTTTTCTCCACATGTAGGATGAAATGGTATTCCACAGTGAATTGGTGAGTAATTGCTGGTCTTGCATCAGTAGAGATGCTTTTACTGCAGTTACTTTGAGCTGAAGAAACATAATTCACAAGTGCTGCAGGTGCATATGAATTATGAAGTTTTTCCCACGATTGAAATAAATCTAGAACAGCACTGTAACAGGTGTAATATTCTATCTTATGTAACTGGTGTAATATTCTATCTTATGTAACTGGTGTAATATTCTATCTTCTCACACACTAGTTGATTGGTTCATATGGAAAAAGATAGCCAGAAGTTATTTCTAAATTGCTTTCAGTTCCATCATTAACGGTGCCTCCAGTGAAAATCTGATCTGAGAAGTGTTGAGAAAAGACGAAATGAAAACCTCTGAAGGCTCATATGGGATTACATTCTTTTTTAAGTTCACTGTGCACATCAAAGAACTCTATGTCCTGTATTACTGTTTGTAGTACTGGTATCCAAAAGCAAAAACAACTCTGGGATTAGCGCAAAAGAACCCCTTGGAGGGCAAGTCATTCTCACTGAATGGCCAGAATCCAGATCAAACATTGACTCACATTAAGCCTGTTGAAGGGATTTTTTTAAGTGACTTTCGTTAACTAATATAAATGAACCTATCTGGTTTTCATTGCACTTGTTCTTCCTGTTCCTTGTATAAATGCTCATTCGTTTAAGGAGAAGAAAAGCTCTGGGAGTGTACTTTTTGTTCAATATACTCCATTTTATTGTAAGGGGGTGGGGGGAAATCGATATATTGAAGATGTCCCAGCCCTTCTGCCTCAATTTCTTGTTCTCTTGTCAATTGGGCGCTCATTTTCAGACATGCCTGAAGATGACGGCGCTGGGTCTTCAACTGGTGATCTCCTAAGATTGAAGAGGGTCTGAGGGAGCCCGACAGCAAGGCCTGAGGGCTGGCAGGCAGACTTTTTTCAAGCCAGTGTTCGTTGTCCCCAGAGGCCTTTGGCTGCTGTTGGAGAAGAGCAGACAGAATGTTCTGAGGGGGAAATACACACCTTGAATAATCTGTTGAGGTCACTTCAGAAGATGTCGTCTGACCCTTGTGAGATAGATTGATTGACAAGTATTACAGATAATTGCTATTATTGGTGCTGGCCTACCCACCAGTTAGGTTATCATTCACTGTCAGAAATTCAAAGTGTTGAGCAGTTTCTGTGACTCTGAACACCTCTTTGATTGGTCGTATTATGCAATTGGGAAAGTTATTTTGTGTTATAAAAGCAAAGTACTGCGGATGCTGGAAATATGAAATAAAAACAGAAAATGCTGGAAAACATTCAGCAGGTCAGACAGCATCTTTGAAGAGAGAGAGAAAAAAACAGAGTTAACGTTTCAGGTCAATGCCCCTTCATCAGAACTGGTGAACCTGAAACGTTAACTCTGTATCTCTCTCCACAGATGCTGCCTGACCTGGTGAGTGTTTCCAGCATTTTCTGTTTTTTTCTGTGTTATCTCCCTTTGCCCCAGTTGACTTGAAAGCACAGCTTCAGTGCTTCAAAACACTTTTGCCCCATGACTTTGTTCGTTGGTGAATTGCTGCTTCACCAGGTAACTAATAAGCTGAGGTTAGTGCAACACTGTGAATATCCAATTTCACGTAGAAACTGCACCATGAGCGTTGGTCCAAAGTAAAAGTGTAATACACCAGAGAACAACCAGAAAATCGGAATGTTTTATTGTTTTATAACCGATTCTGTAAGTTACATGATTTTCTTAATAAACCCGATTCCTAGTTTTGTAGTCTGAGATATAGCCTGTCAGTCAGAGAAACGAGGAATATGTGGTGATTTCCTGTATTATTTCAGGTGTGTACCCGTAGGTAAAAAGGCTCATTGTTCTGACAGAAAAGGTGTCACCCGTGGCTCAGTGGTAGCACGCTCGCCTCTGAATCAGTAGGTCATGGGTTCAAGACCCACTCCAGAGACTATGAGCACATGATCTAGGCTGACACTCCAGTGCAGTACTGAGAGAGTGCTGCACTATTGGAGGTGCCGTCTTTCGGATGAGATGTTAAACCGAGGCCCCGTCTGCCCTCTCTGGTCGACATAAAAGATCCCATGATGCTATTTAAATAAGAGTAGGGGAGTTCTCCCTGGTGTCTTGGCCAATATTTATCCTTCAACCAAAATTACTGTTTGTGGGATCTTGCTGTGTGCAAATTGGCTGCAGAGTTTGCTTACATTACAACAGTGACTGCACTTCAAAAATAATTCATTGGCTGTGAAGCGCCTTAGGACGTCCTGAGGGTGTGAAAGGCTAAATAAATGTAAGTTCTCCTCCTTCTTGTCGTCGTCCATGCCCTCCTCCCCCTCCTGTTTCTCGCTTTCCTCACCAAGATTACTTTAGACAGTCATATTTAGGTTTGTAGAGAGCAAGAGATTGCCTGTGGAAGCATACCTTTGTCTTAGGCACAAAAAAAGTAGCTCAAATCATATCGCCCATGCTGAAATTTATTTTTCTTGCAAAATATATTAACAGAAATACCATTTTACTCTTTAAAGTTGTCGCTGTATAGATGTATTTTGATTTCATATTGAAACTGGTGTCATTCCCTTTTGCACACAACCAGGTACTTTGTCACTTGTGAATTATGTTGTTACGTTCACTTATTGTACAGATTGAGGGCATTGCATAGGAAACTGTTGAATACAATGTTCCACAAGTGAAGGTGATTGCATTAAATGAGTGAATTATTCTTCATAAGTGGAATAAACGTATTCTGTAAACTCCATCGGAGTGTATTCTGTGTTTATGTTGTGATATTAAATTTAAAAAAATTAAACTTGCTGTTTAGCAGTGGCACTTTGGTCTGATATGATATTTTTCTTTTAGCCAGAAGGTACTATGACTTAACAACCCAAAATACTTTGTGACCGTTAGGGTGCACATGACATCATCTATTAGCTGGTAGTGGTGTAATGGTCAAGAAGTGGGTGGGTGCTGCCTAGTGCTTTTCTGATTGTAACATGAGGGGTGCTGATGGATGCGGAGAGGAGCCTTGATTGTTGTGTGACCATCCCCAGTTACCATGAGAAGGTGGTGGTGGGCCTTTTCCTTGATCAACTTCAGTCCTTGTGCTGATGCTGCTGCTCCCACAATGGTGTTAGGTAGGAAATTCCATGATATTATCACAGTGATGATGAAGGAATGGTAATCTATGTCCAGTATATATTCTGAAATCCCAATGTATACCTCCCCTGTGAAAATTTAGAAGAAGTACCTACTTAGTGTCACTGCCATTCCCTTTGTCCATTACAGGCTTGCTGCCTTTTTTTTTAGCAGCCCTACCTTTACCTTGGCTATCCTGCTGTTACTAATGTGCATATCAAACACAGTTTTATTGCGCTTTGTCAATTGCTAATTTTTTCATACTTGCTCTTAATCTTTCTGTTCTCTCTTTTTGTAGCTTTCCTATATTTATATTTGTCCTGCCTCTTACTTTTATTATCTGCCCTGTAATTTGATAGGATCTCCCTTTTCACCAATGGAACCCCAACCTTTGATCCACTCCCATATTTTCTTACTAGAATATACTTGATTTGTATCTTTCCCATCTCTTGTTTAAATATTTTCCTTTGCAGATCTACAGTTCTATCTCCCAATTAATCTTGCATTTGATCTGGCCAAGGTCTCTCTTTATTAATTCTACAATAATTGACTTTTTCCAGTAATGTGCCCTGGTGCTGCACTTTTTTTTTCATTTTCTTTTCTTACACTGAACCTAATTATTTTGTGGTCACTATTTCCCAAATGTTGCCTATTTGCTCTACTTCATTACCCCAAACCAGGTCAAGTAGTGTTTCTTTCCTTTTAGAGTAGCAACACATTGATAAAACAGTCCTAAAAGCACACTACAACCACCCCCTTTTCTCACCACAAATATTTTCTCTACCTCAGTGCATTTTTGAATGATTAAAATCTCCTACAATTATAACTATTATTAATACATACCTCTCTAATTTGTCTACAAATGTCATCCTCCATTTCCTTTGTCCTGTTCAATGTAGTGTCAGCCTACTTTCCTCTAGCACACTTTCCTCTAGCACACTTTCCTCTGAGCCAGAAGGTTGTGGGTTCAAGCCCCACTCCAGAGACTTAAGCACATAATCTCGACTGACACTCCCAGTGCAGTACTGAGGGTGCACTGTCTGAAGTGCACTGCACTTCAGTGACTTCCATCTGGTATCTTTCAAGTGAGATGTTAAATTGTCTGCCCTCTCGAGTGGATGTAAAAGATCCCATTGCACTATTTGAACATGAGGAGGGAAATTATCCTGGTGTCCTGGTAAAAAATTATCCCTCAACCAACATCACAGATTATCCGCAAACGGCAATTGATACTAGCTCAATTGCTAAATTTAAATCTGAGATAGATAGCTTTTTGGCAACCAAAGGTATTAAGGGATATGGGCCAAAGGCAGGTATATGGAGTTAGATCACAGATCAGCCATGATCTTATCAAATGGCGGAGCAGGCATGAGGGGCTGAATGGCCTACTCCTGTTCCTATGTTCCTATCTCGTTTTGCTGTTTGTGGGACCTTGCTGTCCACAAATTGGCTGCCACGATTCCCTACATTACAACAGTGACTACACTTCAAAAGTACTTAATTGGCTGTGAAATGTTTTGGGATGTCCTGAGGTCATGAAAGGAGCTATATAAATGCAAATTATTTCTTTTACGTTCTATTATATACTCCCAGTAATGTGACCAATCTCTCAATTTAATCCAAAAGATTTCTGTTTGAAACACTTGTCTATTTAAATTGATGTGCTTTAGTGTTATAATATTGTCTCATACCATCATCCCTCCTACTTTTCTTTCTTCCTTATCCCTCCTAAAAAATTTATACCCAGGTATATTTAATTGCCAATCTTGATTCAGCTGCAACCATGTTTCATTTACTGCTATTATGTTATAATTGTCCCATTTTAATCACTGACTTTTGTTGAAAATGTTATTTCTTATTCTCTGTGCCATAATATACACACTTTAGTTTGGATTCTCTTGGTTTGGTCATTTTCCTTTTATTTTGCCTGCCCATGTCCTGATTTCTTTATTTACTATTTAGTCCTGGTTACCTCTGTCAACCTTTCCATCTCCTACTACCACTTTTTTTGCTTTTCCCTCATCTTGTTGTATTAGTTTAAATTCTATCCCACAGCTCTAATTAACCTTCCTGCGACGATGTTGGTCCCAGGTCTGTTCAGGTCTTGGCTGTTCTGTGGGTACAGCTCACTCCTGCCCCAGAACTGGTCCAGATGCCCCAGGAATCTGAACTCTTCTCTTCTACACTATGCCACTAGGCTTGCATTTACCTCCTTTAATCTGACAGTTCACAGAATCATAAAATCTTACAGCACAGAAGGAGGTCATTCGGCCCATCGTTCCTGTGCTGGCTCATTAAGCTACCCAAATAGTCCCACTCCCCTGCTATTTCCCCATAGCCCTGTTCTTGTACTGGCAAATTATTAACATTGATAGTAATGCTGAGACTGCTGCCTTTTGAGGTCCTGCTCCTTAATCTACTTCCAAAGTCCTGGAAGTCTCTTTGCAGGACTTGAATCCTATTCTTCCCTATGACCCTTACCCTGGCACCTAGGTGGCAACATACCATTCAGGATTTAAGTTTACAGGTAGAGATGCAACTGGCTACTCCTCTCATTGTCAAATCGTCCACTACCACTACATTCCTACATTAAACTCTCCTCCTATCTTTCTCCCAGGATAATGACTTGCTCCATGATGCTGTGGTGCTGCTTGTGATTTCCCTCCACTGAGTTGTCTGTCTGATAGATAATTACCCATTCCCCTTCCTCTTTCTCCCTGTTCCTGTCTAGCTGTGGTTGACCACCTTCTACATTGTGTGCATCCTAGGAACCCTGCCTCCACCCTTATAGTGCAGAGTGTTTCCAATTATTTCTCAAGCTCAGTAACTTTGAGCTCAAGTAAGTCCATCTGAAAATATTCCTTTTACATCTGTGGGTGCCCTGGACTCAGTTTCCAGAAATTCCCACATTGTTAAAGTTCTGCACTACAATGGTTTCCACTGTCTTGCCATAATAAGTAGACTCAAAGGACTCAAATTCATAACTGAAAGTATTCAAGCCAACTACACTTTATATGATGTGGGAGAACATGTATAGTAATGCCTATTTGAAATGTCATGGCCTTTTCATGTGTGCTGAACCTGGACTATACTCCTACAGTTGCATATCAATTGAAGAATGAAGACCACTTAATCGGTAATCTATCTTTCACAACCAAACTTGATGTCTATACGTAGGTTGTTCCATCTGGTATCTTTCAGCAGCCCGTTTCACTCCTCCCCTAATAGCCACCATTTAAAAAATCCCTGAAGTATGGGATTTAGGTTGAATTATGTAAACTGGTACGGCTTCAAAGATGAGTTTTATTTTTGGTCATATAGCTTGTGAAAACTTTTAGTTCTGTGTTTGAGTAGTAGTAAAATATATATTTTTTTAATTTATTGGACAGAATCTTTGTATTTTAGAATGCAGTAGGGATGTACTAAATAGCAGCCTTGCTTTCAACAGCACATTTATAGTGTTTCCTGTTTTGCCAGGTTGCCATGGAGTTAATGATTCATCCTAGCTCTGAGTTGCTGTTCCAATGCGTTCTATTTTGGCGCTATGTGTTCAATTGTCCCATTAGCATCAGAGAGAAGTGAAAATCAATTTGCATGAATTCTGGAAGAATATTGAAGTGCCGCTTATTGACGTGCCTGATCTCAGTTGGAGCAGCTGCACGTCTGCTACAGTTGGTCTCTCTGTCCGTCTCCTAGGGATGGGAACAATCAGCTAGGTGTCCTGCACCTGATCAATGTCTATTGACGTTTGTGTGTAATTGATGGGTGAGAAAAAGATCGGGCATGGCTATGATGTTTTTTTATAGTCACATAGTCTGCTATCACTCACCTTCTCGGGACAGATGTGAAGAATGGTTAGGTGGATGAGATACTGGAATGTAGCTCATGCCTGTGGAACTATACTTCAGCAAAAGTTACTGCCTTCAAGAGAGGAGGGCAGAAAATTCGAGTGGATGGGGAAAAAATAATAATGAAAAAGTATATATTTTTTGTAGCACGTGATTTGACAATACTATTTGTTCTGTCAGGGAGAGTGGTAAGCAGAGACCAGTGCTGACAGGGAAAGTCATAAATGTATGTGAGACAGAGAGAGATTGCTTCAGGCTTCTCCCATACATCTGTATAAGTCATTGGGACTTTGCCCTCATGAGTTATTCATGCCTTGCAAGTTAGATCATCAGCACTCTACGTTAGGATGTATTTTCCACATCAGTTTTCATACTATGTCCTCGATCTTGCTACGATCAGTTACAACAGATGGAATTAAACAGATCCTGTGTCTGTAGGAATATGTCAAGCCCTGTGATGTTAATTAAAATGCTAGGATCTGTTTATATACTGCAACAGAGTGTTTAATTGTAACAAATTAGGTGATAAACAGTAACCATTGCAGACAGTCACTCGTTACAAATAGACAACTTACGAATCCAAACAGGAACAGTCAAACTCATACCTTCAACAATTAGCAATCAAACCTTCAACCTTAGGGGGTGGGGAGGAGGGGTGGTGGTGGTGGTGATAGAAACAGAAGCTATGGAATAAAAAGGGCAGAATACAGTCCCATCATCAGCAGGGAAAACCCACACAGCAAATCAAGAAACACAAAACTGGGAACATCCACACCCCTTACCAAAGGAGAACCATACTTACATCAAACCAGGATGAACCCTCGTGGCGTAATTTAGGAAAGGGCACCTGAACTTTAAGTTGAGATGGAGAGAATACAAGATTCTCTCCAAGTGGGTTACATTCTAATTTCTCAACCAGGTTGGAATGTGGGAGATGTACCGACCAGACTTAGACCACCATCTTTTTGCTACACAATCAGGTGCAAGGGATTTCCATCAGTAGGCCAAGCCCAAAATAAAGTGAGTTGGCCTCAATCCTAAAACCTTGTTGAAAGTCAGTCTAATGCTCCTGGACCAGTAGACATGTCCATACAATGTATGAGATGGTTGCGTTCTCACAACACCTCCAGTATGTGTCAAAGTTCATGCTGTCACCAGTGGAGATGAGCTAGTGTATGATGGGTCCTATACAGGATATTTAATTGTCCTCTGATAGGCTATTACATGTAGAAATTTGAATGGCCTGGCACACAGCCGCTCAATCCTTGTTTTAAATAAGTCAAAATCCGCCCCCCACACTCCCCACAACTCTTGAAAGCAAGATGAGTTCATTGGGTCTGCAGAAAGCAAAAAATAATAGAAGTGTAAAGTTTGCTTATCTTCACAAACACAGCTAGCTAAAACTGTCTCCAGAGTCAACGCCTTCCCAGCAATCCTCCTCACAGACTTCCAGCGTACAAAATGATGGACTTGAGGAATAAAAGTAATCAGCAAGTAGGACCTAGTTGGCTGAAGGCACAGCTGCCAATGGTGGGGCGAAGGGGGATGCACAAGAGACCAGAGCAAAGGTTGTAGGGCCAAAGGAGGTTACAGGAAAAGGACAGAGTGAGACCATGGAAAGATTTAAACGTGCAGATGAGAATTTTAATTTGAGGCATTGGGAGACCGGAAGCCAATGTAGGTCGGCGAAGATGGGAGCGATAGGTCAGCAGGCCTTGGTGCAGGATAGGATATGGGCAGCAGAGTTTTGGTTGAACTGGAGGTTATGGATGGTGGAGGATGGGAGGCCATCCAGGAGAGCATTGAAGTAATTGAGTCTGGAGTTGCTAAAGGCATGGATGAGGGTTTCAGGGGGAGGTGGGCAATTGTTATGAAGGTGGAAGTAGGCAGTCTTTGTGATGGAGAAGATATGGGATTGGAACTCAGCTCAGACTCAAATGAGACGTTGAGGTTGCGAGCAGTCTGGTTCAACCTAAGACAGTGGCCGGGAGGGGGGTGGAATCCGTGGTGAAGGTACAGAGTTTGTGGCCGGGGCCAAAGATTACATAGAATTATATAGAGTGTACAGCACAGAATCAGGCCACTCAGCCCAACAGGTCCATGCTGGTGTTTATGCTCCACTCGAGCCTTCTCCCTCCCTACTTCATCTCACCCTATCAGCATATCCTTCTATTCCTTTCTCCCTCATGTATTTATCTAGCTTCCCCTTAAATGCATCTATGCTATTCGCCTCAACTACTCCTTGTGGTAGTGAGTTCGACATTCTAACCACTCCCTGGGTAAAGAAGTTTCTCCTGAATTCCCTGTTGGATTTATTAGTGACTATCTTATATTTATGGCCCCTAGTTCTGGTCTCCACCGCAAGTGGAAACATCTTCTGTAATGATGGCTTTGGTCTTCCCAATGTTTAACTGGAGGAAATAGTGGGACAAACAGTCTGACAATGCTGAGGCAGTGGACAGGTCGAGAGTAGTGATGGTGAGGTAGAGCTGGGTGTCATCAACGTACATGTGGAAGCTGACCCCATGTCTTCAGATGTCACCAGGGTGCATCATGTAGATGAGGAAGAAGTGGGGGCCAAGGATAGATCCTTGGGGACTCCGGAGGTAAAAGGAGGGAGGCGCTGCTGTAGGCTGTCCAGTGCAAACAGAAGACCGAGGAGGAGTGAAGAGTTAACCATGAGCAGCAGAACTTGATCCATGGGTCCAGTGGAGGTATGTAGTGGCCTCAGGTGTTAGTGGTACGCAGCAGCGGATCAGCTATACCAGCAGAGGAGCGAAGAGCAGTCGGAGTGAAACCCAAGCATCAAGTGCAATGAAGTCCAGGGAGCCAGGGCAGGGTAAAAGTTAGATCCACAGGATCAATGCGGATGAGGGAGCTGGTCAGAGGAACAGCTGTAGGAAGGTGAGGTGTTCGCAGGATCGGGAGCAGCAGGCAGAGCTTGAGGAGCCAGTCCAGGGAAAGGTGATGGAGGAGTCTTGAAGAATGACTGACTGGTCGGTACAGAGGAAAATGTTAGGACCAACACATCATCAGTAGGACTAAAATTCCAATTCCATTTAAACAGGCTGGTGTGGAGCATAAACACTGGCCTGTTTCTGTGCTGTACGTTTTATGTAAATGGAACTTTGTCACAACTTACATTAAAATAGGCCAAAATAAATGACCCATAACCCTTACCCAAATGTCCTGATGAGTGACATTTGAATAACGTTTGTTGGTTATATACCTATACCTCACAAACTACTGGCAGGTGTGATGCACTGCTACAGAAGCTACACTTCGCTGAATCTGGCATCAGCACAGAACTCAAAAGCCAATAGAGAAAGGAGGATGAGGGGAGAATAAGCTGGAGAGGGAAAACAGGCAAAAGCCGAAGAACAAGAACTCAAAATCCAGCGAAATTATACCAGTCATGCATGGCTCTCTGTTTCCTTCTCTCCACTTTCTCCCCCTTTTCTCTTTCGCCCCCCCACCCTCGAAATGGAAAATTTGCCTGGAAACAGAAACCTCAGCCCATCTTTCAATCAAACATTCACACTAAACCCGCGAATGAAATATTCTTTCTCTCGGGCTCTGACCACTACCAAGGGCTGACCTGGGTTGAAAATAATTGGCGTGGGGAGTAAGTTGTTGGAGGGTAAGGGACAGACAAATAATGTTCAGCCATTAGTTGGGCTTATCCTGATACAAACAATGCACTTTCTGAGAACCACGATTCTTTGTAATCAAAGCTGAAGAGACTATGGCCCCGATATTAGCGGGGGTGGCGGGTTGGCAGCGGGGGGCGATTTGGGCGTGTGGCAAACCCGCATGAACAAAACTTACCGTTTCCAACGCGATCGCCGTTGATTGCTGATAATTAACGTCCTCTCCGGGTTTCAGGCCTGGCAGCCAGTCTGATTGACAGGCTGGCTGCCGTCAGGAGCTGCAACGTGAGGGGGGGGCGGGAAAGAGAGAGAGCGAGACGTCGTCCGCTGCTGGAACAGAAGATCGGGGTGGGGGGGAGGAGGGGAAGATCGGGGTGGGGGGGGACGATCGGGGTGGGGGGAGGAGGGGAAGATCGGGGTGGGGGGGAAGATCGGGGGGGAGAAGAGGGGAAGATCGGGGTGGGGGGAGGAGGGGAAGATCGGGGTGGGGGGAGGAGGGGAAGATCGGGGTGGGGGGGAGGAGGGGAAGATCGGGGAGGAGGGGAAGATCGGGGAGGAGGGGAAGATCGGGGTGGGGGGGGAGATCGGGGTCGGGGTGGGGGGGGAGGTCGGGGTGGGGGGGGAGGTCGGGGTG
Source organism: Heptranchias perlo (assembly GCF_035084215.1). Classification (NCBI taxonomy): domain Eukaryota; kingdom Metazoa; phylum Chordata; class Chondrichthyes; order Hexanchiformes; family Hexanchidae; genus Heptranchias; species Heptranchias perlo. Next base: position 15,208,464 of record NC_090370.1, read on the forward strand.
GGGGGGGAGGTCGGGGTGGGGGTGGGGGGGGAGATCGGGGTGGGGGGGAAGATCGGGGTGGGGGGAGGAGGGGAAGATCGGGGTGGGGGAAGATCGGGGTGGGGGGGAAGATGGGGGTGGGGGAAGATGGGGGTGGGGGGAAGATGGGGGTGGGGGGAAGATCGGGGTGGGGGGAGGAGGGGAAGATCAGGGTGGGGGGAGGAGGGGAAGATCGGGGGAGAAGAGGGGAAGATCGGGGTGGGGGGAGGAGGGGAAGATCGGGGGGACGAGATCGGGGGAAGATCGGGGGGACATCGGGAGGGTGAAGATGGGGACATCGGAACGGGAGACATAGGGAGGGTGAAGAGGGGGTCATCGGAGCTGGAGACATTGGAGCAGGTTTCAAAGGTAGATTCATTTAGTGTTTTCACTTCCTTGCATGGTTTTTAATTTAATTTATTTCGTTTCTTTTTCCCTGATCCGGCCCTTCACTCCTGGTTTCACCAGGCATGAATCAGAAGCGGTGGGCAAGCCGCCCAGGTAAGTTTTAAAAAAAAATCTTTCTAATCCCTTCATCTGTCACAGGTACAGTGCCTTAAGTACCTCAACGAGGTACATTTGGCGCTTCAACTGTCACTTCCGGTTTCGGGTTGCCTGCGCGCACACGGGTGGGTCCCTGGGAAACTCGGAAGTTGGCGGGTTGGAGCCGGCTTCCGAACCTGAACAGGATTTGCGCAATTTTCGGAACCCCCGCGCCCCAAACACACCCGCATTTGCCTCCTAAAATCACCCCCTATGGCTTTCTGAAGATGTACGATGGGAAGTGGTAGTTTACTGGAAAATGAACTACTAAGTGACAGTGGATAGAATAACTTGGCACCAGAGACACAAATGAGTTAAAGGCACATCTCACGACGTAGATTATGGTAGTAAACCAGCATTGTGCATCATTTCTGTTACGGTGGTGTATTAAAAATCAGAATCTTGTATTCAGAAGTGTATGCTCAAAAAATGAGTAGGAAAACTAGCCATTGTTTTAGCTTTGTCAGAAGGATATGAAATGGAGTATGTTTGGAGTCATTGAGAGGAACAGCCAAGAATTATTTGATAGAGGTAAGTGGGGTACAGTCATGCGTACTTATAGGTGAACTTTGCTGGGATTTAAAAGTGACAACTGATGGAAATAGATTGAGAAACTGTTGAAGTGAGAAAGGCCGAGGTAACCTGTGGTATAGGTGCAAGCGACAGAAAAGCTGAGAATGTGTTCGCCATTGTTTGAGATGGACAAACTGGATCAGTGGTGGTGACTCTTCACTTGGATTGTATCTTGTAATCGTTCTCTGGATTATTCCTTTAAAGAGATCTGTATTATAGCAGCTACCAGCAGAGTACAGGGCACTGACCCAAGTGTACTGCACTATATTGTAAAAGAGATACTGTGCCATACAACCACATTTTATCCATAATTCATATTTTGATGTAACCATTAAGATAAATTTTTATATTGTTTCAAAAAATACCTTTTTTTTGTTTGCAGTATCAAGAATTGCAGAAATGGAGCAGATGGCAGTGAGCACTTCTGCATATCAGCCTGAAGATGATGAATTTGATAGAAATTGCCCACGGATCTGTGGAGTTTGTGGGGACAAAGCGACTGGTTTCCATTTCAATGCCATGACATGTGAAGGCTGTAAAGGCTTCTTCAGGTAAGTTGCTGTGTTAAGTAGTAAATGGCAGTCATCTATTGTGGGAGGAGCCTTCTGTATTCAGTCTGTAAAAATTACCTTTTTAACCTCGGTTGGAGCATGATATTTACTAATATACAGTTCAGGGGCAATGAATTCCAGACACTGGCATTACTAGTCTGATACAACTTAACCTTAAAGCAGGCTTGTAACAATTTAGCTTCTGATTGACTGGTTAATCCCAATTCAATCTTCAGGATATAAAAGGAGATCCTCTGTTGTTCCATTAACCAGTTGGGCGATGGAACATAATCTAATGTGACACTTACTGATCTTTATAGAATTCTTGACCTGATGCAATAAATACTGGCTCAGCTGAAACCTCCAAAAGGGAGTTGGACTGAATCCTGATTTAGCATGGAGTAGAGGATGTGGGGGAAAAGTCACGTTCTGAAATAAGATTTGTCTCCATTTTTACATTCTTGTAATACATTCTTTCATGAACACTGAGATTTCCAAGTTGAAACTAAATTGGTGCAATGGTCGTCGGCTCCCTCGCCACTCTGGGTGTTGTGAATCTCTACACTGAGCGACTCGGGCTGAAAACGAGTGTTTTCAGTCAGTATCTTTAAATGCAGTGGGAATTCTGAAAAGTAAGTGCAGTTAGCAAAATAAGTGTTCCAGGCCTCTGGCTAGTTCCCTGGTTCTTACTGAAAAATATTATTGCCTTCAACATAAAATGTAATGAAGATTTAAGGATATTTCTGCAGAACTCAGACTTGCAATAACTTGCTCTTAAAAGTCCTGATACCCTAAACTCCCAGCTATAAAGAAAGGAATGAATAATCACCCCAGCAATACATGCACATCTTGGACAAGTTAAATGGCTTAATCTGGGGAGATGTAAAACCAGTGGTCCCCTGTAAATTGATCAGTAAATCTAATATTGAATAATTGTCAAATAACTATCAAATTCTTCCTTATTGACTGCCTATATTAGTGATGAATTACACACCAGCAGTGCTGTACAGTATTGGTAATGGTGTATTAGACAGCACAGTGTGTTTGAGCTCCAGCATGCTGTGTCATGGAGTGGTAGGGTTCAGAATCATAGCTGTGATCTTCAAATAGTAAACTCCTGACCTTGGAGCTACCAAGCACAGGTCTGGTGCTCTTCATGGGACAGGTAATGAGTCAGTGGGGCAGTTACTTTGGGCTGTCATTGTGCGTTCCCTTAGCAACTGGCAACAGGGTGACATTGGCAGAGGACTGGGAGCAGATTGCCTGCCCATCTCTCATCTGGGAATGGTACCTGGCATGGTGAGACCAATAAGGGAACATAGCTGAACAGAAAAAAGCCTGTGATTGTAGATATTCTCTACTGATGGTTTACCTATAGAAGTCACAAAGTCGCAGATCAGCTATCTGTATTAATAACCCCATTATATAATTGAATTAAAAGGGGAAAGATGGACAAGGAGGTGCTAGGGATTCAAAGTACTCTCCCATGTCTGTGTAAAAATATAAAAGAAATATATCTGCTACCGTTAAAAAGAAAACGTCAAATTTGCTCCATGATAGCGACCCTGTGGTTCAGATTTCATTCCCCTCCAGAGCTGGTCCAATGATGTCACTGTTGGGGAGGAGCCACCTGCATCCTGGAACAGGCCCCATTCATTTTAATGGGAGTTCTAATTTTGGACTGGCCTAGGAGCCAATCGAGAGTTGCCAGGCCCTGGGAAAACGTGCTATCAGCCAGGTAACCTACAAATTTTTAAAATATGTTTTATAAGACTCCCTTGATTTTTACCCACTTTCCCTTCCTTTGCTCTCCCTGTTACCTCCCTAACCGATAGGGTGAATTGCTGGATTAGCCCTCTTGTGCTACTGTGAAACGGAGAGGCGTAAGTGCAGCACAAGGTGATTCCCTCCCTAATTCCGAAGGAGGTGCCTGTCTTCAGATTAGCAATGCCCCAAGTAGGATCATGAGTTCGGGTGCAGTGTGCTGGAGTTGCTTGCCACCTCTGATTTTACGCCAAGTACTGAATCTCACCATTTTACTAGCAATCGTGTACCAATCATTCTATGATTATGATGATATCTGAATCACTGAGTTGATCTGCCGCCCAGTTACCCCGTGTTTAAAAGTGTGGTCATAAGATGCAGTACACTCTGATCCAAAATGTTGGTGAAATAATCTTAGACAGCCGAGTAAAGGGTATTTATTACCATTATATCCCTGAAAAGCTTTCTTTGTGTCCTGCAATAACTTTCTATCTGTCAGTTGAGAGCCTCCCTCTGAGATCGGAAAAGCCTGGTGGATTTTCTCTTCCTCCCTTGCTTCTCTTCTCCCATTTTCTATTTATTTTCCTCATTTTTTTCAGTCCCCTGCCAGCATGTACTATTCTCTGCCTGAATAGGGGGGCCAGGCAACCTGATTGATCAATACCACTCATCAGCTGGTGGCTGCTCGACTGGCCTGGAGTGCCTTGCCAAACACAGGAAAATCAGGAAGCAGCTAGCTTCTGCCTGCCACACGCCCAAGGACAAAAACTTCGATATGGAAATTCTCAAATGAGAGCCATTTGGGGTCTCTGTGTTGGAACAGCAGCATACTGTGGTGTTGTGGGTTTTGGTTCTGATCATTTGATTCAGTAGATTAGATTTGCAATGGATGCCTAATGCAAGTTGAACCTGTCAGAGTGTACTGGAACTGCGCTTGGCTTGAGTTCAAAGATGTTCCATGGAAGACTCATGCTTGTGTTCAGCAAATTATTTATGGCACTGGCTTGACGCTAGCTTCTTTTCTGGATGTCATTCAATTTCCTAGAAGACAGGGGAGGTGTTAGGACAATTACTCATTCAATAATTATCAAATTGCATAATGTTTACTGGTTAGGAGCAACAGCACACTAAATACTGGCGAAGATCCAAGCTTCTAAATCTCCGAACCTCCCACAACGTCTCAGGTATCTTGCATTCCAACCTATTCAGATGGACTTTCCCTCTGACCTCGTAGGAAATTGGATGGTTACAACTATTGCGCAGCCAAGGCTAACCTAAACGGTCAACGGGACCAATCATTATTGCCAATATTTTATTAAAAAGAAAATATTGGCAATAATGATTGGTCTCGCTCTCTCTCCCGCCCGCCCTCTCGCTCTCGATCTCTCTCCCGCCCGCGCTCTCTCTCTCGATCTCTCTCCCGCCCGCGCTCTCGCTCTCGATCTCTCTCCCGCCCGCGCTCTCTCTCTCGATCTCTCTCCCGCCCGCGCTCTCTCTCTCGATCTCTCTCCCGCCCGCGCTCTCTCTCTCGATCTCTCTCCCGCCCGCGCTCTCTCTCTCGATCTCTCTCCCGCCAGCGCTCTCGCTCTCGCTCTCTCTCCCGCCCGCGCTCTCGCTCTCTCTCCCGCCCGCCCTCTCGCTCTCGATCTCTCTCCCGCCCGCGCTCTCGCTCTCTCTCCCGCCCGCGCTCTCTCTCTCGCTCTCTCTCCCGCCCGCGCTCTCGCTCTCGCTCTCTCTCCCGCCCGCGCTCTCGCTCTCGCTCTCTCTCCCGCCCGCGCTCTCGCTCTCGCTCTCTCTCCCGCCCGCGCTCTCGCTCTCGATCTCTCTCCCGCCCGCGCTCTCTCTCACGCTCTCTCTCCCGCCAGCGCTCTCGCTCTCGCTCTCTCTCCCGCCCGCGCTCTCGCTCTCGCTCTCTCTCCCGCCCGCCCTCTCGCTCTCGATCTCTCTCCCGCCCGCGCTCTCGCTCTCGATCTCTCTCCCGCCCGCGCTCTCGCTCTCGATCTCTCTCCCGCCCGCGCTCTCGCTCTCGCTATCTCTCCCGCCCGCGCTCTCGCTCTCGCTCTCTCTCCCGCCCGCGCTCTCGCTCTCGCTCTCTCTCCCGCCCGCGCTCTCGCTCTCGCTCTCTCTCCCGCCCGCGCTCTCGCTCTCGCTCTCTCTCCCGCCCGCGCTCTCGCTCTCGCTCTCTCTCCCGCCCGCGCTCTCGCTCTCGCTCTCTCTCCCGCCCGCGCTCTCGCTCTCGCTCTCTCTCCCGCCCGCGCTCTCGCTCTCGCTCTCTCTCACGCCCGCCCTCTCGCTCTCGCTCTCTCTCCCGCCCCCGCTCTCGCTCTCGGTCTCTCTCCCGCCCGCGCTCTCACTCTCATTCTCTCTCCCGCCCGCGCTCTCGCTCTCTCTCCCGCCCGCGCTCTCGCTCTCTCTCCCGCCCGCGTTCTCGCTCTCGCTCTCTCTCCCGCCCGCGCTCTCGCTCTCGCTCTCTCTCCCGCCCGCGCTCTCGCTCTCGCTCTCTCTCCCGCCCGCGCTCTCGCTCTCGCTCTCTCTCCCGCCCGCGCTCTCGCTCTCTCTCCCGCCCGCGCTCTCGCTCTCTCTCCCGCCCGCCCTCTCGCTCTCGCTCTCTCTCCCGCCCCCGCTCTCGCTCTCGGTCTCTCTCCCGCCCGCGCTCTCGCTCTCGCTCTCTCTCCCGCCCGCGCTCTCTCTCTCTCTCCCGCCCGCGCTCTCGCTCTCGCTCTCTCTCCCGCGCGCGCTCTCGCTCTCGCTCTCTCCCGCCCGCGCTCTCGCTCTCGCTCTCTCTCCCGCCCGCGCTCTCGCTCTCGCTCTCTCTCCCGCCCGCGCTCTCGCTCTCTCTCCCGCCCGCGCTCTCGCTCTCTCTCCCGCCCGCGCTCTCGCTCTCGATCTCTCTCCCGCCCGCGCTCTCGCTCTCTCTCCCGCCCGCGCTCTCGCTCTCTCTCCCGCCCGCGCTCTCGCTCTCGATCTCTCTCCCGCCCGCGCTCTCGCTCTCGATCTCTCTCCCGCCCGCCCTCTCGCTCCCTCTCCCGCCCGCCCTCTCGCTCTCTCGCTCTCTCTCCCGCCCGCACTCTCGCTCTCGCTCTCTCTCCCGCCCGCGCTCTCGCTCTCGCTCTCTCTCCCGCCCGCGCTCTCGCTCTCGATCTCTCTCCCGCCCGCACTCTCTCTCTCGATCTCTCTCCCGCCCGCGCTCTCTCTCGATCTCTCTCCCGCCCGCGCTCTCGCTCTTGATCTCTCTCCCGCCAGCGCTCTCTCTCTCGATCTCTCTCCCGCCCACTCTCTCGCTCTCTCGCTCTCTCTCCCGCCCGCGCTCTCTCTCTCGCTCTCTCTCCCGCCCGTGCTCTCTCTGTCGATCTCTCTCCCGCCAGCGCTCTCGCTCTCGATCTCTCTCCCGCCCGCGCTCTCGCTCTCGATCTCTCTCCCGCCCGCGCTCTCTCTCTCGCTCTCTCTCCCGCCCGCGCTCTCGCTCTCGATCTCTCTCCCGCCCGCGCTCTCGCTCTCGATCTCTCTCCCGCCCGCGCTCTCGCTCTCGATCTCTCTCCCGCCCGCGCTCTCTCTCTTGCTCTCTCTCCCGCCCGCGCTCTCGCTCTCGATCTCTGTCCCGCCCGCGCTCTCGCTCTCTCTCCCGCCCACGCTCACTCTCGATCTCTCTCCCGCCCGCGCTCTCGCTCTCGATCTCTCTCCCGCCCGCGCTCTCTCTCTCGATCTCTCTCCCGCCCGCGCTCTCTCTCTCGCTCTCTCTCCCGCCCGCGCTCTCTCTCTCGCTCTCTCTCCCGCCCGCGCTCTCTCTCTCGCTCTCTCTCCCGCCCGCGCTCTCTCTCTCGCTCTCTCTCCCGCCCGCGCTCTCGCTCTCTCTCCCGCCCGCGCTCTCGCTCTCTCTCCTGCCCGCGCTCTCTCTCTCGCTCTCTCTTGCTCTCTCTCCCGCCCGCCCCCTCGCTCTCGCTCTCTCTCCCGCCCGCGCTCTCTCTCTCGCTCTGTCTCCCGCCCGCGCTCTCTCTCTCGCTCACTCTCCCGCCCGCGCTCTCGCTCTCGCTCTCTCTCCTGCCCGCGCTCTCTCTCTCGCTCTCTCTCCCGCCCGCGCTCTCTCTCTCGATCTCTCTCCCGCCCGCGCTCTCGCTCTCGCTCTCTCTCCCGCCCGCGCTCTCGCTCTCGCTCTCTCTCCTGCCCGCGCTCTCTCTCTCGCTCTCTCTCCCGCCCGCGCTCTCTCTCTCGCTCTCGCTCTCTCTCCCGCCCGCCCCCTCGCTCTCGCTCTCTCTCCCGCCCGCGCTCTCTCTCTTGCTCTCTCTCCCGCCCGCCCCCTCGCTCTCGCTCTCTCTCCGCCCGCGCTCTCTCTCTCGCTCTCTCTCCCGCCCGCGCTCTCGCTCTCGCTCTCTCTCCTGCCCGCGCTCTCTCTCGCGCTCTCTCTCGCTCTCTCTCCCGCCCGCCCCCTCGCTCTCGCTCTCTCTCCCGCCCGCGCTCTCGCTCTCGCTCTCTCTCCCGCCCGCGCTCTCTCTCTCGCTCTCTCTCCCGCCCGCGCTCTCTCTCTCGCTCTCTCTCCCGCCCGCGCTCTCTCTCTCGATCTCTCTCCCGCCCCCGCTCTCGCTCTCGGTCTCTCTCCCGCCCGCGCTCTCTCTCTCGTTCTCTCTCCCGCCCGCGCTCTCGCTCTCTCTCCCGCCCGCGCTCTCGCTCTCGCTCTCTCTCCCGCCCGCGCTCTCGCTCTCGCTCTCTCTCCCGCCCGCGCTCTCGCTCTCGCTCTCTCTCCCGCCCGCGCTCTCGCTCTCGCTCTCTCTCCCGCCCGCGCTCTCGCTCTCTCTCCCGCCCGCGCTCTCGCTCTCGCTCTCTCTCCCGCCCGCGCTCTCGCTCTCGCTCTCTCTCCCGCCCGCGCTCTCGCTCTCTCTCCCGCCCGCTCTCTCGCTCTCGCTCTCTCTCCCGCCCCCGCTCTCGCTCTCGGTCTCTCTCCCGCCCGCGCTCTCGCTCTCGCTCTCTCTCCCGCCCGCGCTCTCTCTCTCTCTCCCGCCCGCGCTCTCGCTCTCGCTCTCTCTCCCGCGCGCGCTCTCGCTCTCGCTCTCTCCCGCGCGCGCTCTCGCTCTCGCTCTCTCCCGCCCGCGCTCTCGCTCTCGCTCTCTCTCCCGCCCGCGCTCTCGCTCTCGCTCTCTCTCCCGCCCGCGCTCTCGCTCTCTCTCCCGCCCGCGCTCTCGCTCTCGATCTCTCTCCCGCCCGCGCTCTCGCTCTCGATCTCTCTCCCGCCCGCGCTCTCGCTCTCGATCTCTCTCCCGCCCGCGCTCTCGCTCTCGATCTCTCTCCCGCCCGCGCTCTCGCTCTCGATCTCTCTCCCGCCCGCGCTCTCGCTCTCGATCTCTCTCCCGCCCGCCCTCTCGCTCTCTCTCCCGCCCGCCCTCTCGCTCTCTCGCTCTCTCTCCCGCCCGCGCTCTCGCTCTCGCTCTCTCTCCCGCCCGCGCTCTCTCGCTCTCTCTCCCGCCCGCGCTCTCGCTCTCGATCTCTCTCCCGCCCGCACTCTCTCTCTCGATCTCTCTCCCGCCCGCGCTCTCTCTCGATCTCTCTCCCGCCCGCGCTCTCGCTCTTGATCTCTCTCCCGCCAGCGCTCTCTCTCTCGATCTCTCTCCCGCCCACACTCTCGCTCTCTCGCTCTCTCTCCCGCCCGCGCTCTCTCTCTCGCTCTCTCTCCCGCCCGTGCTCTCTCTGTCGATCTCTCTCCCGCCAGCGCTCTCGCTCTCGATCTATCTCCCGCCCGCGCTCTCGCTCTCGATCTCTCTCCCGCCCGCGCTCTCGCTCTCGATCTCTCTACCGCCCGCGCTCTCTCTCCCGCCCGCGCTCTCGCTCTCGATCTCTCTCCCGCCCGCGCTCTCTCTCTCGATCTCTCTCCCGCCCACGCTCTCGCTCTCTCGCTCTCTCTCCCGCCCGCGCTCTCTCTCTCGCTCTCTCTCCCGCCCGCGCTCTCTCTCTCGATCTCTCTCCCGCCCGCGCTCTCGCTCTCGATCTCTCTCCCGCCCGCGCTCTCTCTCTCGCTCTCTCTCCCGCCCACGCTCGCTCTCGATCTCTCTCCCGCCCGCGCTCTCTCTCTCTCTCGCTCTCTCTCCCGCCCGCGCTCTCTCGCTCTCTCTCCCGCCCGCGCTCTCGCTCTCGATCTCTCTCCCGCCCGCGCTCTCGCTCTCGATCTCTCTCCCGCCCGCGCTCTCTCTCTCGCTCTCTCTCCCGCCCGCGCTCTCTCTCTCGCTCTCTCTCCCGCCCGCGCTCTCTCTCTCGATCTCTCTCCCGCCCGCGCTCTCGCTCTCGATCTCTCTCCCGCCCGCGCTCTCTCTCTTGCTCTCTCTCCCGCCCGCCCTCTCGCTCTCGCTCTCTCTCCCGCCCCCGCTCTCGCTCTCGGTCTCTCTCCCGCCCGCGCTCTCGCTCTCGCTCTCTCTCCCGCCCGCGCTCTCTCTCTCTCTCCCGCCCGCGCTCTCGCTCTCGCTCTCTCTCCCGCGCGCGCTCTCGCTCTCGCTCTCTCTCCCGCCCGCGCTCTCGCTCTCGCTCTCTCTCCCGCCCGCGCTCTCGCTCTCGCTCTCTCTCCCGCCCGCGCTCTCGCTCTCGCTCTCTCCCGCCCGCGCTCTCGCTCTCGTTCTCTCTCCCGCCCGCGCTCTCGCTCTCGCTCTCTCTCCCGCCCGCGCTCTCGCTCTCGCTCTCTCTCCCGCCCGCGCTCTCGCTCTCGCTCTCTCTCCCGCCCGCGCTCTCGCTCTCTCTCCCGCCCGCGCTCTAGCTCTCGATCTCTCTCCCGCCCGCGCTCTCGCTCTCGATCTCTCTCCCGCCCGCGCTCTCGCTCTCGCTCTCGATCTCTCTCCCGCCCGCGCTCTCGCTCTCGATCTCTCTCCCGCCCGCGCTCTCGCTCTCGCTCTCGATCTCTCTCCCGCCCGCCCCCTCGCTCTCGATCTCTCTCCCGCCCGCGCTCTCGCTCTCGCTCTCTCTCCCGCCCGCGCTCTCTCGCTCTCTCTCCCGCCCGCGCTCTCGCTCTCGATCTCTCTCCCGCCCGCACTCTCTCTCTCGATCTCTCTCCCGCCCGCGCTCTCTCTCGATCTCTCTCCCGCCCGCGCTCTCGCTCTTGATCTCTCTCCCGCCAGCGCTCTCTCTCTCGATCTCTCTCCCGCCCACGCTCTCGCTCTCTCGCTCTCTCTCCCGCCCGCGCTCTCTCTCTCGCTCTCTCTCCCGCCCGTGCTCTCTCTGTCGATCTCTCTCCCGCCAGCGCTCTCGCTCTCGATCTCTCTCCCGCCCGCGCTCTCGCTCTCGATCTCTCTCCCGCCCGCGCTCTCGCTCTCGATCTCTCTACCGCCCGCGCTCTCTCTCCCGCCCGCGCTCTCGCTCTCGATCTCTCTCCCGCCCTCGATCTCTCTCCCGCCCGCGCTCTCTGTCTCGATCTCTCTCCCGCCCGCGCTCTCGCTCTTGATCTCTCTCCCGCCAGCGATCTCTCGATCTCTCTCCCGCCCACGCTCTCGCTCTCTCGCTCTCTCTCCCCGCCCGCGCTCTCTCTCTCGCTCTCTCTCCCTCCCGCCCGCGCTCTCTCTCTCGATCTCTCTCCCGCCCGCGCTCTCGCTCTCGATCTCTCTCCCGCCCGCGCTCTCTCTCTCTCTCGCTCTCTCTCCCGCCCGCGCTCTCTCGCTCTCTCTCCCGCCCGCGCTCTCGCTCTCGATCTCTCTCCCGCCCGCGCTCTCTCTCTCGCTCTCTCTCCCGCCCGCGCTCTCTCTCTCGCTCTCTCTCCCGCCCGCGCTCTCGCTCTCGATCTCTCTCCCGCCCGCGCTCTCTCTCTTGCTCTCTCTCCCGCCCGCGCTCTCGCTCTCGATCCCTGTCCCGCCCGCGCTCTCGCTCTCTCTCCCGCCCACGCTCACTCTCGATCTCTCTCCCGCCCGCGCTCTCGCTCTCGATCTCTCTCCCGCCCGCGCTCTCTCTCTCGATCTCTCTCCCGCCCGCGCTCTCTCTCTCGCTCTCTCTCCCGCCCGCGCTCTCTCTCTCGCTCTCTCTCCCGCCCGCGCTCTCTCTCTCGCTCTCTCTCCCGCCCGCGCTCTCTCTCTCGCTCTCTTTCCCGCCCGCGCTCTCGCTCTCGCTCTCTCTCCTGCCCGCGCTCTCTCTCTCGCTCTCTCTTGCTCTCTCTCCCGCCCGCCCCCTCGCTCTCGCTCTCTCTCCCGCCCGCGCTCTCTCTCTCGCTCTCTCTCCCGCCCGCCCCCTCGCTCTCGCTCTCTCTCCCGCCCGCGCTCTCTCTCTCGCTCTCTCTCCCGCCCGCGCTCTCTCTCTCGCTCTCTCTCCCGCCCGCGCTCTCTCTCTCGCTCTCTCTCCCGCCCGCGCTCTCTCTCTCGCTCTCTCTTGCTCTCTCTCCCGCCCGCCCCCTCGCTCTCGCTCTCTCTCCCGCCCTCGCTCTCTCTCTCGCTCTCTCTCCCGCCCGCGCTCTCTCTCGCGCTCTCTCTCTCGCTCTCTCTCCCGCCCGCCCCCTCGCTCTCGCTCTCTCTCCCGCCCGCGCTCTCGCTCTCGCTCTCTCTCCCGCCCTCGCTCTCGCTCTCTCTCCCGCCCGCGCTCTCTCTCTCGCTCTCTCTCCCGCCCGCGCTCTCTCTCTCGCTCTCTCTCCCGCCCGCGCTCGCTCTCTCGATCTCTCTCCCGCCCGCGCTCTCTCTCTCGATCTCTCTCGCGCCCGCGCTCTCTCTCTCGATCTCTCTCCCGCCCGCGCTCTCGCTCTCGATCTCTCTCCCGCCCACGCTCACTCTCGATCTCTCTCCCGCCCGCGTCCTCGCTCTCGATCTCTCTCCCGCCCGCGCTCTCTCTCTCGCTCTCTCTCCCGCCCGCGCTCTCTCTCTCGCTCTCTCTCCCGCCCGCGCTCTCTCTCTCGCTCTCTCTCCCGCCCGCGCTCTCTCTCGCTCTCTCTCCTGCCCGCGCTCTCGCTCTCGCTCTCTCTCCTGCCCGCGCTCTCTCTCTCGCTCTCTCTTGCTCTCTCTCCCGCCCGCCCCCTCGCTCTCGCTCTCTCTCCCGCCCGCGCTCTCTCTCTCGCTCTCTCTCCCGCCCGCCCCCTCGCTCTCGCTCTCTCTCCCGCCCGCGCTCTCTCTCTCGCTCTCTCTCCCGCCCGCGCTCTCTCTCTCGCTCTCTCTCCCGCCCGCGCTCTCTCTCTCGCTCTCTCTCCCGCCCTCGCTCTCTCTCTCGCTCTCTCTTGCTCTCTCTCCCGCCCGCCCCCTCGCTCTCGCTCTCTCTCCCGCCCGCGCTCTCTCTCTCGCTCTCGCTCTCTCCCGCCCGCCCCCTCGCTCTCGCTCTCTCTCCCGCCCTCGCTCTCTCTCTCGCTCTCTCTCCCGCCCGCGCTCTCTCTCTCGCTCTCTCTCCCGCCCGCGCTCTCTCTCTCGCTCTCTCTCCCGCCCGCCCCCTCGCTCTCGCTCTCTCTCCCGCCCGCGCTCTCGCTCTCGCTCTCTCTCCCGCCCTAGCTCTCGCTCTCTCTCCCGCCCGCGCTCTCTCTCTCGCTCTCTCTCCCGCCCGCGCTCTCTCTCTCGCTCTCTCTCCCGCCCGCGCTCGCTCTCTCGATCTCTCTCCCGCCCGCGCTCTCGCTCTCGCTCTCTCTCCTGCCCGCGCTCTCTCTCTCGCTCTCTCTCCCGCCCGCGCTCTCTCTCTCGATCTCTCTCCCGCCCGCGCTCTCTCTCTCGATCTCTCTCCCGCCCGCGCTCTCGCTCTCGCTCTCTCTCCTGCCCGCGCTCTCTCTCTCGATCTCTCTCCCGCCCGCGCTCTCGCTCTCGCTCTCTCTCCCGCCCGCGCTCTCTCTCTCGATCTCTCTCCCGCCCGCGCTCTCTCTCTCGATCTCTCTCCCGCCCGCGCTCTCTCTCGCTCTCTCTCCCGCCCGCGCTCTCTCTCTCGCTCTCTCTCCCGCCCGCGCTCTCTCTCTCGCTCTCTCTCCCGCCCGCGCTCTCGCTCTCGCTCTCTCTCCTGCCCGCGCTCTCTCTCTCGCTCTCTCTCCCGCCCGCGCTCTCTCTCTCGATCTCTCTCCCGCCCGCGCTCTCTCTCGATCTCTCTCCCGCCCGCGCTCTCGCTCTCGATCTCTCTCCCGCCCGCGCTCTCGCTCTCGATCTCTCTCCCGCCCGCGCTCTCGATCTCTCTACCGCCCGCGCTCTCTCTCTCGATCTCTCTCCCGCCCGCGCTCTCGCTCTCGATCTCTCTCCCGCCCACGCTCACTCTCGATCTCTCTCCCGCCCGCGTCCTCGCTCTCGATCTCTCTCCCGCCCGCGCTCTCTCTCTCGCTCTCTCTCTCTCCCGCCTGCGCTCTCGCTCTCTCTCTCGCTCTCGCTCTCTCTCGCTCTCTCTCCCGCCCGCCCTCTCGCTCTCGATCTCTCTCCCGCCCGCGCTCTCGCTCTCGATCTCTCTCCCGCCCGCGCTCTCGCTCTCGCTCTCTATCCCGCCCGCGCTCTCGATCTCGATCTCTCTCTCCCGCCCGCGCTCTCGCTCTCTCTCCCGCCCGCGCTCTCTCTCTCGCTCTCTCTCCCGCCCGCCCCCTCGCTCTCGCTCTCTCTCCCGCCCTCGCTCTCTCTCTCGCTCTCTCTCCCGCCCGCGCTCTCTCTCTCGCTCTCTCTCCCGCCCGCGCTCTCGCTCTCGCTCTCTCTCCTGCCCGCGCTCTCTCTCGCGCTCTCTCTCGCTCTCTCTCCCGCCCGCCCCCTCGCTCTCGCTCTCTCTCCCGCCCGCGCTCTCGCTCACGCTCTCTCTCCCGCCCTAGCTCTCGCTCTCTCTCCCGCCCGCGCTCTCTCTCTCGCTCTCTCTCCCGCCCGCGCTCTCTCTCTCGCTCTCTCTCCCGCCCGCGCTCGCTCTCTCGATCTCTCTCCCGCCCGCGCTCTCGCTCTCGCTCTCTCTCCTGCCCGCGCTCTCTCTCTCGCTCTCTCTCCCGCCCGCGCTCTCTCTCTCGATCTCTCTCCCGCCCGCGCTCTCTCTCTCGATCTCTCTCCCGCCCGCGCTCTCGCTCTCGCTCTCTCTCCTGCCCGCGCTCTCTCTCTCGATCTCTCTCCCGCCCGCGCTCTCGCTCTCGCTCTCTCTCCCGCCCGCGCTCTCTCTCTCGATCTCTCTCCCGCCCGCGCTCTCTCTCTCGATCTCTCTCCCGCCCGCGCTCTCTCTCGCTCTCTCTCCCGCCCGCGCTCTCTCTCTCGCTCTCTCTCCCGCCCGCGCTCTCTCTCTCGCTCTCTCTCCCGCCCGCGCTCTCGCTCTCGCTCTCTCTCCCGCCCGCGCTCTCTCTCTCGCTCTCTCTCCCGCCCGCGCTCTCTCTCTCGATCTCTCTCCCGCCCGCGCTCTCTCTCGATCTCTCTCCCGCCCGCGCTCTCGCTCTCGATCTCTCTCCCGCCCGCGCTCTCGCTCTCGATCTCTCTCCCGCCCGCGCTCTCGATCTCTCTACCGCCCGCGCTCTCTCTCTCGATCTCTCTCCCGCCCGCGCTCTCGCTCTCGATCTCTCTCCCGCCCACGCTCACTCTCGATCTCTCTCCCGCCCGCGTCCTCGCTCTCGATCTCTCTCCCGCCCGCGCTCTCTCTCTCGCTCTCTCTCTCTCCCGCCTGCGCTCTCGCTCTCTCTCTCGCTCTCGCTCTCTCTCGCTCTCTCTCCCGCCCGCCCTCTCGCTCTCGATCTCTCTCCCGCCCGCGCTCTCGCTCTCGATCTCTCTCCCGCCCGCGCTCTCGCTCTCGCTCTCTCTCCCGCCCGCGCTCTCGATCTCGATCTCTCTCTCCCGCCCGCGCTCTCGCTCTCTCTCCCGCCCGCGCTCTCTCTCTCGCTCTCTCTCCCGCCCGCGCTCTCTCTCTCGCTCTCTCTCCCCCCCGCGCTCTCTCTCTCGCTCTCTCTCCCGCCCGCGCTCTCTCTCTCGCTCTCTCACCCGCCCGCGCTGTCTCTCTCGCTCTCTCTCCCGCCCGCGCTCTCGCTCTCGCTCTCTCTCCCGCCCGCGCTCTCTCTCTCGCTCTCTCTCCCGCCCGCGCTCTCGCTCTCGCTCTCTCTCCCGCCCACGCTCTCTCTCTCTCGCTCTCTCTCCCGCCCGCGCTCTCTCTCTCGCTCTCTCTCCCTCCCGCTCTCTCGCTCTCTCGATCTCTCTCCCGCCCGCGCTCTCTCTCTCGATCTCTCTCCCGCCCGCGCTCTCGCTCTCGATCTCTCTCCCGCCCGCGCTCTCTCTCTCGATCTCTCTCCCGCCCGCGCTCTCTCTCTCGATCTCTCTCCCGCCCGCGCTCTCGCTCTCGATCTCTCTCCCGCCCGCGCTCTCGCTCTCGCTCTCTCTCCCGCCCGCGCTCTCGCTCTCGATCTCTCTCCCGCCCGCGCTCTCGCTCTCGATCTATCTCCCGCCCGCGCTCTCGCTCTCGCTCTCGCTCTCGATCTCTCTCCCGCCCGCGCTCTCGCTCTCGATCTCTCCCTCCCGCCCGCGCTCTCGCTCTCGCTCTCTCTCCCGCCCGCGCTCTCGCTCTCGCTCTCTCTCCCGCCCGCGCTCTCTCTCGATCTCTCTCCCGCCCGCGTCCTCGCTCTCGATCTCTCTCCCGCCCGCGCTCTCTCTCTCGCTCTCTCTCTCCCGCCTGCGCTCTCGATCTCTCTCCCGCCCGCGCTCTCGCTCTCGCTCTCTCTCCCGCCCGCGCTCTCGCTCTCGCTCTCTCTCCCGCCCGCGCTCTCGCTCTCGCTCCCGCCCGCCCTCTCGCTCTCTCTCCCGCCCGCGCTCTCGCTCTCGATCTCTGTCCCGCCCGCGCTCTCGCTCTCGATCTCTCTCCCGCCCGCGCTCTCGCTCTCGCTCTCTCTCCCGCCCGCCCTCTCGCTCTCGATCTCTGTCCCGCCCGCGCTCTCGCTCTCGATCTCTCTCCCGCCCGCGCTCTCGCTCTCGATCTCTCTCCCGCCCGCGCTCTCGCTCTCTCTCCCGCCCGCCCTCTCGCTCTCGATCTCTGTCCCGCCCGCGCTCTCGCTCTCGCTCTCTCTCCCGCCCGCGCTCTCGCTCTCGATCTCTCTCCCGCCCGCGCTCTCGCTCTCGCTCTCTCTCCCGCCCACGCTCACTCTCGATCTCTCTCCCGCCCGCGCTCTCGCTCTCGCTCTCTCTCCCGCCCGCGCTCTCTCTCGCTCTCTCTCCCGCCCGCGCTCTCTCTCTCGCTCTCTCTCCCGCCCGCGCTCTCTCTCTCGCT
This sequence comes from Heptranchias perlo, assembly GCF_035084215.1. NCBI lineage: Eukaryota > Metazoa > Chordata > Chondrichthyes > Hexanchiformes > Hexanchidae > Heptranchias > Heptranchias perlo. The sequence goes on from NC_090370.1 coordinate 15,225,014, forward strand.
CTCTCTCTCTCTCCCGCCCGCGCTCTCGCTCTCGCTCTCTCTCCCGCCCGCGCTCTCTCTCTCGATCTCTCTCCCGCCCGCCCCCTCGCTCTCGCTCTCTCTCCCGCCCGCGCTCTCTCTCTCGATCTCTCTCCCGCCCGCGCTCTCGCTCTCGCTCTCTCTCCCGCCCGCGCTCTCTCTCTCGCTATCTCTCCCGCCCGCGCTCTCTCTCTCGCTCTCTCTCCCGCCCGCGCTCTCGCTCTCGCTCTCTCTCCCGCCCGCGCTCTCTCTCTCGCTCTCTCTCCCGCCCGCGCTCACTCTCGATCTCTCTCCCGCCCGCGCGCTCTCTCTCGCTCTCTCTCCCACCCGCGCTCTCTCTCGCTCTCGATCTCTCTCCCGCCCGCGCTCTCTCTCTCGCTCTCTCTCCCGCCCGCGCTCTCACTCTCGATCTCTCTCCCGCCCGCGCTCTCACTCTCGATCTCTCTCCTGCCCGCGCTCTCTCTCTCGCTCTCTCTCCCGCCCGCGCTCTCGCTCTCGATCTCTCTCCCGCCCGCGCTCTCTCTCTCGATCTCTCTCCCGCCCGCGCTCTCGCTCTCGCTCTCTCTCCCGCCCGCGCTCTCGCTCTCGATCTCTCTCCCGCCCGCGCTCTCGCTCTCGATCTATCTCCCGCCCGCGCTCTCGCTCTCGCTCTCGCTCTCTCTCCCGCCCGCGCTCTCGCTCTCGATCTCTCTCCCGCCCGTGCTCTCGCTCTCGCTCTCTCTCCCGCCCGCGCTCTCGCTCTCGCTCTCTCTCCCGCCCGCGCTCTCGCTCTCGATCTCTCCCTCCCGCCCGCGCTCTCGCTCTCGCTCTCTCTCCCGCCCGCGCTCTCGCTCTCGCTCTCTCTCCCGCCCGCGCTCTCGCTCTTGATCTCGCCCGCGCTCTCTCTCCCGCTCTCGCTCTCGCTCTCTCTCCCGCCCGCGCTCTCGCTCTCGCTCTCTCTCCCGCCCGCGCTCTCGCTCTCGCTCTCTCTCCCGCCCGCGCTCTCGCTCTCGATCTCTCTCCCGCCCGTGCTCTCGCTCTCTCTCCCGCCCGCGCTCTCGCTCTCGATCTCTCTCCCGCCCGCGCTCTCTCTCTCGCTCTCTCTCCCGCCCGCGCTCTCGCTCTCGATCTCTCTCCCGCCCGCGCTCTCGCTCTCGCTCTCTCTCCCGCCCGCGCTCTCGCTCTCTCTCCCGCCCGCGCTCTCTCTCTCGATCTCTCTCCCGCCCGCGCTCTCGCTCTCGCTCTCTCTCCCGCCCGCGCTCTCGCTCTCGCTCTCTCTCCCGCCCGCGCTCTCTCTCTCGATCTCTCTCCCGCCCGCACTCTCTCTCTCGATCTCTCTCCCGCCCGCGCTCTCTCTCGATCTCTCTCCCGCCCGCGCTCTCTCTCTCGCTCTCTCTCCCGCCCCCGCTCTCGCTCTCGGTCTCTCTCCCGCCCGCGCTCTCTCTCTCGCTCTCTCTCCCGCCCGCGCTCTCTCTCTCGATCTCTCTCCCACACGCGCTCTCGCTCTCGATCTCTCTCCCGCCCGCGCTCTCGCTCTCGATCTCTCTCCCGCCCGCGCTCTCGCTCTCGCTCTCTCTCCCGCCCGCGCTCTCGCTCTCGCTCTCACTCCCGCCCGCCCTCTCGCTCTCTCTCCCGCCCGCCCTCTCGCTCTCGATCTCTGTCCCGCCCGCGCTCTCGCTCTCGATCTCTCTCCCGCCCGCGCTCTCGCTCTCGCTCTCTCTCCCGCCCGCCCTCTCGCTCTCGATCTCTGTCCCGCCCGCGCTCTCACTCTCGATCTCTCTCCCGCCCGCGCTCTCTCTCTCGATCTCTCTCCCGCCAGCGCTCTCTCTCTCGCTCTCTCTCTCTCCCGCCTGCGCTCTCGATCTCTCTCCCGCCCGCGCTCTCGCTCTCGCTCTCTCTCCCGCCCGCGCTCTCGCTCTCGCTCTCTCTCCCGCCCGCGCTCTCGCTCTCGCTCTCGCTCTCACTCCCGCCCGCGCTCTCGCTCTCGCTCTCTCTCCCGCCCGCCCTCTCGCTCTCGATCTCTGTCCCGCCCGCGCTCTCACTCTCGATCTCTCTCCCGCCCGCGCTCTCGCTCTCTCTCCTGCCCGCGCTCTCGCTCTCGCTCTCTCTCCCGCCCGCGCTCTCGCTCTCGCTCTCTCTCCCGCCCGCGCTCTCGCTCTCGATCTCTCTCCCGCCCGCGCTCTCGCTCTCGCTCTCTCTCCCGCCCGCGCTCTCGCTCTCTCTCCCGCCCACGCTCACTCTCGATCTCTCTCCCGCCCGCGCTCTCGCTCTCGCTCTCTCTCCCGCCCGCGCTCTCGCTCTCTCTCCCGCCCGCGCTCTCGCTCTCACTCTCTCTCCCGCCCGCGCTCTCGCTCTCGCTCTCTCTCCCGCCCGCGCTCTCGCTCTCGCTCTCTCTCCCGCCCGCGCTCTCTCTCTCGCTCTCTCTCCCGCCCGCGCTCTCGCTCTCGATCTCTCTCCCGCCCGCGCTCTCTCTCTCGCTCTCTCTCCCGCCCGCCCTCTCGCTCTCGATCTCTCTCCCGCCCGCGCTCTCTCTCTCGCTCTCTCTCCCGCCCGCGCTCTCTCTCTCGCTCTCTCTCCCGCCCGCGCTCTCTCTCTCGCTCTCTCTCCCGCCCGCGCTCTCGCTCTCGCTCTCTCTCCCGCCCGCGCTCTCTCTCTCGCTATCTCTCCCGCCCGCGCTCTCTCTCTCGCTCTCTCTCCCGCCCGCGCTCTCGCTCTCGATCTCTCTCCCGCCCACGCTCACTCTCGATCTCTCTCCCGCCCGCGCTCTCGCTCTCGCGCTCTCTCCCACCCGCCCTCTCGCTCTCGCTCTCTCTCCCGCCCGCGCTCTCTCTCTCGCTCTCTCTCCCACCCGCGCTCTCTCTCTCTCTCGCTCTCTCTCCCGCCCGCGCTCTCACTCTCGATCTCTCTCCCGCCCGCGCTCTCGCTCTCGCTCTCTCTCCCGCCCGCGCTCTATCTCTCGCTCTCTCTCCCGCCCGCGCTCTCTCTCTCGCTCTCTCTCCCGCCCGCGCTCTCGCTCTCGATCTCTCTCCCGCCCGCGCTCTCGCTCTCGCTCTCTCTCCCGCCCGCGCTCTCTCTCTCGCTCTCTCTCCCGCCCGCCCTCTCGCTCTCGATCTCTCTCCCGCCCGCGCTCACTCTCGATCTCTCTCCCGCCCGCGCTCTCTCTCTCGCTCTCTCTCCCGCCCGCGCTCTCTCTCTCGCTCTCTCTCCCGCCCGCGCTCTCGCTCTCGATCTCTCTCCCGCCCGCGCTCTCGCTCTCGATCTCTCTCCCGCCCGCGCTCTCGCTCTCGCTCTCTCTCCCGCCCGCGCTCTCACTCTCGATCTCTCTCCCGCCCGCGCTCTCGCTCTCGCTCTCTCTCCCGCCCGCGCTCTCGCTCTCTCGCTCTCTCTCCCGCCCGCCCTCTCGCTCTCGCTCTCTCTCCCGCCCGCGCTCTCGCTCTCTCTCCCGCCCGCGCTCTCGCTCTCGATCTCTCTCTCCCGCCCGCGCTCTCGCTCTCGCTCTCTCTCCCGCCCGCGCTCTCGCTCTCGCTCTCTCTCCCGCCCGCGCTCTCTCTCTCGCTCTCTCTCCCGCCCGCGCTCTCGCTCTCGATCACTCTCCCCCCGCGCTCTCGCTCTCGATCTCTCTCCCGCCCCCGCTCTCGCTCTCGGTCTCTCTCCCGCCCGCGCTCTCTCTCTCGCTCTCTCTCCCGCCCGCGCTCTCTCTCGATCTCTCGATCTCTCTCCCGCCCGCGCTCTCGCTCTCGATCTCTCTCTCCCGCCCGCGCTCTCGCTCTCGCTCTCTCTCCCGCCCGCGCTCTCTCTCTCGCTCTCTCTCCTGCCCCCGCTCTCTCTCGATCTCTCTCCCGCCCGCGCTCTCTCTCTCGCTCTCTCTCCCGCCCGCGCTCTCTCTCGATCTCTCGCTCTCTCTCCCGCCCGCTCTCTCGCTCTCGATCCCGCCCGCGCTCTCTCTCTCGCTCTCTCTCCCGCCCGCGCTCTCTCTCTCGCTCTCTCGATCTCTCTCCCGCCCGCGCTCTCTCTCTCGCTCTCTCTCCCGCCCGCGCTCTCTCTCTCGCTCTCTCTCCCGCCCGCGCTCTCTCTCTCGATCTCTCTCCCGCCCGCGCTCTCGCTCTCTCTCTCTCTCTCTCGCTCTGTCTCGCGCGCGCACTCTCTCTCTCGCTCTGTCTCGCGCGCGCACTCTCTTTCTCGCTCTGTCTCGCGCGCGCTCTCTCTCTCTCGCTCTGTCTCGCGCGCGCTCTCTCTCGGTCTGACTCGCGCGCCCTCTCTCTCGCTCTGTCTCGCGCGCGCTCTCTCTCTCGCTTTGACTCGCGAGCCCTCTCTCTCTCTCGCTCTGTCTGGCGCCGCCTCTCTCTCGCTCTGTCTCGCGCTCGCTCGCTCTCTCTCGCTCTGTCTCGCGCGCCCTCTCTCTCGCTCTGTCTCGCGCGTGCTCTCTCTCTCGCTGTGTCTCGCGTGCGCTCTCTCTCTCGCTCTGTCTCGCGCGCGCACTCTCTTTCTCGCTATGTCTCGCGCGCGCTCGCTCTCTCTCGCTCTGTCTCGCGCGCCCTCTCTCTCGCTCTGTCTCGCGCGCGCTCTCTCTCGCTCTGTCTCGCGTGCGCTCTCTCTCTCGCTGTGTCTTGCGTGCTCTCTCTCGCTCTGTCTCGCGCACTCTCTCTCGCTCTGTCTTGCGCGCGCTCTCTCCCTCTCGCTCTGTCTCGCGCGCGCTCTCTCCCTCTCGCTCTGTCTCGCGCGCGCTCTCTCCCTCTCGCTCTGTCTCGCGCGCGCTCTCTCCCTCTCGCTCTGTCTCGCGCGCGCTCTCTCCCTCTCGCTCTGTCTCGCGCGCGCTCTCTCCCTCTCGCTCTGTCTCGCGCGCGCTCTCTCCCTCTCGCTCTGTCTCGCGCGCGCTCTCTCCCTCTCGCTCTGTCTCGCGCGCGCTCTCTCCCTCTCGCTCTGTCTCGCGCGCGCTCTCTCTCGCTCGAGCTCTCTCGAGCTCTGTCTCGCGCGCGCTCTCTCTCTCGCTCTGTCTCGCGCGCGCGCTCTCTCAGTCTGACTCGCGCGCCCTCTCTCTCGCTCTGTCTCGCGCGCTCTCGCTCGCTCTGTCTAGCGCGCTCTCTCCCGCTCTGTCTCGCGCGCTCTCTCTCGCTCTGTCTCGCACGCGCTCTCTCTCGCTCTGTCTCTCGCGCGCTCTCTCTCTCGCTCTGTCTCGTGCGCGCTCTCTCTCTCGCTCTGTCTCGTGCGCGCTCTCTCTCTCGCTCTGTCTCGCGCGCGCTCTCTCTCTCGCTCTGTCTCGTGCGCGCTCTCTCACGCTCTGTCTCGTGCGCTCTCTCTCGCTCTGTCTCGTGCGCGCTCTCTCACGCTCTGTCTCGTGCGCTCTCTCTTGCTCTGTCTCGCGCGCTCTCGCTCGCTCTGTCTCGCGCGCTCTCTCCCGCTCTGTCTCGCGCGCTCTCTCTCGCTCTGTCTCGCGCGCGCTCTCTCTCGCTCTGTCTCTCGCGCGCTCTCTCTCTCGCTCTGTCTCGTGCGCGCTCTCTCGCTCTGTCTCGCGCGCGCTCTCTCTCGCTCTGTCTCGTGAGCGCTCTCTCACGCTCTGTCTCGTGCGCTCTCTCACGCTCTGTCTCGTGCGCTCTCTCTCGCTCTGTCTCGTGCGCGCTCTCTCCCTCTCGCTCTGTCTCGTGCGCTCTCTCACGCTCTGTCTCGTGCGCTCTGTCACGCTCTGTCTCACGCGCACTCTCTCTCGCTCTGTCTCGCGCGCGCTCTCTATCTCGTGCGCGCTCTCCCTCTCGCTCTGACACACGCGCGCTCTCTCCCTCTCGCTCTGTCTCGCGCGCGCTCTCTCCCTCTCGCTCTGTCTCGCGCGCGCTCTCTCCCTCTCGCTCTGTCTCGCGCGCGCTCCCTCCCTCTCGCTCTGTCTCGCGCGCGCTCACTCCCTCTCGCTCTGTCTCGCGCGCGCTCTCTCCCTCTCGCTCTGTCTCGCGCGCGCTCTCTCCCTCTCGCTCTGTCTCGCGCGCGCTCTCTCCCTCTCGCTCTGTCTCGCGCGCGCTCTCTCCCTCTCGCTCTGTCTCGCGCGCGCTCTCTCCCTCTCGCTCTGTCTCCCGCGCGCTCTCTCCCTCTCGCTCTGCCTCGCGCGCGCTCTCTCCCTCTCGCTCTCTCGCGCGCGCTCTCTCCCTCTCGCTCTCTCGCGCGCGCTCTCTCCCTCTCGCTCTCTCTCGCGCGCGCTCTCTCCCTCTCGCTCCGTCTCGCGAGCGCTCTCTCCCTCTCGCTCCGTCTCGCGCGCGCTCTCTCCCTCTCGCTCCGTCTCGCGCGCGCTCTCTCCCTCTCGCTCCGTGTCGCGCGCGCTCTCTCCCTCTCGCTCCGTCTCGCGCGCGCTCTCTCCCTCTCGCTCCGTCTCGCGAGCGCTCTCTCCCTCTCGCTCCGTCTCGCGCGCGCTCTCTCCCTCTCGCTCCGTCTCGCGCGCGCTCTCTCCCTCTCGCTCCGTCTCGCGCGCGCTCTCTCCCTCTCGCTCCGTCTCGCGCGCGCTCTCTCCCTCTCGCTCCGTCTCGCGCGCGCTCTCTCCCTCTCGCTCCGTCTCGCGCGCGCTCTCTCCCTCTCGCTCCGTCTCGCGCGCGCTCTCTCCCTCTCGCTCCGTCTCGCGCGCGCTCTCTCCCTCTCGCTCTGTCTCGCTCTCTCTCTCGCTCTCTCTCTCGCTCTGTCTCTCGCGCGCTCTCTCGCTCTGTCTCGCGCGCGCTCTCTCTCTCGCTCTGTCTCGCGCGCGCTTTCTCACACTCTGTCTCGCGCGCGCTCTGTCACGCTCTGTCTCGCGCGCGCTCACTCTCTCTCTGTCTCGCGCGCGCGCTCTCTCCCTCTGTCTCGCGCGCGCTCTCTCTCTCCCTCTGTCTCTCGCGCGCTCTCTCTCTCGCTCTGTCTCGCGCACGCTCTCTCTCTCGCTCTGTCTCGCGCGCGCTCTCACGCTCTGTCTCGCGCGCGCTCTCACGCTCTGTCTCGCACGCGCTCTGTCACGCTCTGTCTCGCGCGTGCTCTGTCACGCTATGTCTCGCGCGCGCTCTGTCACGCTCTGTCTCGTGCGCTCTGTCACGCTCTGTCTCACGCGCACTCTCTCTCGCTCTGTCTCGCGCGCGCTCTCTATCTCGTGCGCGCTCTCCCTCTGGCTCTGACACACGCGCGCTCTCTCCCTCTCGCTCTGTCTCGCGCGCGCTCTCTCCCTCTCGCTCTGTCTCGCACGCGCTCTCTCCCTCTCGCTCCGTCTCGCGCGCGCTCTCTCCCTCTCGCTCCGTCTCGCGCGCGCTCTCTCCCTCTCGCTCCGTCTCGCGCGCGCTCTCTCCCTCTCGCTCCCTCTCGCGCGCGCTCTCTCCCTCTCGCTCCGTCTCGCGCGCGCTCTCTCCCTCTCGCTCCGTCTCGCGCGCGCTCTCTCCCTCTCGCTCCGTCTCGCGCGCGCTCTCTCCCTCTCGCTCCGTCTCGCGCGCGCTCTCTCCCTCTCGCTCCGTCTCGCGCGCGCTCTCTCCCTCTCGCTCCGTGTCGCGCGCGCTCTCTCCCTCTCGCTCCGTCTCGCGCGCGCTCTCTCCCTCTCGCTCCGTCTCGCGCGCGCTCTCTCCCTCTCGCTCCGTCTCCCGCGCGCTCTCTCCCTCTCGCTCTGCCTCGCGCGCGCTCTCTCCCTCTCGCTCTGTCTCGCGAGCGCTCTCTCACGCTCTGTCTCGTGCGCTCTCTCACGCTCTGTCTCGTGCGCTCTCTCTCGCTCTGTCTCGTGCGCGCTCTCTCCCTCTCGCTCTGTCTCGTGCGCTCTCTCACGCTCTGTCTCGTGCGCTCTGTCACGCTCTGTCTCACGCGCACTCTCTCTCGCTCTGTCTCGCGCGCGCTCTCTATCTCGTGCGCGCTCTCCCTCTCGCTCTGACACACGCGCGCTCTCTCCCTCTCGCTCTGTCTCGCGCGCGCTCTCTCCCTCTCGCTCTGTCTCGCGCGCGCTCTCTCCCTCTCGCTCTGTCTCGCGCGCGCTCTCTCCCTCTCGCTCTGTCTCGCGCGCGCTCCCTCCCTCTCGCTCTGTCTCGCGCGCGCTCCCTCCCTCTCGCTCTGTCTCGCGCGCGCTCCCTCCCTCTCGCTCTGTCTCGCGCGCGCTCTCTCCCTCTCGCTCTGTCTCGCGCGCGCTCTCTCCCTCTCGCTCTGTCTCGCGCGCGCTCTCTCCCTCTCGCTCTGTCTCGCGCGCGCTCTCTCCCTCTCGCTCTGTCTCCCGCGCGCTCTCTCCCTCTCGCTCTGCCTCGCGCGCGCTCTCTCCCTCTCGCTCTCTCGCGCGCGCTCTCTCCCTCTCGCTCTCTCGCGCGCGCTCTCTCCCTCTCGCTCTCTCGCGCGCGCTCTCTCCCTCTCGCTCTCTCTCGCGCGCGCTCTCTCCCTCTCGCTCCGTCTCGCGCGCGCTCTCTCCCTCTCGCTCCGTCTCGCGCGCGCTCTCTCCCTCTCGCTCCGTCTCGCGCGCGCTCTCTCCCTCTCGCTCCGTCTCGCGCGCGCTCTCTCCCTCTCGCTCCGTGTCGCGCGCGCTCTCTCCCTCTCGCTCCGTCTCGCGAGCGCTCTCTCCCTCTCGCTCCGTCTCGCGCGCGCTCTCTCCCTCTCGCTCCGTCTCGCGCGCGCTCTCTCCCTCTCGCTCCGTCTCGCGCGCGCTCTCTCCCTCTCGCTCCGTCTCGCGCGCGCTCTCTCCCTCTCGCTCCGTCTCGCGCGCGCTCTCTCCCTCTCGCTCTGTCTCGCTCTCTCTCTCGCTCTCTCTCTCGCTCTGTCTCTCGCGCGCTCTCTCGCTCTGTCTCGCGCGCGCTCTCTCTCTCGCTCTGTCTCGCGCGCGCTTTCTCACACTCTGTCTCGCGCGCGCTCTGTCACGCTCTGTCTCGCGCGCGCTCACTCTCTCTCTGTCTCGCGCGCGCGCTCTCTCCCTCTGTCTCGCGCGCGCTCTCTCTCTCCCTCTGTCTCTCGCGCGCTCTCTCTCTCGCTCTGTCTCGCGCACGCTCTCTCTCTCGCTCTGTCTCGCGCGCGCTCTCACGCTCTGTCTCGCGCGCGCTCTCACGCTCTGTCTCGCACGCGCTCTGTCACGCTCTGTCTCGCGCGTGCTCTGTCACGCTATGTCTCGCGCGCGCTCTGTCACGCTCTGTCTCGTGCGCTCTGTCACGCTCTGTCTCACGCGCACTCTCTCTCGCTCTGTCTCGCGCGCGCTCTCTATCTCGTGCGCGCTCTCCCTCTGGCTCTGACACACGCGCGCTCTCTCCCTCTCGCTCTGTCTCGCGCGCGCTCTCTCCCTCTCGCTCTGTCTCGCGCGCGCTCTCTCCCTCTCGCTCCGTCTCGCGCGCGCTCTCTCCCTCTCGCTCCGTCTCGCGCGCGCTCTCTCCCTCTCGCTCCGTCTCGCGCGCGCTCTCTCCCTCTCGCTCCCTCTCGCGCGCGCTCTCTCCCTCTCGCTCCGTCTCGCGCGCGCTCTCTCCCTCTCGCTCCGTCTCGCGCGCGCTCTCTCCCTCTCGCTCCGTCTCGCGCGCGCTCTCTCCCTCTCGCTCCGTCTCGCGCGCGCTCTCTCCCTCTCGCTCCGTCTCGCGCGCGCTCTCTCCCTCTCGCTCCGTGTCGCGCGCGCTCTCTCCCTCTCGCTCCGTCTCGCGCGCGCTCTCTCCCTCTCGCTCCGTCTCGCGCGCGCTCTCTCCCTCTCGCTCCGTCTCCCGCGCGCTCTCTCCCTCTCGCTCTGCCTCGCGCGCGCTCTCTCCCTCTCGCTCTGTCTCGCGAGCGCTCTCTCACGCTCTGTCTCGTGCGCTCTCTCACGCTCTGTCTCGTGCGCTCTCTCTCGCTCTGTCTCGTGCGCGCTCTCTCCCTCTCGCTCTGTCTCGTGCGCTCTCTCACGCTCTGTCTCGTGCGCTCTGTCACGCTCTGTCTCACGCGCACTCTCTCTCGCTCTGTCTCGCGCGCGCTCTCTATCTCGTGCGCGCTCTCCCTCTCGCTCTGACACACGCGCGCTCTCTCCCTCTCGCTCTGTCTCGCGCGCGCTCTCTCCCTCTCGCTCTGTCTCGCGCGCGCTCTCTCCCTCTCGCTCTGTCTCGCGCGCGCTCTCTCCCTCTCGCTCTGTCTCGCGCGCGCTCCCTCCCTCTCGCTCTGTCTCGCGCGCGCTCCCTCCCTCTCGCTCTGTCTCGCGCGCGCTCTCTCCCTCTCGCTCTGTCTCGCGCGCGCTCTCTCCCTCTCGCTCTGTCTCGCGCGCGCTCTCTCCCTCTCGCTCTGTCTCGCGCGCGCTCTCTCCCTCTCGCTCTGTCTCGCGCGCGCTCTCTCCCTCTCGCTCTGTCTCCCGCGCGCTCTCTCCCTCTCGCTCTGCCTCGCGCGCGCTCTCTCCCTCTCGCTCTCTCGCGCGCGCTCTCTCCCTCTCGCTCTCTCGCGCGCGCTCTCTCCCTCTCGCTCTCTCGCGCGCGCTCTCTCCCTCTCGCTCTCTCGCGCGCGCTCTCTCCCTCTCGCTCTCTCGCGCGCGCTCTCTCCCTCTCGCTCTCTCTCGCGCGCGCTCTCTCCCTCTCGCTCCGTCTCGCGCGCGCTCTCTCCCTCTCGCTCCGTCTCGCGCGCGCTCTCTCCCTCTCGCTCCGTCTCGCGCGCGCTCTCTCCCTCTCGCTCCGTCTCGCGCGCGCTCTCTCCCTCTCGCTCCGTGTCGCGCGCGCTCTCTCCCTCTCGCTCCGTCTCGCGCGCGCTCTCTCCCTCTCGCTCCGTCTCGCGAGCGCTCTCTCCCTCTCGCTCCGTCTCGCGCGCGCTCTCTCCCTCTCGCTCCGTCTCGCGCGCGCTCTCTCCCTCTCGCTCCGTCTCGCGCGCGCTCTCTCCCTCTCGCTCCGTCTCGCGCGCGCTCTCTCCCTCTCGCTCCGTCTCGCGCGCGCTCTCTCCCTCTCGCTCTGTCTCGCTCTCTCTCTCGCTCTCTCTCTCGCTCTGTCTCTCGCGCGCTCTCTCGCTCTGTCTCGCGCGCGCTCTCTCTCTCGCTCTGTCTCGCGCGCGCTTTCTCACACTCTGTCTCGCGCGCGCTCTGTCACGCTCTGTCTCGCGCGCGCTCACTCTCTCTCTGTCTCGCGCGCGCGCTCTCTCCCTCTGTCTCGCGCGCGCTCTCTCTCTCCCTCTGTCTCTCGCGCGCTCTCTCTCTCGCTCTGTCTCGCGCACGCTCTCTCTCTCGCTCTGTCTCGCGCGCGCTCTCACGCTCTGTCTCGCGCGCGCTCTCACGCTCTGTCTCGCACGCGCTCTGTCACGCTATGTCTCGCGCGCGCTCTGTCACGCTCTGTCTCGTGCGCTCTGTCACGCTCTGTCTCACGCGCACTCTCTCTCGCTCTGTCTCGCGCGCGCTCTCTATCTCGTGCGCGCTCTCCCTCTGGCTCTGACACACGCGCGCTCTCTCCCTCTCGCTCCGTCTCGCGCGCGCTCTCTCCCTCTCGCTCCGTCTCGCGCGCGCTCTCTCCCTCTCGCTCCGTCTCGCGCGCGCTCTCTCCCTCTCGCTCCGTCTCGCGCGCGCTCTCTCCCTCTCGCTCCGTCTCGCGCGCGCTCTCTCCCTCTCGCTCCGTCTCGCGCGCGCTCTCTCCCTCTCGCTCCGTCTCGCGCGCGCTCTCTCCCTCTCGCTCCGTCTCGCGCGCGCTCTCTCCCTCTCGCTCCGTGTCGCGCGCGCTCTCTCCCTCTCGCTCCGTCTCGCGCGCGCTCTCTCCCTCTCGCTCCGTCTCGCGCGCGCTCTCTCCCTCTCGCTCCGTCTCCCGCGCGCTCTCTCCCTCTCGCTCTGCCTCGCGCGCGCTCTCTCCCTCTCGCTCTCTCGCGCGCGCTCTCTCCCTCTCGCTCCCTCTCGCGCGCGCTCTCTCCCTCTCGCTCCGTCTCGCGCGCGCTCTCTCCCTCTCGCTCCGTCTCGCGCGCGCTCTCTCCCTCTCGCTCCGTCTCGCGCGCGCTCTCTCCCTCTCGCTCCGTGTCGCGCGCGCTCTCTCCCTCTCGCTCCGTCTCGCGCGCGCTCTCTCCCTCTCGCTCTGTCTCGCTCTCTCTCTCGCTCTCTCTCTCGCTCTGTCTCTCGCGCGCTCTCTCGCTATGTCTCGCGCGCGCTCTCTCTCTCGCTCTGTCTCGCGCGCGCTCTCACGCTCTGTCGCGCGCGCGCTCTGTCACGCTCTGTCTCGCGCGCGCTCTGTCACGCTCTGTCTCGCGCGCGCTCTCTATCTCGCGCGCGCTCTATCTCGCTCTGTCTCGCGCGCGCTCTCTCTCGCTCTGTCTCGCACGCGCGCTCTCTCGGTCTCACCCGCTCTATCTCGCTCTGTCTCGCGCGCGTTCCCTCTCTCGCTCTGTCTTGCGCGCGCTCTCTCTTGCTCTGTCTCGCGCGCGCTCTCTCGCACTGTCTCGCGCGCGCTCTCTCGCTCTGTCTCGCGCGCGCTCTCTCGCTCTGTCTCGCGCGCGCTCTCTCGCTGTCTCGCGCGCTCTCTCGCTGTGTCTCGCGCGCGCGCGCTCTCTCGCTCTGTCTCGCGCGCGTGCTCTCTCTCTCTCGCTCTGTCTCGCGCGCGTGCTCTCTCTCTATCGCTCTGTCTCGCGCACCCTCTCCCTCGCTCTGTCTCGCGCGCCCTCTCTCTATCTCTCTGCCTCGCGCGCCCTCTCTCTCGCTCTGTCTCGCGTGCGCTCTCTCTCGCTCTGTCTCGCCCGCTCTCTCTCTCGCTCTGTCTCGCGGGCGCTCTCTCTCGCTCTGTCTCGCGGGCGCTCTCTCTCTCTCGCTCTGTCTCTCGCCCGCGCTCTCTCTCTCGCTCTGTCTCTCGCCCGCGCACTCTCTCTCGCTCTGTCTTGCTTGCGCTCTCTCTCTCTCGCTCTGTCTCGCGGGCGCTCTCTCTCTCTCGCTCTGTCTCGCGCGCGCTCTCTCTCTCGCTCTGTCTCGCGCGCGCTCTCTCTCTCGCTCTGTCTCGCGCGCGCTCTCTCTCTCGCTCTGTCTCGCGCGCGCTCTCTCTCTCGCTCTGTATCGCGCGCGCTCTCTCTCTCGCTCTGTCTCGCGCGTGCTCTCTCTCTCTCGCTCTGTCTCGCGCGCGCTCTCTCTTGCTCTGTCTCGCCCGCTCTCTCTCTCTCGCTCTGTCTCGCGGGCGCTCTCTCTCGCTCTGTCTCGCGCGCGCTCTCTCTCGCTCTGTCTCGCGCGCGCTCTCTCTCGCTCTGTCTCGCGCGCCCTCTCCCTCGCTCTGTTTCGCGCGCGGTCCCTCTCTCTCTCTGTCTCGCGCGCCCTCTCTCTCTCTCTCTCTCTGTCTCACGCGCCCTCTCTCTCGCTCTGTCTCGCGTGCGCTCTCTCGCTCTGTCTCGCGCGCGCTCTCTCGCTCTGTCTCGCGCGCGCTCTCTCGCTCTGTCTCGCGCGCGCTCTCTCGCTCTGTCTCGCGCGCGCTCTCTTGCTGTCTCGCGCGCGCTCTCTCGCTGTGTCTCGCGCGCGCGCGCTCTCTCGATCTCTCGCTCTGTCTCGCGCGCGTGCTCTCTCTCTATCGCTCTGTCTCGCGCACCCTCTCCCTCGCTCTGTCTCGCGCGCCCTCTCTCTATCTCTCTGTCTCGCGCGCCCTCTCTCTCGCTCTGTCTCGCGTGCGCTCTCTCTCGCTCTGTCTCGCCCGCTCTCTCTCTCGCTCTGTCTCGCGGGCGCTCTCTCTCGCTCTGTCTCGCGGGCGCGCTCTCTCTCTCGCTCTGTCTCTCGCCCGCGCTCTCTCTCTCGCTCTGTCTCTCGCCCGCGCACTCTCTCTCGCTCTGTCTTGCTTGCGCTCTCTCTCTCGCTCTGTCTCGCGCGCGCTCTCTCTCTCGCTCTGTCTCGCGCGCGCTCTCTCTCTCGCTCTGTCTCGCGCGCGCTCTCTCTCTCGCTCTGTCTCGCGCGCGCTCTCTCTCTCGCTCTGTATCGCGCGCGCTCTCTCTCTCGCTCTGTCTCGCGCGTGCTCTCTCTCTCTCGCTCTGTCTCGCGCGCGCTCTCTCTTGCTCTGTCTCGCCCGCTCTCTCTCTCTCGCTCTGTCTCGCGGGCGCTCTCTCTCGCTCTGTCTCGCGGGCGCTCTCTCTCTCTCGCTCTGTCTCTCGCCCGCGCTCTCTCTATTGCTCGCGCTCTCTCTCTCGCTCTGTCTCTCGCCCGCGCGCTCTCTCTCGCTCTGTCTCGCGGGCGCTCTCTCTCGCTCTGTCTCGCGGGCGCTCTCTCTCTCTTGCTCTGTCTCGCGGGCGCTCTCTCTCTCTTGCTCTGTCTCGCGCGCGCTCTCTCTCTCTCGCTCTGTCTCGCGCGCGCTCTCTCTCTCTCGCTCTGTCTCGCGCGCGCTCTCTCTCTCGCTCTGTCTCGTGCTCTCTCTCGCGCTCTGTCTCGCGCTTTCTCGCTCTGTCTCGCGGGCGCTCTCTCTCTCTCGCTCTGTCTCGCGCGCGCTCTCTCTCTCGCTCTGTCTCGCGCGCGCTCTCTCTCTCGCTCTGTCTCGCGCGCGCTCTCTCTCTCGCTCTGTCTCGCGCGCGCTCTCTCTCTCGCTCTGTCTCGCGCGCGCTCTCTCTCTCGCTCTGTATCGCGCGCGCTCTCTCTCTCGCTCTGTCTCGCGCGTGCTCTCTCTCTCTCGCTCTGTCTCGCGCGCGCTCTCTCTTGCTCTGTCTCGCCCGCTCTCTCTCTCTCGCTCTGTCTCGCGGGCGCTCTCTCTCGCTCTGTCTCGCGGGCGCTCTCTCTCTCTCGCTCTGTCTCTCGCCCGCGCTCTCTCTATTGCTCGCGCTCTCTCTCTCGCTCTGTCTCTCGCCCGCGCGCTCTCTCTCGCTCTGTCTCGCGGGCGCTCTCTCTCGCTCTGTCTCGCGGGCGCTCTCTCTCTCGCTCTGTCTCGCGGGCGCTCTCTCGCTCTGTCTCGCGGGCGCTCTCTCTCTCTTGCTCTGTCTCGCGCGCGCTCTCTCTCTCTCGCTCTGTCTCGCGCGCGCTCTCTCTCTCTCGCTCTGTCTCGCGCGCGCTCTCTCTCTCGCTCTGTCTCGCGCGCGCTCTCTCTCTCGCTCTGTCTCGCGCGCGCTCTCTCTCTCGCTCTGTCTCGCGCGCGCTCTCTCTCTCGCTCTGTCTCGCGCGCGCTCTCTCTCTCGCTCTGTATCGCGCGCGCTCTCTCTCTCGCTCTGTCTCGCGCGTGCTCTCTCTCTCTCGCTCTGTCTTGCGCGCGCTCTCTCTTGCTCTGTCTCGCCCGCTCTCTCTCTCTCGCTCTGTCTCGCGGGCGCTCTCTCTCGCTCTGTCTCGCGGGCGCTCTCTCTCTCTCGCTCTGTCTCTCGCCCGCGCTCTCTCTATTGCTCGCGCTCTCTCTCTCGCTCTGTCTCTCGCCCGCGCGCTCTCTCTCGCTCTGTCTCGCGGGCGCTCTCTCTCGCTCTGTCTCGCGGGCGCTCTCTCTCTCGCTCTGTCTCGCGGGCGCTCTCTCGCTCTGTCTCGCGGGCGCTCTCTCTCTCTTGCTCTGTCTCGCGCGCGCTCTCTCTCTCTCGCTCTGTCTCGCGCGCGCTCTCTCTCTCTCGCTCTGTCTCGCGCGCGCTCTCTCTCTCGCTCTGTCTCGTGCTCTCTCTCGCGCTCTGTCTCGCGCTTTCTCGCTCTGTCTCGCGGGCGCTCTCTCTCTCTCGCTCTGTCTCGCGCGCGCTCTCTCTCTCGCTCTGTCTCGCGCGCGCTCTCTCTCTCGCTCTGTCTCGCGCGCGCTCTCTCTCTCGCTCTGTCTCGCGCGCGCTCTCTCTCTCGCTCTGTCTCGCGCGCGCTCTCTCTCTCGCTCTGTATCGCGCGCGCTCTCTCTCTCGCTCTGTCTCGCGCGTGCTCTCTCTCTCTCGCTCTGTCTCGCGCGCGCTCTCTCTTGCTCTGTCTCGCCCGCTCTCTCTCTCTCGCTCTGTCTCGCGGGCGCTCTCTCTCGCTCTGTCTCGCGGGCGCTCTCTCTCTCTCGCTCTGTCTCTCGCCCGCGCTCTCTCTATTGCTCGCGCTCTCTCTCTCGCTCTGTCTCTCGCCCGCGCGCTCTCTCTCGCTCTGTCTCGCGGGCGCTCTCTCTCGCTCTGTCTCGCGGGCGCTCTCTCTCTCGCTCTGTCTCGCGGGCGCTCTCTCGCTCTGTCTCGCGGGCGCTCTCTCTCTCTTGCTCTGTCTCGCGCGCGCTCTCTCTCTCTCGCTCTGTCTCGCGCGCGCTCTCTCTCTCTCGCTCTGTCTCGCGCGCGCTCTCTCTCTCGCTCTGTCTCGCGCGCGCTCTCTCTCTCGCTCTGTCTCGCGCGCGCTCTCTCTCTCGCTCTGTCTCGCGCGCGCTCTCTCTCGCGCTCTGTCTCGCCCACTCTCTCTCTCGCGCTCTGTCTCGCCCGCTCTCTCTCGCTCTGTCTCGCGCGCGCTCTCTCTCTCACTCTGTCTCGCGCGCGCTCTCTCTCACTCTGTCTCGCGCGCGCTCTCTCTCTCGCTCTGTCTCGCTTGCGCTCTCTCGCTCTGTCTCGCTTGCGCTCTCTCGCTCTGTCTCGCTTGCGCGCTCTCGCTCTGTCGCGCGCGCTCTCGCCTGTCTCGCGCGCTCTCTCTCTCGCTCTGTCTTGCGCGCGTTCTCTCTCTCGCTCTGTCTCGCTTGCGCTCTCTCGCTCTGTCTCGCGCGCTCTCCCGCTCTCTCTCTCTCACTCTGTCTCGCGCGCGCTCTCTCTCTCGCTCTGTCTCGCGCGCGCTCTCTCTCTCGCTCTGTCTCGCGCGCGCTCTCTCTCTCGCTCTGTCTCTCGCGCGCTCTCTCTCTCTCACTCTGTCTCGCGCTCGCTCTCTCTCTCTCTCTCGCTCTGTCTCGCGCACGCTCTCTCTCGCTCTGTCTCGCGCGCGCTCTCTTTCTCTCTCTCTCTGTCTTGCGCGCACGCTCTCTCTCTCTCGCTCTTTCTCGCGCGCGCTCTCTCTCTCGCTCGCTCTCTCGCGCTCTCCGCTCTCGCTCTGTCTCACGCACTCTCTCTCGCTCTGTCTCGCGCGCTCTCTCGCTCCGTCTCGCGCGCTCTCTCTCGCTCCGTCTCGCGCGCTTTCTCTCGCTCCGTCTCGCGCGCTCCCTCGCACCGTCTCGCGCGCTCTCTCTCGCTCTGTCTCTCGCTCTGTCTCTCGCTCTGTCTCTCGCGCTCTCTCTCGCGCGCTCTCTCGCTCTGTCTCGCGCGCGCTCTCTCTCGCTCTGTCTCGCGCTCTGTCTCGTGCGCTCTCTCGCTCTCGCTCTGTATCGCGCGCGCTCTCTCTCTCGCTCTGTCTCGCGCGTGCTCTCTCTCTCTCGCTCTGTCTCGCGCGCGCTCTCTCTTGCTCTGTCTCGCCCGCTCTCTCTCTCTCGCTCTGTCTCGCGGGCGCTCTCTCTCGCTCTGTCTCGCGGGCGCTCTCTCTCTCTCGCTCTGTCTCTCGCCCGCGCTCTCTCTATTGCTCGCGCTCTCTCTCTCGCTCTGTCTCTCGCCCGCGCGCTCTCTCTCGCTCTGTCTCGCGGGCGCTCTCTCCTCGCTCTGTCTCGCGGGCGCTCTCTCTCTCGCTCTGTCTCGCGGGCGCTCTCTCGCTCTGTCTCGCGGGCGCTCTCTCTCTCTTGCTCTGTCTCGCGCGCGCTCTCTCTCTCTCGCTCTGTCTCGCGCGCGCTCTCTCTCTCTCGCTCTGTCTCGCGCGCGCTCTCTCTCTCGCTCTGTCTCGCGCGCGCTCTCTCTCTCGCTCTGTCTCGCGCGCGCTCTCTCTCGCGCTCTGTCTCGCCCACTCTCTCTCTCGCGCTCTGTCTCGCCCGCTCTCTCTCTCTCTGTCTCGCGCGCCCTCTCTCTCTCTCGCTCTGTCTCGCGCGCCCTCTCTCTCTCGCTCTGTCTCGCGCGCCCTCTCTCTCTCACGCTCTGTCTCGCGCGCCCTCTCTCTCTCTCGCTCTTTCTCGCGCGCCCTCTCTCTCTCGCTCTTTCTCGCGCGCCCTCTCTCTCTCACGCTCTGTCTCGCGTGCCCTCTCTCTCTCTCTCGCTCTTTCTCGCGCGCCGTCTCTCTCTCTCTCGCTCTTTCTCGCGCGCCCTCTCTCTCTCTCGCTCTGTCTCGCGCGCGCTCGCTCTCTCGCTCTTTCTCGCGCGCCCTCTCTCTCTCACGCTCTGTCTCGCGCGCGCTCTCTCTCTCGCTCTGTCTCGCGCGCGCTCTCTCGCTCTGTCTCGCGCGCGCTCTCTCTCTCTGTCTCGCGCGCGCTCTCTCTCTCTCGCTCTGTCTCACGCGCGCTCTCTCTCGCGCGCTCTCTCTCACGTGCTTTCTCTCTCTCTGTCTCGCGCGCGCTCTCGCTCTCTCGCTCTGTCTCGCGCGTGCTCTCTCTCGCTGTGTCTCTCGCGCGCACTCTCTCGCTCTGTCTCTCTCTCGCTCTGTCTCTCGCGCGCTCTCTCTCTCGCTCGCGCGCTCTCTCTCGCTGTCTCGCGCGCGCTCTCTCTCGCTGTCTCGCGCGCGCTCTCTCTGTCTCGCGCGCTCTCTCGCTCTGTCTCGCGCGCGCTCTCGCTCTCTCGCTCTGTCTCGCGCGTGCTCTCTCTCGCTGTGTCTCTCTCGCGTGCTCTCTCGCTCTGTCTCTCGTGCGCTCTCTCTCGCGCGCTCTCTCGCTCTGTCTCGCGTGCGCTCTCTCTCTCTTGCTCTGTCTCGCGCGCGCTTTTCTCTCTCGCTCTGTCTCGCGCGCGCTCTCTCTCTCACTCTGTCTCGCGCGCGCTCTCTCTCACTCTGTCTCGCGCGCGCTCTCTCTCTCGCTCTGTCTCGCTTGCGCTCTCTCGCTCTGTCTCGCTTGCGCTCTCTCGCTCTGTCTCGCTTGCGCGCTCTCGCTCTGTCGCGCGCGCTCTCGCCTGTCTCGCGCGCTCTCTCTCGCTCTGTCTTGCGCGCGTTCTCTCTCTCGCTCTGTCTCGCTTGCGCTCTCTCGCTCTGTCTCGCGCGCTCTCCCGCTCTCTCTCTCTCACTCTGTCTCGCGCGCGCTCTCTCTCTCGCTCTGTCTCGCGCGCGCTCTCTCTCTCGCTCTGTCTCGCGCGCGCTCTCTCTCTCGCTCTGTCTCTCGCGCGCTCTCTCTCTCTCACTCTGTCTCGCGCTCGCTCTCTCTCTCTCTCTCGCTCTGTCTCGCGCACGCTCTCTCTCGCTCTGTCTCGCGCGCGCTCTCTTTCTCTCTCTCTCTGTCTTGCGCGCACGCTCTCTCTCTCTCGCTCTTTCTCGCGCGCGCTCTCTCTCTCGCTCGCTCTCTCGCGCTCTCCGCTCTCGCTCTGTCTCACGCACTCTCTCTCGCTCTGTCTCGCGCGCTCTCTCGCTCCGTCTCGCGCGCTCTCTCTCGCTCCGTCTCGCGCGCTTTCTCTCGCTCCGTCTCGCGCGCTCCCTCGCACCGTCTCGCGCGCTCTCTCTCGCTCTGTCTCTCGCTCTGTCTCTCGCTCTGTCTCTCGCGCTCTCTCTCGCGCGCTCTCTCGCTCTGTCTCGCGCGCGCTCTCTCTCGCTCTGTCTCGCGCTCTGTCTCGTGCGCTCTCTCGCTCTCGCTCTGTCTCGCACGCGCTCTCTCTCACTCGCTCGCTCTCTCGCTCTGTCTTGCACGAGCTCTCTCTCTCTCGCTCTCTGGCGCGCTCTCTCGCTCTGTCTCGCGCGCTCTCTCTCGCTCTGTCTCGCGCGCTCTCTCTCGCGCTCTGTCTCGCCTGCTCTCTCTCTCGAGTTCTGTCTCGCCTGCTCTCTCTCTCGAGTTCTGTCTCGCCCGCTCTCTCTCTCTCTGTCTCGCGCGCCCTCTCTCTCTCTCGCTCTGTCTCGCGCGCCCTCTCTCTCTCGCTCTGTCTCGCGCGCCCTCTCTCTCTCTCGCTTTTTCTCGCGCGCCCTCTCTCTCTCTCGCTCTTTCTCGCGCGCCCTCTCTCTTTCTCGCTCTTTCTCGCGCGCCCTCTCTCTCTCACGCTCTGTCTCGCGTGCCCTCTCTCTCTCTCTCTCGCTCTTTCTCGCGCGCCCTCTCTCTCTCTCGCGCTCTTTCTCGTGCGCCCTCTCTCTCTCTCGCTCTGTCTCGCGCGCGCTCGCTCTCTCGCTCTTTCTCGCGCGCCCTCTCTCTCCCACGCTCTGTCTCGCGCGCGCTCTCTCTCTCGCTCTGTCTCGCGCGCGCTCTCTCTCTCGCTCTGTCTCGCGCGCGCTCTCTCTCTCTCTGTCTCGCGCGCGCTCTCTCTCTCTCGCTCTGTCTCACGCGCGCTCTCTCTCGCGCGCTCTCTCTCGCTCTCTCTCACGTGCTTTCTCTCTCTCTGTCTCGCGCGCGCTCTCGCTCTCTCGCTCTGTCTCGCGCGTGCTCTCTCTCGCTGTGTCTCTCGCGTGCACTCTCTCTCGCTCTGTCTCTCTCTCGCTCTGTCTCTCGCGCGCTCTCTCTCTCGCTCGCGCGCTCTCTCTCTCGCTCGCGCGCTCTCTCTCGCTGTCTCGCGCGCGCTCTCTCTCTCTGTCTCGCGCGCTCTCTCTCTGTCTCGCGCGCTCTCTCGCTCTGTCTCGCGCGCTCTCTCGCTCTGTCTCGCGCGTGCTCTCTCTCGCTGTGTCTCTCTCGCGTGCTCTCTCGCTCTGTCTCTCGTGCGCTCTCTCTCGCTCTCTCGCGCGCTCTCTCGCTCTGTCTCGCGTGCGCTCTCTCTCTCTCGCTCTGTCTCGCGCGCGCTTTTCTCTCTCGCTCTGTCTCGCGCGCGCTCTCTCTCTCACTCTGTCTCGCGCGCGCTCTCTCTCTCGCTCTGTCTCGCTTGCGCTCTCTCGCTCTGTCTCGCTTGCGCTCTCTCGCTCTGTCTCGCTTGCGCTCTCTCGCTCTGTCGCGCGCGCTCTCGCTCTGTCGCGCGCGCTCTCGCTCTGTCGCGCGCGCTCTCGCTCTGTCTCGCGCGCTCTCGCCTGTCTCGCGCGCTCTCTCTCGCTCTGTCTTGCGCGCGTTCTCTCTCTCGCTCTGTCTCGCTTGCGCTCTCTCGCTCTGTCTCGCGCGCTCTCCCGCTCTCTCTCTCTCACTCTGTCTCGCGCGCGCTCTCTCTCTCGCTCTGTCTCGCGCGCGCTCTCTCTCTCGCTCTGTCTCGCGCGCGCTCTCTCTCGCGCTCTGTCTCGCCCACTCTCTCTCTCGCGCTCTGTCTCGCCCGCTCTCTCTCTCTCTGTCTCGCGCGCCCTCTCTCTCTCGCTCTGTCTCGCGCGCCCTCTCTCTCTCACGCTCTGTCTCGCGCGCCCTCTCTCTCTCTCGCTCTTTCTCGCGCGCCCTCTCTCTCTCGCTCTTTCTCGCGCGCTATCTCTCTCTCACGCTCTGTCTCGCGTGCCCTCTCTCTCTCTCTCGCTCTTTCTCGCGCGCCGTCTCTCTCTCTCTCGCTCTTTCTCGCGCGCCCTCTCTCTCTCTCGCTCTGTCTCGCGCGCGCTCGCTCTCTCGCTCTTTCTCGCGCGCCCTCTCTCTCTCACGCTCTGTCTCGCGCGCGCTCTCTCTCTCGCTCTGTCTCGCGCGCGCTCTCTCGCTCTGTCTCGCGCGCGCTCTCTCGCTCTGTCTCGCGCGCGCTCTCTCGCTCTGTCTCGCGCGCGCTCTCTCGCTCTGTCTCGCGCGCGCTCTCTCTCTCTGTCTCGCGCGCGCTCTCTCTCTCTCGCTCTGTCTCACGCGCGCTCTCTCTCGCGCGCTCTCTCTCACGTGCTTTCTCTCTCTCTGTCTCGCGCGCGCTCTCGCTCTCTCGCTCTGTCTCGCGCGTGCTCTCTCTCGCTGTGTCTCTCGCGCGCACTTTCTCGCTCTGTCTCTCTCTCGCTCTGTCTCTCGCGCGCTCTCTCTCTCGCTCGCGCGCTCTCTCTCGCTGTCTCGCGCGCGCTCTCTCTCGCTGTCTCGCGCGCGCTCTCTCTCGCTGTCTCGCGCGCGCTCTCTCTGTCTCGCGCGCTCTCTCGCTCTGTCTCGCGCGCGCTCTCGCTCGCTGTGTCTCTCTCGCGTGCTCTCTCGCTCTGTCTCTCGTGCGCTCTCTCTCGCGCGCTCTCTCGCTCTGTCTCGCGTGCGCTCTCTCTCTCTCGCTCTGTCTCGCGCGCGCTTTTCTCTCTCGCTCTGTCTCGCGCGCGCTCTCTCTCTCACTCTGTCTCGCGCGCGCTCTCTCTCACTCTGTCTCGCGCGCGCTCTCTCTCTCGCTCTGTCTCGCTTGCGCTCTCTCGCTCTGTCTCGCTTGCGCTCTCTCGCTCTGTCTCGCTTGCGCTCTCTCGCTCTGTCGCGCGCGCTCTCGCTCTGTCGCGCGCGCTCTCGCTCTGTCTCGCGCGCTCTCGCCTGTCTCGCGCGCTCTCTCTCGCTCTGTCTTGCGCGCGTTCTCTCTCTCGCTCTGTCTCGCTTGCGCTCTCTCGCTCTGTCTCGCGCGCTCTCCCGCTCTCTCTCTCTCACTCTGTCTCGCGCGCGCTCTCTCTCTCGCTCTGTCTCGCGCGCGCTCTCTCTCTCGCTCTGTCTCGCGCGCGCTCTCTCTCTCGCTCTGTCTCTCGCGCGCTCTCTCTCTCTCTCACTCTGTCTCGCGCTCGCTCTCTCTCTCTCTCTCGCTCTGTCTCGCGCACGCTCTCTCTCGCTCTGTCTCGCGCGCGCTCTCTTTCTCTCTCTCTGTCTTGCGCGCACGCTCTCTCTCTCTCGCTCTTTCTCGCGCGCGCTCTCTCTCTCGCTCGCTCTCTCGCGCTCTCCGCTCTCGCTCTGTCTCACGCACTCTCTCTCGCTCTGTCTCGCGCGCTCTCTCGCTCCGTCTCACGCGCTCTCTCTCTCACTCTGTCTCGCGCTCGCTCTCTCTCTCTCTCTCGCTCTGTCTCGCGCACGCTCTCTCTCGCTCTGTCTCGCACGCGCTCTCTTTCTCTCTCTCTGTCTTGCGCGCACGCTCTCTCTCTCTCGCTCTTTCTCGCGCGCGCTCTCTCTCTCGCTCGCTCTCTCGCGCTCTCCGCTCTCGCTCTGTCTCACGCACTCTCTCTCGCTCTGTCTCGCGCGTGCTCTCTCTCGCTGTGTCTCTCGCGTGCACTCTCTCTCGCTCTGTCTCTCTCTCGCTCTGTCTCTCGCGCGCTCTCTCTCTCGCTCACGCGCTCCCTCTCGCTGTCTCGCTCGCGCTCTCTCTCTCTGTCTCGCGCGCTCTCTCTCTCTGTCTCGCGCGCTCTCGCTCTGTCTCGCGCGCGCTCTCGCTCTCTCGCTCTGTCTCGCGCGTGCTCTCTCTCGCTGTGTCTCTCTCGCGTGCTCACTCGCTCTGTCTCTCGTGCGCTCTCTCTCGCTCTCTCTCTCGCTCTCTCTCGCGCGCTCTCTCGCTCTGTCTCGCGTGCGCTCTCTCTCTCTCGCTCTGTCTCGCGCGCGCTTTTCTCTCTCACTCTGTCTCGCGCGCGCTCTCTCTCTCGCTCTGTCTCGCTTGCGCTCTCTCGCTCTGTCTCGCTTGCGCTCTCTCGCTCTGTCGCGCGCACTCTCGCTCTGTCTCGCGCGCTCTCGTCTGTCTCGCGCGCTCTCTCTCGCTCTGTCTTGCGCGCGTTCTCTCGCTCTGTCGCGCGCGCTCTCGCGCTCTCGTCTGTCTCGCGCGCTCTCTCTCGCTCTGTCTCGCTTGCGCTCTCTCTCTCACTCTGTCTCGCGCGCGCTCTCTCTCTCTCTGTCTCGCGCGCTCTCTCTCTCTGTCTCGCGCGCTCTCTCTCTCTGTCTCGCGCGCTCTCTCGCTCTGTCTCGCGCGCGCTCTCGCTCTCTCGCTCTGTCTCGCGCGTGCTCTCTCTCGCTGTGTCTCTCTCGCGTGCTCTCTCGCTCTGTCTCTCGTGCGCTCTCTCTCGCTCTCTCTCTCGCTCTCTCTCGCGCGCTCTCTCGCTCTGTCTCGCGTGCGCTCTCTCTCTCTCGCTCTGTCTCGCGCGCGCTTTTCTCTCTCGCTCTGTCTCGCGCGCGCTCTCTCTCTCACTCTGTCTCGCGCGCGCTCTCTCTCTCGCTCTGTCTCGCTTGCGCTCTCTCGCTCTGTCTCGCTTGCGCTCTCTCGCTCTGTCGCGCGCACTCTCGCTCTGTCTCGCGCGCTCTCGTCTGTCTCGCGCGCTCTCTCTCGCTCTGTCTTGCGCGCGTTCTCTCGCTCTGTCGCGCGCGCTCTCGCTCTGTCTCGCGCGCTCTCGTCTGTCTCGCGCGCTCTCTCTCGCTCTGTCTCGCTTGCGCTCTCTCTCTCACTCTGTCTCGCGCGCGCTCTCTCTCTCACTCTGTCTCGCGCGCGCTCTCTCTCTCTCTCGCTCTGTCTCGCGCACGCTCTCTCTCGCTCTGTCTCGCGCGCGCTCTCTTTCTCTCTCTCTGTCTTGCGCGCACGCTCTCTCTTTCTCGCGCGCGCTCTCTCTCTCGCTCGCTCTCTCTCGCTCGCTCTCTCGCGCTCTCCGCTCTCACTCTGTCTCGCGCGCGCTTTCTCTCTCACTCTGTCTCGCGCGCGCTCTCTCTCTCTCTCGCTCTGTCTCGCGCACGCTCTCTCTCGCTCTGTCTCGCGCGCGCTCTCTTTCTCTCTCTCTGTCTTGCGCGCACGCTCTCTCTTTCTCGCGCGCGCTCTCTCTCTCGCGCGCTCTCTCTCTCGCTCTGTCTCGCGCGCGCTCTCTCTCTCACTCTGTCTCGCGCGCGCTCTCTCTCTCTCTCGCTCTGTCTCGCGCACGCTCTCTCTCGCTCTGTCTCGCGCGCGCTCTCTTTCTCTCTCTCTGTCTTGCGCGCACGCTCTCTCTTTCTCGCGCGCGCTCTCTCTCTCGCTCGCTCTCTCTCGCTCGCTCTCTCGCGCTCTCCGCTCTCGCTCTGTCTCACGCACTCTCTCTCGCTCTGTCTCGCGCGCTCTCTCGCTCCGTCTCGCGCGCTCTCTCTCGCTCCGTCTCGCGCGCTCTCTCTCGCTCCGTCTCGCGCGCTCTCTCTCGCTCCGTCTCGCCCGCTCTCTCTCGCTCTGTCTCGCGCGCCCTCTCTCTCTCTCGCTCTGTCTCGCGCGCCCTCTCTCTCTCGCTCTGTCTCGCGCGCCCTCTCTCTCTCACGCTCTGTCTCGCGCGCCCTCTCTCTCTCTCGCTCTGTCTCGCGCGCGCTCGCTCTCTCGCTCTTTCTCGCGCGCGCTCGCTCTCTCGCTCTGTCTCGCGCGCCCTCTCTCTCCCTCGCTCTGTCTCGCGCGCGCTCTCTCTCTCGCTCTGTCTCGCGCGCGCTCTCTCTCTCGCTCTGTCTCGCGCGCGCTCTCTCTCTCGCTCTGTCTCGCGCGCGCTCTCTCTCTCTCTGTCTCGCGCGCGCTCTCTCTCTCTCGCTCTGTCTCACGCGCGCTCTCTCTCGCGCGCTCTCTCTCGCTCTCTCTCACGTGCTTTCTCTCTCTCTGTCTCGCGCGCGCTCTCGCTCTCTCGCTCTGTCTCGCGCGTGCTCTCTCTCGCGCGCTCTCTCTCGCTCTCTCTCACGTGCTTTCTCTCTCTCTGTCTCGCGCGCGCTCTCGCTCTCTCGCTCTGTCTCGCGCGTGCTCTCTCTCGCTGTGTCTCTCGCGTGCACTCTCTCTCGCTCTGTCTCTCGCGCGCTCTCTCTCTCGCTCGCGCGCTCTCTCTCGCTGTCTCGCGCGCGCTCTCTCTCTCTGTCTCGCGCGCTCTCTCTCTCTGTCTCGTGCGCTCTCTCGCTCTGTCTCGCGCGCGCTCTCGCTCTCTCGCTCTGTCTCGCGCGTGCTCTCTCTCGCTGTGTCTCTCTCGCGTGCTCTCTCGCTCTGTCTCTCGTGCGCTCTCTCTCGCTCTCTCTCTCGCTCTCTCTCGCGCGCTCTCTCGCTCTGTCTCGCGTGCGCTCTCTCTCTCTCGCTCTGTCTCGCGCGCGCTTTTCTCTCTCGCTCTGTCTCGCGCGCGCTCTCTCTCTCACTCTGTCTCGCGCGCGCTCTCTCTCTCGCTCTGTCTCGCTTGCGCTCTCTCGCTCTGTCTCGCTTGCGCTCTCTCGCTCTGTCGCGCGCACTCTCGCTCTGTCTCGCGCGCTCTCGTCTGTCTCGCGCGCTCTCTCTCGCTCTGTCTTGCGCGCGTTCTCTCGCTCTGTCGCGCGCGCTCTCGCTCTGTCTCGCGCGCTCTCGTCTGTCTCGCGCGCTCTCTCTCGCTCTGTCTCGCTTGCGCTCTCTCGCTCTGTCTCGCGCGCTCTCCCGCTCTCTCTCTCTCACTTTGTCTCGCGCGCGCTCTCTCTCTCGCGCGCTCTCTCTCTCGCTCTGTCTCGCGCGCGCTCTCTCTCTCACTCTGTCTCGCGCGCGCTCTCTCTCTCTCTCGCTCTGTCTCGCGCACGCTCTCTCTCGCTCTGTCTCGCGCGCGCTCTCTTTCTCTCTCTCTGTCTTGCGCGCACGCTCGCTCTTTCTCGCGCGCGCTCTCTCTCGCTCGCTCTCTCTCTCTCGCTCGCTCTCTCGCGCTCTCCGCTCTCGCTCTGTCTCACGCACTCTCTCTCGCTCTGTCTCGCGCGCTCTCTCGCTCCGTCTCACGCGCTCTCTCGCTCCGTCTCGCGCGCTCTCTCTCGCTCCGTCTCGCGCGCTCTCTCTCGCTCCGTCTCGCCCGCTCTCTCTCGCTCTGTCTCGCGCGCCCTCTCTCTCTCTCGCTCTGTCTCGCGCGCCCTCTCTCTCTCGCTCTGTCTCGCGCGCCCTCTCTCTCTCACGCTCTGTCTCGCGCGCCCTCTCTCTCTCTCGCTCTTTCTCGCGCGCCCTCTCTCTCTCTCGCTCTTTCTCGCGCGCCCTCTCTCTTTCTCGCTCTTTCTCGCGCGCCCTCTCTCTCTCACGCTCTGTCTCGCGTGCCCTCTCTCTCTCGCTCTTTCTCGCGCGCCCTCTCTCTCTCTCTCGCTCTTTGTCGCGCGCCCTCTCTCTCTCTCGCTCTGTCTCGCGCGCGCTCGCTCTCTCGCTCTTTCTCACGCGCCCTCTCTCTCTCTCGCTCTGTCTCGCGCGCGCTCTCTCTCTCGCTCTGTCTCTCTCTCGCTCTGTCTCTCTCTCGCTCTGTCTCTCGCGCGCTCTCTCTCTCGCTCGCGCGCTCTCTCTCGCTGTCTCGCGCGCGCTCTCTCTCGCTGTCTCGCGCGCGCTCTCTCTGTCTCGCGCGCTCTCTCGCTCTGTCTCGCGCGCGCTCTCGCTCTCTCGCTCTGTCTCGCGCGTGCTCTCTCTCGCTGTGTCTCTCTCGCGTGCTCTCTCGCTCTGTCTCTCGTGCGCTCTCTCTCGCGCGCTCTCTCGCTCTGTCTCGCGTGCGCTCTCTCTCTCTCGCTCTGTCTCGCGCGCGCTTTTCTCTCTCGCTCTGTCTCGCGCGCGCTCTTTCTCTCACTCTGTCTCGCGCGCGCTCTCTCTCACTCTGTCTCGCGCGCGCTCTCTCTCTCGCTCTGTCTCGCTTGCGCTCTCTCGCTCTGTCTCGCTTGCGCTCTCTCGCTCTGTCTCGCTTGCGCTCTCTCGCTCTGTCGCGCGCGCTCTCGCTCTGTCGCGCGCGCTCTCGCTCTGTCGCGCGCGCTCTCGCTCTGTCGCGCGCGCTCTCGCTCTGTCTCGCGCGCTCTCGCCTGTCTCGCGCGCTCTCTCTCGCTCTGTCTTGCGCGCGTTCTCTCTCTCGCTCTGTCTCGCTTGCGCTCTCTCGCTCTGTCTCGCGCGCTCTCCCGCTCTCTCTCTCTCACTCTGTCTCGCGCGCGCTCTCTCTCTCGCTCTGTCTCGCGCGCGCTCTCTCTCTCGCTCTGTCTCGCGCGCGCTCTCTCTCTCGCTCTGTCTCTCGCGCGCTCTCTCTCTCTCTCACTCTGTCTCGCGCTCGCTCTCTCTCTCTCTCTCGCTCTGTCTCGCGCACGCTCTCTCTCGCTCTGTCTCGCGCGCGCTCTCTTTCTCTCTCTCTGTCTTGCGCGCACGCTCTCTCTCTCTCGCTCTTTCTCGCGCGCGCTCTCTCTCTCGCTCGCTCTCTCGCGCTCTCCGCTCTCGCTCTGTCTCACGCACTCTCTCTCGCTCTGTCTCGCGCGCTCTCTCGCTCCGTCTCACGCGCTCTCTCTCTCACTCTGTCTCGCGCTCGCTCTCTCTCTCTCTCTCGCTCTGTCTCGCGCACGCTCTCTCTCGCTCTGTCTCGCACGCGCTCTCTTTCTCTCTCTCTGTCTTGCGCGCACGCTCTCTCTCTCTCGCTCTTTCTCGCGCGCGCTCTCTCTCTCGCTCGCTCTCTCGCGCTCTCCGCTCTCGCTCTGTCTCACGCACTCTCTCTCGCTCTGTCTCGCGCGTGCTCTCTCTCGCTGTGTCTCTCGCGTGCACTCTCTCTCGCTCTGTCTCTCTCTCGCTCTGTCTCTCGCGCGCTCTCTCTCTCTCGCTCGCGCGCTCCCTCTCGCTGTCTCGCTCGCGCTCTCTCTCTCTGTCTCGCGCGCTCTCTCTCTCTGTCTCGCGCGCTCTCGCTCTGTCTCGCGCGTGCTCTCGCTCTCTCGCTCTGTCTCGCGCGTGCTCTCTCTCGCTGTGTCTCTCTCGCGTGCTCTCTCGCTCTGTCTCTCGTGCGCTCTCTCTCGCTCTCTCTCTCGCTCTCTCTCGCGCGCTCTCTCGCTCTGTCTCGCGTGCGCTCTCTCTCTCTCGCTCTGTCTCGCGCGCGCTTTTCTCTCTCACTCTGTCTCGCGCGCGCTCTCTCTCTCGCTCTGTCTCGCTTGCGCTCTCTCGCTCTGTCTCGCTTGCGCTCTCTCGCTCTGTCGCGCGCACTCTCGCTCTGTCTCGCGCGCTCTCGTCTGTCTCGCGCGCTCTCTCTCGCTCTGTCTTGCGCGCGTTCTCTCGCTCTGTCGCGCGCGCTCTCGCTCTGTCTCGCGCGCTCTCGTCTGTCTCGCGCGCTCTCTCTCGCTCTGTCTCGCTTGCGCTCTCTCTCTCACTCTGTCTCGCGCGCGCTCTCTCTCTCACTCTGTCTCGCGCGCGCTCTCTCTCTCTCTCTCTCTGTCTCGCGCGCTCTCTCTCTCTGTCTCGCGCGCTCTCTCGCTCTGTCTCGCGCGCGCTCTCGCTCTCTCGCTCTGTCTCGCGCGTGCTCTCTCTCGCTGTGTCTCTCTCGCGTGCTCTCTCGCTCTGTCTCTCGTGCGCTCTCTCTCGCTCTCTCTCTCGCTCTCTCTCGCGCGCTCTCTCGCTCTGTCTCGCGTGCGCTCTCTCTCTCTCGCTCTGTCTCGCGCGCGCTTTTCTCTCTCGCTCTGTCTCGCGCGCGCTCTCTCTCTCACTCTGTCTCGCGCGCGCTCTCTCTCTCGCTCTGTCTCGCTTGCGCTCTCTCGCTCTGTCTCGCTTGCGCTCTCTCGCTCTGTCGCGCGCACTCTCGTCTGTCTCGCGCGCTCTCTCTCGCTCTGTCTTGCGCGCGTTCTCTCGCTCTGTCGCGCGCGCTCTCGCTCTGTCTCGCGCGCTCTCGTCTGTCTCGCGCGCTCTCTCTCGCTCTGTCTCGCTTGCGCTCTCTCTCTCACTCTGTCTCGCGCGCGCTCTCTCTCTCACTCTGTCTCGCGCGCGCTCTCTCTCTCTCTCGCTCTGTCTCGCGCACGCTCTCTCTCGCTCTGTCTCGCGCGCGCTCTCTTTCTCTCTCTCTGTCTTGCGCGCACGCTCTCTCTTTCTCGCGCGCGCTCTCTCTCTCGCTCGCTCTCTCTCGCTCGCTCTCTCGCGCTCTCCGCTCTCACTCTGTCTCGCGCGCGCTTTCTCTCTCACTCTGTCTCGCGCGCGCTCTCTCTCTCTCTCGCTCTGTCTCGCGCACGCTCTCTCTCGCTCTGTCTCGCGCGCGCTCTCTTTCTCTCTCTCTGTCTTGCGCGCACGCTCTCTCTTTCTCGCGCGCGCTCTCTCTCTCGCGCGCTCTCTCTCTCGCTCTGTCTCGCGCGCGCTCTCTCTCTCACTCTGTCTCGCGCGCGCTCTCTCTCTCTCTCGCTCTGTCTCGCGCACGCTCTCTCTCGCTCTGTCTCGCGCGCGCTCTCTTTCTCTCTCTGTCTTGCGCGCACGCTCTCTCTTTCTCGTGCGCGCTCTCTCTCTCGCTCGCTCTCTCTCGCTCGCTCTCTCGCGCTCTCCGCTCTCGCTCTGTCTCACGCACTCTCTCTCGCTCTGTCTCGCGCGCTCTCTCGCTCCGTCTCGCGCGCTCTCTCTCGCTCCGTCTCGCGCGCTCTCTCTCGCTCCGTCTCGCCCGCTCTCTCTCGCTCTGTCTCGCGCGCCCTCTCTCTCTCTCGCTCTGTCTCGCGCGCCCTCTCTCTCTCGCTCTGTCTCGCGCGCCCTCTCTCTCTCACGCTCTGTCTCGCGCGCCCTCTCTCTCTCTCGCTCTGTCTCGCGCGCGCTCGCTCTCTCGCTCTTTCTCGCGCGCCCTCTCTCTCCCACGCTCTGTCTCGCGCGCGCTCTCTCTCTCGCTCTGTCTCGCTTGCGCTCTCTCGCTCTGTCTCGCTTGCGCTCTCTCGCTCTGTCGCGCGCACTCTCGCTCTGTCTCGCGCGCTCTCGTCTGTCTCGCGCGCTCTCTCTCGCTCTGTCTTGCGCGCGTTCTCTCGCTCTGTCGCGCGCGCTCTCGCTCTGTCTCGCGCGCTCTCGTCTGTCTCGCGCGCTCTCTCTCGCTCTGTCTCGCTTGCGCTCTCTCGCTCTGTCTCGCGCGCTCTCCCGCTCTCTCTCTCTCACTTTGTCTCGCGCGCGCTCTCTCTCTCGCGCGCTCTCTCTCTCGCTCTGTCTCGCGCGCGCTCTCTCTCTCACTCTGTCTCGCGCGCGCTCTCTCTCTCTCTCGCTCTGTCTCGCGCACGCTCTCTCTCGCTCTGTCTCGCGCGCGCTCTCTTTCTCTCTCTCTGTCTTGCGCGCACGCTCGCTCTTTCTCGCGCGCGCTCTCTCTCGCTCGCTCTCTCTCTCTCGCTCGCTCTCTCGCGCTCTCCGCTCTCGCTCTGTCTCACGCACTCTCTCTCGCTCTGTCTCGCGCGCTCTCTCGCTCCGTCTCACGCGCTCTCTCGCTCCGTCTCGCGCGCTCTCTCTCGCTCCGTCTCGCGCGCTCTCTCTCGCTCCGTCTCGCCCGCTCTCTCTCGCTCTGTCTCGCGCGCCCTCTCTCTCTCTCGCTCTGTCTCGCGCGCCCTCTCTCTCTCGCTCTGTCTCGCGCGCCCTCTCTCTCTCACGCTCTGTCTCGCGCGCCCTCTCTCTCTCTCGCTCTTTCTCGCGCGCCCTCTCTCTCTCTCGCTCTTTCTCGCGCGCCCTCTCTCTTTCTCGCTCTTTCTCGCGCGCCCTCTCTCTCTCACGCTCTGTCTCGCGTGCCCTCTCTCTCTCGCTCTTTCTCGCGCGCCCTCTCTCTCTCTCTCGCTCTTTGTCGCGCGCCCTCTCTCTCTCTCGCTCTGTCTCGCGCGCGCTCGCTCTCTCGCTCTTTCTCACGCGCCCTCTCTCTCTCTCGCTCTGTCTCGCGCGCGCTCTCTCTCTCGCTCTGTCTCTCTCTCGCTCTGTCTCTCTCTCGCTCTGTCTCTCGCGCGCTCTCTCTCTCGCTCGCGCGCTCTCTCTCGCTGTCTCGCGCGCGCTCTCTCTCGCTGTCTCGCGCGCGCTCTCTCTGTCTCGCGCGCTCTCTCGCTCTGTCTCGCGCGCGCTCTCGCTCTCTCGCTCTGTCTCGCGCGTGCTCTCTCTCGCTGTGTCTCTCTCGCGTGCTCTCTCGCTCTGTCTCTCGTGCGCTCTCTCTCGCGCGCTCTCTCGCTCTGTCTCGCGTGCGCTCTCTCTCTCTCGCTCTGTCTCGCGCGCGCTTTTCTCTCTCGCTCTGTCTCGCGCGCGCTCTTTCTCTCACTCTGTCTCGCGCGCGCTCTCTCTCACTCTGTCTCGCGCGCGCTCTCTCTCTCGCTCTGTCTCGCTTGCGCTCTCTCGCTCTGTCTCGCTTGCGCTCTCTCGCTCTGTCTCGCTTGCGCTCTCTCGCTCTGTCGCGCGCGCTCTCGCTCTGTCGCGCGCGCTCTCGCTCTGTCGCGCGCGCTCTCGCTCTGTCTCGCGCGCTCTCGCCTGTCTCGCGCGCTCTCTCTCGCTCTGTCTTGCGCGCGTTCTCTCTCTCGCTCTGTCTCGCTTGCGCTCTCTCGCTCTGTCTCGCGCGCTCTCCCGCTCTCTCTCTCTCACTCTGTCTCGCGCGCGCTCTCTCTCTCGCTCTGTCTCGCGCGCGCTCTCTCTCTCGCTCTGTCTCGCGCGCGCTCTCTCTCTCGCTCTGTCTCTCGCGCGCTCTCTCTCTCTCTCACTCTGTCTCGCGCTCGCTCTCTCTCTCTCTCTCGCTCTGTCTCGCGCACGCTCTCTCTCGCTCTGTCTCGCGCGCGCTCTCTTTCTCTCTCTCTGTCTTGCGCGCACGCTCTCTCTCTCTCGCTCTTTCTCGCGCGCGCTCTCTCTCTCGCTCGCTCTCTCGCGCTCTCCGCTCTCGCTCTGTCTCACGCACTCTCTCTCGCTCTGTCTCGCGCGCTCTCTCGCTCCGTCTCACGCGCTCTCTCTCTCACTCTGTCTCGCGCTCGCTCTCTCTCTCTCTCTCGCTCTGTCTCGCGCACGCTCTCTCTCGCTCTGTCTCGCACGCGCTCTCTTTCTCTCTCTCTGTCTTGCGCGCACGCTCTCTCTCTCTCGCTCTTTCTCGCGCGCGCTCTCTCTCTCGCTCGCTCTCTCGCGCTCTCCGCTCTCGCTCTGTCTCACGCACTCTCTCTCGCTCTGTCTCGCGCGTGCTCTCTCTCGCTGTGTCTCTCGCGTGCACTCTCTCTCGCTCTGTCTCTCTCTCGCTCTGTCTCTCGCGCGCTCTCTCTCTCTCGCTCGCGCGCTCCCTCTCGCTGTCTCGCTCGCGCTCTCTCTCTCTGTCTCGCGCGCTCTCTCTCTCTGTCTCGCGCGCTCTCGCTCTGTCTCGCGCGCGCTCTCGCTCTCTCGCTCTGTCTCGCGCGTGCTCTCTCTCGCTGTGTCTCTCTCGCGTGCTCTCTCGCTCTGTCTCTCGTGCGCTCTCTCTCGCTCTCTCTCTCGCTCTCTCTCGCGCGCTCTCTCGCTCTGTCTCGCGTGCGCTCTCTCTCTCTCGCTCTGTCTCGCGCGCGCTTTTCTCTCTCACTCTGTCTCGCGCGCGCTCTCTCTCTCGCTCTGTCTCGCTTGCGCTCTCTCGCTCTGTCTCGCTTGCGCTCTCTCGCTCTGTCGCGCGCACTCTCGCTCTGTCTCGCGCGCTCTCGTCTGTCTCGCGCGCTCTCTCTCGCTCTGTCTTGCGCGCGTTCTCTCGCTCTGTCGCGCGCGCTCTCGCTCTGTCTCGCGCGCTCTCGTCTGTCTCGCGCGCTCTCTCTCGCTCTGTCTCGCTTGCGCTCTCTCTCTCACTCTGTCTCGCGCGCGCTCTCTCTCTCACTCTGTCTCGCGCGCGCTCTCTCTCTCTCTCTCTCTGTCTCGCGCGCTCTCTCTCTCTGTCTCGCGCGCTCTCTCGCTCTGTCTCGCGCGCGCTCTCGCTCTCTCGCTCTGTCTCGCGCGTGCTCTCTCTCGCTGTGTCTCTCTCGCGTGCTCTCTCGCTCTGTCTCTCGTGCGCTCTCTCTCGCTCTCTCTCTCGCTCTCTCTCTCGCTCTCTCTCGCGCGCTCTCTCGCTCTGTCTCGCGTGCGCTCTCTCTCTCTCGCTCTGTCTCGCGCGCGCTTTTCTCTCTCGCTCTGTCTCGCGCGCGCTCTCTCTCTCACTCTGTCTCGCGCGCGCTCTCTCTCTCGCTCTGTCTCGCTTGCGCTCTCTCGCTCTGTCTCGCTTGCGCTCTCTCGCTCTGTCGCGCGCACTCTCGTCTGTCTCGCGCGCTCTCTCTCGCTCTGTCTTGCGCGCGTTCTCTCGCTCT
Organism: Heptranchias perlo; assembly: GCF_035084215.1. NCBI lineage: Eukaryota > Metazoa > Chordata > Chondrichthyes > Hexanchiformes > Hexanchidae > Heptranchias > Heptranchias perlo. The sequence continues at coordinate 15,258,427 of NC_090370.1, forward strand.
GTCGCGCGCGCTCTCGCTCTGTCTCGCGCGCTCTCGTCTGTCTCGCGCGCTCTCTCTCGCTCTGTCTCGCTTGCGCTCTCTCTCTCACTCTGTCTCGCGCGCGCTCTCTCTCTCACTCTGTCTCGCGCGCGCTCTCTCTCTCTCTCGCTCTGTCTCGCGCACGCTCTCTCTCGCTCTGTCTCGCGCGCGCTCTCTTTCTCTCTCTCTGTCTTGCGCGCACGCTCTCTCTTTCTCGCGCGCGCTCTCTCTCTCGCTCGCTCTCTCTCGCTCGCTCTCTCGCGCTCTCCGCTCTCACTCTGTCTCGCGCGCGCTTTCTCTCTCACTCTGTCTCGCGCGCGCTCTCTCTCTCTCTCGCTCTGTCTCGCGCACGCTCTCTCTCGCTCTGTCTCGCGCGCGCTCTATTTCTCTCTCTCTGTCTTGCGCGCACGCTCTCTCTTTCTCGCGCGCGCTCTCTCTCTCGCGCGCTCTCTCTCTCGCTCTGTCTCGCGCGCGCTCTCTCTCTCACTCTGTCTCGCGCGCGCTCTCTCTCTCTCTCGCTCTGTCTCGCGCACGCTCTCTCTCGCTCTGTCTCGCGCGCGCTCTCTTTCTCTCTCTGTCTTGCGCGCACGCTCTCTCTTTCTCGTGCGCGCTCTCTCTCTCGCTCGCTCTCTCTCGCTCGCTCTCTCGCGCTCTCCGCTCTCGCTCTGTCTCACGCACTCTCTCTCGCTCTGTCTCGCGCGCTCTCTCGCTCCGTCTCGCGCGCTCTCTCTCGCTCCGTCTCGCGCGCTCTCTCTCGCTCCGTCTCGCCCGCTCTCTCTCGCTCTGTCTCGCGCGCCCTCTCTCTCTCTCGCTCTGTCTCGCGCGCCCTCTCTCTCTCGCTCTGTCTCGCGCGCCCTCTCTCTCTCACGCTCTGTCTCGCGCGCCCTCTCTCTCTCTCGCTCTGTCTCGCGCGCGCTCGCTCTCTCGCTCTTTCTCGCGCGCCCTCTCTCTCCCACGCTCTGTCTCGCGCGCGCTCTCTCTCTCGCTCTGTCTCGCGCGCGCTCTCTCTCTCGCTCTGTCTCGCGCGCGCTCTCTCTCTCTCTGTCTCGCGCGCGCTCTCTCTCTCTCGCTCTGTCTCACGCGCGCTCTCTCTCGCGCGCTCTCTCTCGCTCTCTCTCACGTGCTTTCTCTCTCTCTGTCTCGCGCGCGCTCTCGCTCTCTCGCTCTGTCTCGCGCGTGCTCTCTCTCGCGCGCTCTCTCTCGCTCTCTCTCACGTGCTTTCTCTCTCTCTGTCTCGCGCGCGCTCTCGCTCTCTCGCTCTGTCTCGCGCGTGCTCTCTCTCGCTGTGTCTCTCGCGTGCACTCTCTCTCGCTCTGTCTCTCGCGCGCTCTCTCTCTCGCTCGCGCGCTCTCTCTCGCTGTCTCGCGCGCGCTCTCTCTCTCTGTCTCGCGCGCTCTCTCTCTCTGTCTCGTGCGCTCTCTCGCTCTGTCTCGCGCGCGCTCTCGCTCTCTCGCTCTGTCTCGCGCGTGCTCTCTCTCGCTGTGTCTCTCTCGCGTGCTCTCTCGCTCTGTCTCTCGTGCGCTCTCTCTCGCTCTCTCTCTCGCTCTCTCTCGCGCGCTCTCTCGCTCTGTCTCGCGTGCGCTCTCTCTCTCTCGCTCTGTCTCGCGCGCGCTTTTCTCTCTCGCTCTGTCTCGCGCGCGCTCTCTCTCTCACTCTGTCTCGCGCGCGCTCTCTCTCTCGCTCTGTCTCGCGCGCGCTCTCTCTCTCGCTCTGTCTCGCTTGCGCTCTCTCGCTCTGTCTCGCTTGCGCTCTCTCGCTCTGTCGCGCGCACTCTCGCTCTGTCTCGCGCGCTCTCGTCTGTCTCGCGCGCTCTCTCTCGCTCTGTCTTGCGCGCGTTCTCTCGCTCTGTCGCGCGCGCTCTCGCTCTGTCTCGCGCGCTCTCGTCTGTCTCGCGCGCTCTCTCTCGCTCTGTCTCGCTTGCGCTCTCTCGCTCTGTCTCGCGCGCTCTCCCGCTCTCTCTCTCTCACTTTGTCTCGCGCGCGCTCTCTCTCTCGCGCGCTCTCTCTCTCGCTCTGTCTCGCGCGCGCTCTCTCTCTCACTCTGTCTCGCGCGCGCTCTCTCTCTCTCTCGCTCTGTCTCGCGCACGCTCTCTCTCGCTCTGTCTCGCGCGCGCTCTCTTTCTCTCTCTCTGTCTTGCGCGCACGCTCGCTCTTTCTCGCGCGCGCTCTCTCTCGCTCGCTCTCTCTCTCTCGCTCGCTCTCTCGCGCTCTCCGCTCTCGCTCTGTCTCACGCACTCTCTCTCGCTCTGTCTCGCGCGCTCTCTCGCTCCGTCTCACGCGCTCTCTCGCTCCGTCTCGCGCGCTCTCTCTCGCTCCGTCTCGCGCGCTCTCTCTCGCTCCGTCTCGCCCGCTCTCTCTCGCTCTGTCTCGCGCGCCCTCTCTCTCTCTCGCTCTGTCTCGCGCGCCCTCTCTCTCTCGCTCTGTCTCGCGCGCCCTCTCTCTCTCACGCTCTGTCTCGCGCGCCCTCTCTCTCTCTCGCTCTTTCTCGCGCGCCCTCTCTCTCTCTCGCTCTTTCTCGCGCGCCCTCTCTCTTTCTCGCTCTTTCTCGCGCGCCCTCTCTCTCTCACGCTCTGTCTCGCGTGCCCTCTCTCTCTCGCTCTTTCTCGCGCGCCCTCTCTCTCTCTCTCGCTCTTTGTCGCGCGCCCTCTCTCTCTCTCGCTCTGTCTCGCGCGCGCTCGCTCTCTCGCTCTTTCTCACGCGCCCTCTCTCTCTCTCGCTCTGTCTCGCGCGCGCTCTCTCTCTCGCTCTGTCTCTCTCTCGCTCTGTCTCTCTCTCGCTCTGTCTCTCGCGCGCTCTCTCTCTCGCTCGCGCGCTCTCTCTCGCTGTCTCGCGCGCGCTCTCTCTCGCTGTCTCGCGCGCGCTCTCTCTGTCTCGCGCGCTCTCTCGCTCTGTCTCGCGCGCGCTCTCGCTCTCTCGCTCTGTCTCGCGCGTGCTCTCTCTCGCGCGCCCTCTCTCTCTCACGCTCTGTCTCGCGCGCCCTCTCTCTCTCGCTCTTTCTCGCGCGCCCTCTCTCTCTCTCGCTCTTTCTCGCGCGCCCTCTCTCTTTCTCGCTCTTTCTCGCGCGCCCTCTCTCTCTCACGCTCTGTCTCGCGTGCCCTCTCTCTCTCGCTCTTTCTCGCGCGCCCTCTCTCTCTCTCTCGCTCTTTGTCGCGCGCCCTCTCTCTCTCTCGCTCTGTCTCGCGCGCGCTCGCTCTCTCGCTCTTTCTCACGCGCCCTCTCTCTCTCTCGCTCTGTCTCGCGCGCGCTCTCTCTCTCGCTCTGTCTCTCTCTCGCTCTGTCTCTCTCTCGCTCTGTCTCTCGCGCGCTCTCTCGCTCGCGCGCTCTCTCTCGCTGTCTCGCGCGCGCTCTCTCTCGCTGTCTCGCGCGCGCTCTCTCGCTCTGTCTCGCGCGCGCTCTCGCTCTCTCGCTCTGTCTCGCGCGTGCTCTCTCTCGCTGTGTCTCTCTCGCGCGCTCTCTCGCTCTGTCTCGCGTGCGCTCTCTCTCTCTCGCTCTGTCTCGCGCGCGCTTTTCTCTCTCGCTCTGTCTCGCGCGCGCTCTCTCTCTCACTCTGTCTCGCGCGCGCTCTCTCTCTCGCTCTGTCTCGCGCGCGCTCTCTCTCTCGCTCTGTCTCGCTTGCGCTCTCTCGCTCTGTCTCGCTTGCGCTCTCTCGCTCTGTCTCGCTTGCGCTCTCACTCTGTCTCGCGCGCTCTCGTCTGTCTCGCGCGCTCTCTCTCGCTCTGTCTTGCGCGCGTTCTCTCTCTCGCTCTGTCTCGCTTGCGCTCTCTCGCTCTGTCTCGCGCGCTCTCCCGCTCTCTCTCTCTCACTCTGTCTCGCGCGCGCTCTCTCTCTCGCTCTGTCTCGCGCGCTCTCTCTCTCTCGCTCTGTCTCGCGCGCGCTCTCTCTCTCACTCTGTCTTGCGCGCGTTCTCTCTCTCGCTCTGTCTCGCTTGCGCTCTCTCGCTCTGTCTCGCGCGCGCTCTCTCTCTCGCTCTGTCTCGCGCGCGCTCTCTCTCTCGCTCTGTCTCGCGCGCGCTCTCTCTCTCGCTCTGTCTCGCGCGCGCTCTCTCTCTCGCTCTGTCTCGCGCGCGCTCTCTCTCTCTCTCACTCTGTCTCGCGCGCGCTCTCTCTCTCGCTCTGTCTCGCGCACGCTCTCTCTCGCTCTGTCTCGCGCGCGCTCTCTTTCTCTCTCTCTGTCTTGCGCGCACGCTCTCTCTCTCTCGCTCTTTCTCGCGCGCGCTCTCTCTCTCGCTCGCTCTCTCGCGCTCTCCGCTCTCGCTCTGTCTCACGCACTCTCTCTCGCTCCGTCTCGCGCGCTCTCTCGCTCCGTCTCGCGCGCTCTCTCTCGCTCCGTCTCGCGCACTCTCTCACGCTCCGTCTCGCGCGCTCTCTCTCGCTCCGTCTCGCGCGCTCCCTCGCACTGTCTCGCGCGCTCTCTCTCGCTCTGTCTCTCGCTCTGTCTCTCACTCTGTCTCTCGCGCTCTCTCACGCGCTCTCTCGCTCTGTCTCTCTCGCTCTGTCTCGCGCGCGCTCTCTCTCGCTCTGTCTCGCGCTCTCTCGCTCTGTCTCGCGTGCGCTCTCTCTCTCTCGCTCTGTCTCGCCCGCGCTCTCTCTCGCTCTGTCTCGCGCGCTCACTCGCTCTGTCTCGCGCGCTCTCTCGCTCTTGCTCTGTCTCGCACGCACTCTCTCTCACTCGCTCTGTCTCGCGCGCTCTCTCGCTCTGTCTTGAACGCGCTCTCTCTCTCTCGCTCTGTCTGGCGCGCTCTCTCGCTCTGTCTCGCACGCTCTCTCTCGCTCTGTCTCGCGCGCTCTCTCTCGCGCTCTGTCTCGCCCGCTCTCTCTCTCTGTCTCGCGCGCCCGCTCTCTCTCTCGCTCTGTCTCGCGCGCCCCTCTCTCTCTCGCTCTGTCTCGCGCGCCCTCTCTCTCTCACGCTCTGTCTCGCGCGCCCTCTCTCTCTCGCTCTTTCTCGCGCGCCCTCTCTCTCTCTCGCTCTGTCTCGCGCGCCCTCTCTCTCTCGCTCTGTCTCGCGCGCCCTCTCTCTCTCACGCTCTGTCTCGCGCGCCCTCTCTCTCTCTCGCTCTGTCTCGCGCGCGCTCGCTCTCTCGCTCTTTCTCGCGCGCCCTCTCTCTCCCACGCTCTGTCTCGCGCGCGCTCTCTCTCTCGCTCTGTCTCGCGCGCGCTCTCTCTCTCGCTCTGTCTCGCGCGCGCTCTCTCTCTCGCTCTGTCTCGCGCGCGCTCTCTCTCTCTCTGTCTCGCGCGCGCTCTCTCTCTCTCGCTCTGTCTCACGCGCGCTCTCTCTCGCGCGCTCTCTCTCGCTCTCTCTCACGTGCTTTCTCTCTCTCTGTCTCGCGCGCGCTCTCGCTCTCTCGCTCTGTCTCGCGCGTGCTCTCTCTCGCGCGCTCTCTCTCGCTCTCTCTCACGTGCTTTCTCTCTCTCTGTCTCGCGCGCGCTCTCGCTCTCTCGCTCTGTCTCGCGCGTGCTCTCTCTCGCTGTGTCTCTCGCGTGCACTCTCTCTCGCTCTGTCTCTCGCGCGCTCTCTCTCTCGCTCGCGCGCTCTCTCTCGCTGTCTCGCGCGCGCTCTCTCTCTCTGTCTCGCGCGCTCTCTCTCTCTGTCTCGTGCGCTCTCTCGCTCTGTCTCGCGCGCGCTCTCGCTCTCTCGCTCTGTCTCGCGCGTGCTCTCTCTCGCTGTGTCTCTCTCGCGTGCTCTCTCGCTCTGTCTCTCGTGCGCTCTCTCTCGCTCTCTCTCTCGCTCTCTCTCGCGCGCTCTCTCGCTCTGTCTCGCGTGCGCTCTCTCTCTCTCGCTCTGTCTCGCGCGCGCTTTTCTCTCTCGCTCTGTCTCGCGCGCGCTCTCTCTCTCACTCTGTCTCGCGCGCGCTCTCTCTCTCGCTCTGTCTCGCTTGCGCTCTCTCGCTCTGTCTCGCTTGCGCTCTCTCGCTCTGTCGCGCGCACTCTCGCTCTGTCTCGCGCGCTCTCGTCTGTCTCGCGCGCTCTCTCTCGCTCTGTCTTGCGCGCGTTCTCTCGCTCTGTCGCGCGCGCTCTCGCTCTGTCTCGCGCGCTCTCGTCTGTCTCGCGCGCTCTCTCTCGCTCTGTCTCGCTTGCGCTCTCTCGCTCTGTCTCGCGCGCTCTCCCGCTCTCTCTCTCTCACTTTGTCTCGCGCGCGCTCTCTCTCTCGCGCGCTCTCTCTCTCGCTCTGTCTCGCGCGCGCTCTCTCTCTCACTCTGTCTCGCGCGCGCTCTCTCTCTCTCTCGCTCTGTCTCGCGCACGCTCTCTCTCGCTCTGTCTCGCGCGCGCTCTCTTTCTCTCTCTCTGTCTTGCGCGCACGCTCGCTCTTTCTCGCGCGCGCTCTCTCTCGCTCGCTCTCTCTCTCTCGCTCGCTCTCTCGCGCTCTCCGCTCTCGCTCTGTCTCACGCACTCTCTCTCGCTCTGTCTCGCGCGCTCTCTCGCTCCGTCTCACGCGCTCTCTCGCTCCGTCTCGCGCGCTCTCTCTCGCTCCGTCTCGCGCGCTCTCTCTCGCTCCGTCTCGCCCGCTCTCTCTCGCTCTGTCTCGCGCGCCCTCTCTCTCTCTCGCTCTGTCTCGCGCGCCCTCTCTCTCTCGCTCTGTCTCGCGCGCCCTCTCTCTCTCACGCTCTGTCTCGCGCGCCCTCTCTCTCTCTCGCTCTTTCTCGCGCGCCCTCTCTCTCTCTCGCTCTTTCTCGCGCGCCCTCTCTCTTTCTCGCTCTTTCTCGCGCGCCCTCTCTCTCTCACGCTCTGTCTCGCGTGCCCTCTCTCTCTCGCTCTTTCTCGCGCGCCCTCTCTCTCTCTCTCGCTCTTTGTCGCGCGCCCTCTCTCTCTCTCGCTCTGTCTCGCGCGCGCTCGCTCTCTCGCTCTTTCTCACGCGCCCTCTCTCTCTCTCGCTCTGTCTCGCGCGCGCTCTCTCTCTCGCTCTGTCTCTCTCTCGCTCTGTCTCTCTCTCGCTCTGTCTCTCGCGCGCTCTCTCTCTCGCTCGCGCGCTCTCTCTCGCTGTCTCGCGCGCGCTCTCTCTCGCTGTCTCGCGCGCGCTCTCTCTGTCTCGCGCGCTCTCTCTCGCTGTCTCGCGCGCGCTCTCTCTCGCTCTGTCTCGCGCGCTCTCTCGCTCTGTCTCGCGCGCGCTCTCGCTCTCTCGCTCTGTCTCGCGCGTGCTCTCTCTCGCGCGCCCTCTCTCTCTCACGCTCTGTCTCGCGCGCCCTCTCTCTCTCGCTCTTTCTCGCGCGCCCTCTCTCTCTCTCGCTCTTTCTCGCGCGCCCTCTCTCTTTCTCGCTCTTTCTCGCGCGCCCTCTCTCTCTCACGCTCTGTCTCGCGTGCCCTCTCTCTCTCGCTCTTTCTCGCGCGCCCTCTCTCTCTCTCTCGCTCTTTGTCGCGCGCCCTCTCTCTCTCTCGCTCTGTCTCGCGCGCGCTCGCTCTCTCGCTCTTTCTCACGCGCCCTCTCTCTCTCTCGCTCTGTCTCGCGCGCGCTCTCTCTCTCGCTCTGTCTCTCTCTCGCTCTGTCTCTCTCTCGCTCTGTCTCTCGCGCGCTCTCTCGCTCGCGCGCTCTCTCTCGCTGTCTCGCGCGCGCTCTCTCTCGCTGTCTCGCGCGCGCTCTCTCGCTCTGTCTCGCGCGCGCTCTCGCTCTCTCGCTCTGTCTCGCGCGTGCTCTCTCTCGCTGTGTCTCTCTCGCGCGCTCTCTCGCTCTGTCTCGCGTGCGCTCTCTCTCTCTCGCTCTGTCTCGCGCGCGCTTTTCTCTCTCGCTCTGTCTCGCGCGCGCTCTCTCTCTCACTCTGTCTCGCGCGCGCTCTCTCTCTCGCTCTGTCTCGCGCGCGCTCTCTCTCTCGCTCTGTCTCGCTTGCGCTCTCTCGCTCTGTCTCGCTTGCGCTCTCTCGCTCTGTCTCGCTTGCGCTCTCACTCTGTCTCGCGCGCTCTCGTCTGTCTCGCGCGCTCTCTCTCGCTCTGTCTTGCGCGCGTTCTCTCTCTCGCTCTGTCTCGCTTGCGCTCTCTCGCTCTGTCTCGCGCGCTCTCCCGCTCTCTCTCTCTCACTCTGTCTCGCGCGCGCTCTCTCTCTCGCTCTGTCTCGCGCGCTCTCTCTCTCTCGCTCTGTCTCGCGCGCGCTCTCTCTCTCACTCTGTCTTGCGCGCGTTCTCTCTCTCGCTCTGTCTCGCTTGCGCTCTCTCGCTCTGTCTCGCGCGCGCTCTCTCTCTCGCTCTGTCTCGCGCGCGCTCTCTCTCTCGCTCTGTCTCGCGCGCGCTCTCTCTCTCGCTCTGTCTCGCGCGCGCTCTCTCTCTCGCTCTGTCTCGCGCGCGCTCTCTCTCTCTCTCACTCTGTCTCGCGCGCGCTCTCTCTCTCGCTCTGTCTCGCGCACGCTCTCTCTCGCTCTGTCTCGCGCGCGCTCTCTTTCTCTCTCTCTGTCTTGCGCGCACGCTCTCTCTCTCTCGCTCTTTCTCGCGCGCGCTCTCTCTCTCGCTCGCTCTCTCGCGCTCTCCGCTCTCGCTCTGTCTCACGCACTCTCTCTCGCTCCGTCTCGCGCGCTCTCTCGCTCCGTCTCGCGCGCTCTCTCTCGCTCCGTCTCGCGCACTCTCTCACGCTCCGTCTCGCGCGCTCTCTCTCGCTCCGTCTCGCGCGCTCCCTCGCACTGTCTCGCGCGCTCTCTCTCGCTCTGTCTCTCGCTCTGTCTCTCACTCTGTCTCTCGCGCTCTCTCACGCGCTCTCTCGCTCTGTCTCTCTCGCTCTGTCTCGCGCGCGCTCTCTCTCGCTCTGTCTCGCGCTCTCTCGCTCTGTCTCGCGTGCGCTCTCTCTCTCTCGCTCTGTCTCGCCCGCGCTCTCTCTCGCTCTGTCTCGCGCGCTCACTCGCTCTGTCTCGCGCGCTCTCTCGCTCTTGCTCTGTCTCGCACGCACTCTCTCTCACTCGCTCTGTCTCGCGCGCTCTCTCGCTCTGTCTTGAACGCGCTCTCTCTCTCTCGCTCTGTCTGGCGCGCTCTCTCGCTCTGTCTCGCACGCTCTCTCTCGCTCTGTCTCGCGCGCTCTCTCTCGCGCTCTGTCTCGCCCGCTCTCTCTCTCTGTCTCGCGCGCCCGCTCTCTCTCTCGCTCTGTCTCGCGCGCCCTCTCTCTCTCGCTCTGTCTCGCGCGCCCTCTCTCTCTCACGCTCTGTCTCGCGCGCCCTCTCTCTCTCGCTCTTTCTCGCGCGCCCTCTCTCTCTCTCGCTCTTTCTCGCGCGCCCTCTCTCTTTCTCGCTCTTTCTCGCGCGCCCTCTCTCTCTCACGCTCTGTCTCGCGTGCCCTCACTCTCTCTCTCGCTCTTTCTCGCGCGCCCTCTCTCTCTCTCGCTCTTTCTCGCGCGCCCTCTCTCTCTCTCGCTCTGTCTCGCGCGCGCTCGCTCTCTCGCTCTTTCTCGCGCGCCCTCTCTCTCCCACGCTCTGTCTCGCGCGCGCTCTCTCTCTCGCTCTGTCTCGCGCGCGCTCTCTCTCTCGCTCTGTCTCGCGCGCGCTCTCTCTCTCGCTCTGTCTCGCGCGCGCTCTCTCTCTCTCTCTGTCTCGCGCGCGCTCTCTCTCTCTCGCTCTGTCTCACGCGCGCTCTCTATCGCGCGCTCTCTCTCGCTCTCTCTCACGTGCTTTCTCTCTCTTTGTCTCGCGCGCGCTCTCGCTCTCGCTCTGTCTCGCGCGTGCTCTCTCTCGCTGTGTCTCTCGCGCGCACTCTCTCTCGCTCTGTCTCTCTCTCGCTCTGTCTCTCGCGCGCTCTCTCTCTCGCTCGCGCGCTCTCTCTCTCGCTCGCGCGCTCTCTCTCGCTGTCTCGCGCGCGCTCTCTCTCTCTGTCTCGCGCGCTCTCTCGCTCTGTCTCGCGCGCGCTCTCGCTCTGTCTCGCGCGTGCTCTCTCTCACTGTCTCTCTCGCGTGCTTTCTCGCTCTGTCTCTCGTGCGCTCTCTCTCGCTCTCTCTCGCGCTCTCTCTCGCGCGCTCTCTCGCTCTGTCTCGCGTGCGCTCTCTCTCTCTCTCGCTCTGTCTCGCGCGCGCTTTTCTCTCTCGCTCTGTCTCGCGCGCGCTCTCTCTCTCACTCTGTCTCGCGCGCGCTCTGTCTCTCGCTCTGTCTCGCTTGCGCTCTCTCGCTCTGTCTCGCTTGCGCTCTCTCGCTCTGTCGCGCGCGCTCTCGCTCTGTCTCGCGCGCTCTCGTCTGTCTCGCGCGCTCTCTCTCGCTCTGTCTTGCGCGCGTTCTCTCTCTCGCTCTGTCTCGCTTGCGCGCTCTCGCTCTGTCTCGCGCGCTCTCCCGCTCTCTCTCTCACTCTGTCTCGCGCGCGCTCTCTCTCTCGCTCTGTCTCGCGCGCGCTCTCTCTCTCGCTCTGTCTCGCGCGCGCTCTCTCTCTCTCTCACTCTGTCTCGCGCGCGCTCTCTCTCTCGCTCGCTCTCTCGCGCTCTCCGCTCTCGCTCTGTCTCGCGCGCTCTCTCGCTCCGTCTCGCGCGCTCTCTCTCGCTCCGTCTCGCGCGCTCTCTCTCGCTCCGTCTCGCGCGCTCTCTCTCGCTCCCTCTCGCGCGCTCTCTCTCGCTCCCTCTCGCGCGCTCCCTCGCACTGTCTCGCGCGCTCTCTCGCTCTGTCTCTGGCTCTGTCTCTCGCGCTCTCTCTCGCGCGCTCTCTCGCTCTGTCTCTCTCGCTCTGTCTCGCGCGCCCTCTCTCTCGCTCTGTCTCGCGCTCTCTCGCTCTGTCTCGCGTGCGCTCTCTCTCTCTCGCTCTGTCTCGCCCGCGCTCTCTCTCGCTCTGTCTCGCGCGCTCTCTCGCTCTGTCTCGCGCGCTCTCGCTCTGTCTCGCACGCGCTCTCTCTCACTCGCTCTGTCTCGCGCGCTCTCTCGCTCTGTCTTGCACGCGCTCTCTCGCTCTGTCTGGCGCTCTCTCTCGCTCTGTCTCGCGCGCTCTCTCTCGCTCTGTCTCGCGCGCTCTCTCTCGCTCTGTCTCGCGCGCGCTCTCTCGCTCTGTCTCGCGCGCGCGCTTTCTCTCGCTCTGTCTCGCGCGCGCTCTCTCGCTCTGTCTCGCGCGCGCTCTCTCTCTCGGTCTGTCTCGCACACGCTCTCTCTCGCTCTGTCTCGCGCGCGCTCTCTCTCTCGGTCTGTCTCGCACACGCTCTCTCTCGCTCTGTCTCGCACGCACTCTCTCGCTCTGTCTCGCGCGCGCTCTCTCTCTCTCGCTCTGTCTCGCGCGCTCTCTCGCTCTGTCTCGCCCGCCCTCTCTCTCTCTCTCGCTCTGTCTCGCGCGCTCTCTCGCTCTGTCTCGCCCGCCCTCTCTCTGTCTCTCGCTCTGTCTCGCGCGCGCTCTCTCACTCTCGCGCGCGCTCTCGCTCGCTCTGTCTCGCGCGCGCTCTCTCGCTCTGTCTCGCGCGCGCTCTCTCTCTCGCTCTGTCTCGCGCGCGCTCTCTCTCTCTCTGTCTCGCGCGCGCTCTCTCTCTCTCGCTCTGTCTCACGCGCGCTCTCTCTCGCGCGCTCTCTCTCGCTCTCTCTCACGTGCTTTCTCTCTCTCTGTCTCGCGCGCGCTCTCGTTCTCTCGCTCTGTCTCGCGCGTGCTCTCTCTCGCTGTGTCTCTCGCGCGCACTCTCTCTCGCTCTGTCTCTCTCTCGCTCTGTCTCTCGCTCTCTCGCTCTGTCTCGCGCGTGCTCTCTCTCGCTGTGTCTCTCTCGCGTGCTCTCTCGCTCTGTCTCATGCGCTCTCTCTCGCTCTCTCTCGCGCGCTCTCTCGCTCTGTCTCGCGTGCACGCTCTCTCTCTCGCTCTGCCTCGCGCGCGCTTTTCTCTCTCGCTCTGTCTCGCGCGCGCTCTCTCTCTCACACTGTCTCGCGCGCGCTCTCTCTCTCGCTCTGTCTCGCTTGCGCTCTCTCGCTCTGTCTCGCTTGCGCTCTCTCGCTCTGTCTCGCGTGCACGCTCTCTCTCTCGCTCTGCCTCGCGCGCGCTTTTCTCTCTCGCTCTGTCTCGCGCGCGCTCTCTCTCTCACACTGTCTCGCGCGCGCTCTCTCTCTCGCTCTGTCTCGTGCGTGCTCTCTTCTCGCACTGTCTCGCGCGCGCTCTCTCTCTCGCTCTGTCTCGCGCGCGCTCTCTCTCTCGCTCTGTCTCGCGCGCGCTCTCTCTCTCGCTCTGTCTCGCGCGCGCTCTCTCTCTCGCTCTGTCTCGCGCGCGCTCTCTCTCTCGCTCTGTCTCGCGCGCGCTCTCTCTCTCGCTCTGTCTCGCGCGCGCTCTCTCTCTCTCTCACTCTGTCTCGCGCGCGCTCTCTCTCTCGCTCTGTCTCGCGCGCGCTCTCTCTCGCTCTGTCTCGCGCGCGCTCTCTTTCTCTCTCTCTGTCTTGCGCGCACGCTCTCTCTCTCTCGCTCTTTCTCGCGCGCGCTCTCTCTCGCTCTGTCTCGCGCGCTCTCTCGCTCTGTCTCGCACGCGCTCTCTCTCTCTCGCTCTGTCTCGCGCGCTCTCTCGCTCTGTCTCGCGCTCTCTCTCTCGCTCTGTCTCGTGCTCTCTCTCGCGCTCTGTCTCGCGCTTTCTCACTCTGTCTCGCGCGCGCTCTCTCTCGCTCTGTCTCGCGCGCGCTCTCTCTCTCGTTCTGTCTCGCGCGCGCTCTCTCTCTCGTTCTGTCTCGCGCGCGCTCTCTCTCTCGCTCTGTCTCGCGCGTGCTCTCTCTCGCTGTGTCTCTCGCGCGCACTCTCTCTCGCTCTGTCTCTCTCTCGCTCTGTCTCTCGCGCGCTCTCTCTCTCGCTCGCGCGCTCTCTCTCGCTGTCTCGCGCGCGCTCTCTCTCTCTGTCTCGCGCGCTCTCTCGCTCTGTCTCGCGCGCGCTCTCGCTCTCTCGCTCTGTCTCGCGCGTGCTCTCTCTCGCTGTGTCTCTCTCGCGTGCTCTCTCGCTCTGTCTCTCGTGCGCTCTCTCTCGCTCTCTCTCGCGCTCTCTCTCGCGCTCTCTCTGGCGCGCTCTCTCGCTCTGTCTCGCGTGCGCTCTCTCTCTCTCGCTCTGTCTCGCGCGCGCTTTTCTCTCTCGCTCTGTCGCGCGCGCTCTCGCTCTGTCTCGCGCGCTCTCGTCTGTCTCGCGCGCTCTCTCTCGCTCTGTCTTGCGCGCGTTCTCTCTCTCGCTCTGTCTCGCTTGCGCGCTCTCGCTCTGTCTCGCGCGCTCTCCCGCTCTCTCTCTCGCTCTGTCTCGCGCGCGCTCTCTCTCTCGCTCTGTCTCGCGCGCGCTCTCTCTCTCGCTCTGTCTCGCGCGCGCTCTCTCTCTCTCTCACTCTGTCTCGCGCGCGCTCTCTCTCTCGCTCGCTCTCTCGCGCTCTCCGCTCTCGCTCTGTCTCACGCACTCTCTCTCGCTCCGTCTCGCGCGCTCTCTCGCTCCGTCTCGCGCGCTCTCTCTCGCTCCGTCTCGCGCGCTCTCTCTCGCTCCGTCTCGCGCGCGCTCCCTCGCACTGTCTCGCGCGCTCTCTCGCTCTGTCTCTCGCTCTGTCTCTCGCTCTGTCTCTCGCGCTCTCTCTCGCGCGCTCTCTCGCTCTGTCTCTCTCGCTCTGTCTCGCGCGCCCTCTCTCTCGCTCTGTCTCGTGCTCTCTCGCTCTGTCTCGCGTGCGCTCTCTCTCTCTCGCTCTGTCTCGCCCGCGCTCTCTCTCGCTCTGTCTCGCGCGCTCTCTCGCTCTGTCTCGCACGCGCTCTCTCTCACTCGCTCTGTCTCGCGCACCCTCTCCCTCGCTCTGTTTCGCGCGCGGTCCCTCTCTCTCTCTCTGTCTCGCGCGCCCTCTCTCTCTCTCTGTCTCGCGCGCCCTCTCTCTCGCTCTGTTTCGCGCGCGCTCTCTCGCTCTGTCTCGCGCGTGCTCTCTCTCGCTGTGTCTCTCGCGCGCACTCTCTCTCGCTCTGTCTCTCGCTCTGTCTCTCGCGCGCTCTCTCTCTCGCTCGCGCGCTCTCTCTCGCTGTCTCGCGCGCGCTCTCTCTCTCTGTCTCGCGCGCTCTCTCGCTCTGTCTCGCGCGCGCTCTCGCTCTCTCGCTCTGTCTCGCGCGTGCTCTCTCTCGCTGTGTCTCTCTCGCGTGCTCTCTCGCTCTGTCTCTCGTGCGCTCTCTCTCGCTCTCTCTCGCGCTCTCTCTCGCGCTCTCTCTGGCGCGCTCTCTCGCTCTGTCTCGCGTGCGCTCTCTCTCTCTCGCTCTGTCTCGCGCGCGCTTTTCTCTCTCGCTCTGTCTCGCGCGCTCTCTCTCTCTCACTCTGTCTCGCGCGCGCTCTCTCTCTCGCTCTGTCTCGCTTGCGCTCTCTCGCTCTGTCTCGCTTGCGCTCTCTCGCTCTGTCGCGCGCGCTCTCGCTCTGTCTCGCGCGCTCTCGTCTGTCTCGCGCGCTCTCTCTCGCTCTGTCTTGCGCGCGTTCTCTCTCTCGCTCTGTCTCGCTTGCGCGCTCTCGCTCTGTCTCGCGCGCTCTCCCGCTCTCTCTCTCACTCTGTCTCGCGCGCGCTCTCTCTCTCGCTCTGTCTCGCGCGCGCTCTCTCTCTCGCTCTGTCTCGCGCGCGCTCTCTCTCTCTCTCACTCTGTCTCGCGCGCGCTCTCTCTCTCGCTCGCTCTCTCGCGCTCTCCGCTCTCGCTCTGTCTCACGCACTCTCTCTCGCTCCGTCTCGCGCGCTCTCTCGCTCCGTCTCGCGCGCTCTCTCTCGCTCCGTCTCGCGCGCTCTCTCTCGCTCCGTCTCGCGCGCGCTCCCTCGCACTGTCTCGCGCGCTCTCTCGCTCTGTCTCTCGCTCTGTCTCTCGCTCTGTCTCTCGCGCTCTCTCTCGCGCGCTCTCTCGCTCTGTCTCTCTCGCTCTGTCTCGCGCGCCCTCTCTCTCGCTCTGTCTCGCGCTCTCTCGCTCTGTCTCGCGTGCGCTCTCTCTCTCTCGCTCTGTCTCGCCCGCGCTCTCTCTCGCTCTGTCTCGCGCGCTCTCTCGCTCTGTCTCGCGCGCTCTCGCTCTGTCTCGCACGCGCTCTCTCTCACTCGCTCTGTCTCGCGCACCCTCTCCCTCGCTCTGTTTCGCGCGCGGTCCCTCTCTCTCTCTCTGTCTCGCGCGCCCTCTCTCTCTCTCTCTCTGTCTCGCGCGCCCTCTCTCTCGCTCTGTTTCGCGCGCGCTCTCTCGCTCTGTTTCGCGCGCGCTCTCTCGCTCTGTCTCGCGCGCGCTCTCTCTCGCTCTGTCTCGCGCGCGCTCTCTCGCTCTGTCTCGCGCGCGCTCTCTCGCTCTGTCTCGCGCGCGCTCTCTCGCTCTGTCTCGCGCGCGCTCTCTCGCTCTGTCTCGCGCACGCTCTCTCTCGCTCTGTCTCGCGCGCGCGCTCTCTCTCGCTCTGTCTCGCGCGCGTGCTCTCTCTCTATCGCTCTGTCTCGCGCACCCTCTCCCTCGCTCTGTCTCGCGCGCGGTCCCTCTCTCTCTCTCTCCCTCTGTCTCGCGCGCCCTCTCTCTCTCTCTCTCGCTCTGTCTCTCGCGCGCTCTCTCTCACGTGCTTTCTCTCTCTCTGTCTCGCGCGCGCTCTCGCTCTCTCGCTCTGTCTCGCGCGTGCTCTCGCTCTTTCGCTGTGTGTCTCGCGCGCACTCTCTCTCGCTCTGTCTCTCTCTCGCTCTGTCTCTCGCGCGCTCTCTCTCTCGCTCGCGCGCTCTCTCTCGCTCTGTCTCGCGCGCGCTCTCTCTCTGTCTCGCGCGCTCTCTCGCTCTGTCTCGCGCGCGCTCTTGCTCTCTCGCTCTGTCTCGCGCGTGCTCTCTCTCGCTCTGTCTCGCGTGCGCTCTCTTTCTCTCTCTCTGTCTTGCGCGCACGCTCTCTCTCGCTCTTTCTCGCGCGCGCTCTCTCTCGCTCTTTCTCGCGCGCGCTCTTGCTCTCTCGCTCTGTCTCGCGCGCGCTCTTGCTCTCTCGCTCTGTCTCGCGCGTGCTCTCTCTCGCTCTGTCTCGCGTGCGCTCTCTTTCTCTCTCTCTGTCTTGCGCGCACGCTCTCTCTCGCTCGTTCTCGCGCGCGCTCTCTCTCGCTCTTTCTCGCGCGCGCTCTCTCTCGCTCTGTCTCGCGCGCGCTCTCTCTCTCGCTCTGTCTCGCGCGCGCTCTCTCTCTCTCTCGCTCTGTCTCGCGGGGGCTCTCTCTCTCTCTCGCTATGTCTCGCGCGTGCTCTCTCTCTATCGCTCTGTCTCGCGCACCCTCTCCCTCGCTCTGTTTCGCGCGCGGTCCCTCTCTCTCTCTCTCTCTGTCTCGCGCGCCCTCTCTCTCTCTCTCTCTGTCTCGCGCGCCCTCTCTCTCGCTCTGTTTCGCGCGCGCTCTCTCGCTCTGTCTCGCGCGCGCTCTTGCTCTCTCGCTCTGTCTCGCGCGTGCTCTCTCTCGCTCTGTCTCGCGTGCGCTCTCTTTCTCTCTCTCTGTCTTGCGCGCACGCTCTCTCTCGCTCTTTCTCGCGCGCGCTCTCTCTCGCTCTTTCTCGCGCGCGCTCTTGCTCTCTCGCTCTGTCTCGCGCGCGCTCTTGCTCTCTCGCTCTGTCTCGCGCGTGCTCTCTCTCGCTCTGTCTCGCGTGCGCTCTCTTTCTCTCTCTCTGTCTTGCGCGCACGCTCTCTCTCGCTCGTTCTCGCGCGCGCTCTCTCTCGCTCTTTCTCGCGCGCGCTCTCTCTCGCTCTGTCTCGCGCGCGCTCTCTCTCTCGCTCTGTCTCGCGCGCGCTCTCTCTCTCTCTCGCTCTGTCTCGCGGGGGCTCTCTCTCTCTCTCGCTATGTCTCGCGCGTGCTCTCTCTCTATCGCTCTGTCTCGCGCACCCTCTCCCTCGCTCTGTTTCGCGCGCGGTCCCTCTCTCTCTCTCTCTCTGTCTCGCGCGCCCTCTCTCTCTCTCTCTCTGTCTCGCGCGCCCTCTCTCTCGCTCTGTTTCGCGCGCGCTCTCTCGCTCTGTCTCGCGCGCGCTCTGTCTCGCGCGCGCTCTGTCTCGCGCGCTCTCTCGCTCTGTCTCGCACGCGCTCTCTCTCTCTCGCTCTGTCTCGCGCGCTCTCTCGCTCTCTCGCTCTGTCTCGCGCTCTCTCTCTCGCTCTGTCTCGCGCTTTCTCTCTCACTCTGTCTCGCGCGCGCTCTCTCTCTCGCTCTGTCTCGCACGCACTCTCTCGCTCTGTCTCGCGCACTCTCTCTCTCTCTCGCTCTGTCTCGCGCGCGCTCTCTCTCTCTCGCTCTGTCTCGCCCGCCCTCTCTGTCTCTCGCTCTGTCTCGCGCGCGCTCTCTGACTCTCGCTCTGTCTCGCACGCGCTCTCTCACTCTCGCGCGCGCTCTCTCACTCTCGCTCTGTCTCGCGCGCGCTCTCTCGCTCTGTCTCGCGCGCGCTCTCTCGCTCTGTCTCGCGCGCGCTCTCGCTCTGTCTCGCGCGCTCTCTCGCTCTGTCTCGCGCGCGCTCTCTCTCGCTCTGTCTCGCGCGCGCTCTCTCTCGCTCTGTCTCGCGCGCGCTCTCTCTCTCTCTCGCTCTGTCTCGCGGGCGCTCTCTCTCTCTCTCGCTATGTCTCGCGCGTGCTCTCTCTCTATCGCTCTGTCTCGCACACCCTCTCCCTCGCTCTGTTTCGCGCGCGGTCCCTCTCTCTCTCTCTGTCTCGCGCGCCCTCTCTCTCTCTCTCTGTCTCGCGCGCCCTCCCTCTCGCTCTGTTTCGCGCGCGCTCTCTCGCTCTGTCTCGCGCGCGCTCTGTCTCGCGCGCGCTCTCTCGCTCTGTCTCGCGCGCGCTCTCTCGCTCTGTCTCGCGCGCGCTCTCTCGCTCTGTCTCGCGCGCGCTCTCTCGCTTTGTCTCGCGCGCGCTCTCTCGGTCTGTCTAGCGCACCCTCTCCCTCGCTCTGTCTCGCGCGCGGTCCCTCTCTCTCTCTCTCCCTCTGTCTCGCGCGCCCTCTCTCTCTCTCTCTCGCTCTGTCTCTCGCGCGCTCTCTCTCACGTGCTTTCTCTCTCTCTGTCTCGCGCGCGCTCTCGCTCTGTCTCGCGCGTGCTCTCGCTCTTTCGCTGTGTGTCTCGCGCGCACTCTCTCTCGCTCTGTCTCTCTCTCGCTCTGTCTCTCGCGCGCCCTCTCTCTCGCTCGCGCGCTCTCTCTCGCTCTGTCTCGCGCGCGCTCTCTCTCTGTCTCGCGCGCTCTCTCGCTCTGTCTCGCGCGCGCTCTTGCTCTCTCGCTCTGTCTCGCGCGTGCTCTCTCTCGCTGTGTCTCTCTCGCGTGCTCTCTCGCTCTGTCTCTCGTGCACTCTCCCTCGCTCTCTCTCGCGCGCTCTCTCGCTCTGTCTCGCGTGCGCTCTCTCTCTCTCTCGCTCTGTCTCGCGCGCGCTCTCTCTCTCACTCTGTCTCGCGCGCGCTCTCTCTCTCGCTCTGTCTCGCTTGCGCTCTCTCGCTCTGTCTCGCGCGCTCTCCCGCTCTCTCTCTCTCACTCTGTCTCGCGCGCGCTCTCTCTCTCGCTCTGTCTCGCGCGCGCTCTCTCTCTCGCTCTGTCTCGCGCGCGCGCTCTTTCTCTCTGTCTTGCGCGCACGCTCTCTCTCTCTCACTCTGTCTCGCGCGCGCTCTCTCTCTCGCTCTGTCTCGCGCGCGCTCTCTCTCGCTCTGTCTCGCGCGCCCTCTCTCTCTCTCGCTCTTTCTCGCGCGCGCTCTCTCTCTCTCGCTCTGTCTCACGCGCGCTCTCTCTCGCGCGCTCTCTCTCGCTCTCTCTCACGTGCTTTCTCTCTCTCTGTCTCGCGCGTGCTCTCGCTCTCTCGCTCTGTCTCGCGCGTGCTCTCTCTCGCTGTGTCTCTCGCGCGCACTCTCTCGCTCTGTCTCTCTCTCGCTCTGTCTCTCGCGCGCTCTCTCTCACTCGCGCGCTCTCTCTCGCTCTGTCTCGCGCGCTCTCTCTCGCTCTGTCTCGCCGCGCTCTCTCTCTGTCTCGCGCGCGCTCTCGCTCTCTCGCTCTGTCTCGCGCGTGCTCTCTCTCGCTGTGTCTCTCTCGCGCGCTCTCTCGCTCTGTCTCGCGTGCGCTCTCTCTCTCTCGCTCTGTCTCGCGCGCGCTTTTCTCTCTCGCTGTGTCTCGCGCGCGCTCTCTCTCTCACTCTGTCTCGCGCGCGCTCTCTCTCTCGCTCTGTCTCGCGCGCGCTCTCTCTCTCTCTCTGTCTTGCGCGCACGCTCTCTCTCTCACTCTGTCTCGCGCGCGCTCTCTCTCTTGCTCTGTCTCGCGCGCGCTCTCTCTCTCGCTCTGTCTCGCGCGCCCTCTCTCTCTCTCGCTCTTTCTCGCGCGCGCTCTCTCTCGCTCTGTCTCACACGCGCTCTCTCTCGCGCGCTCTCTCTCGCTCTCTCTCACGTGCTTTCTCTCTCTCTGTCTCGCGCGTGCTCTCGCTCTCTCGCTCTGTCTCGCGCGTGCTCTCTCTCGCTGTGTCTCTCGCGCGCACTCTCTCGCTCTGTCTCTCTCTCGCTCTGTCTCTCGCGCGCTCTCTCTCACTCGCGCGCTCTCTCTCGCTCTGTCTCGCGCGCTCTCTCTCGCTCTGTCTCGCCGCGCTCTCTCTCTGTCTCGCGCTCTGTCTCGCGCGCGCTCTCGCTCTCTCGCTCTGTCTCGCGCGTGCTCTCTCTCGCTGTGTCTCTCTCGCGCGCTCTCTCGCTCTGTCTCGCGTGCGCTCTCTCTCTCTCGCTCTGTCTCGCGCGCGCTTTTCTCTCTCGCTGTGTCTCGCACGCGCTCTCTCTCTCACTCTGTCTCGCGCGCGCTCTCTCTCTCGCTCTGTCTCGCGCGCGCTCTCTCTCTCGCTCTGTCTCGCGCGCGCTCCCTCTCTCGCTCTGTCTCGCGTGCGCTCTCTCTCTCGCTCTGTCTCGCGCGCGCTCTCTCTCTCTCTCACTCTGTCTCGCGCGCGCTCTCTCTCTCGCTCTGTCTCGCGCACGCTCTCTCTCGCTCTGTCTCGCGTGCGCTCTCTTTCTCTCGCTCTGTCTCGCGCGCGCTCTCTCTCTCTCTCACTCTGTCTCGCGCGCGCTCTCTCTCTCTCTCACTCTGTCTCGCGCGCGCTCTCTCTCTCTCTCGCTCTGTCTCGCGCACGCTCTCTCTCGCTCTGTCTCGCGTGCGCTCTCTTTCTCTCTCTCTGTCTCGCGCGCCCTCTCTCTCTCTCTCTGTCTCGCGCGCCCTCTCTCTCGCTCTGTTTCGCGCGCGCTCTCTCGCTCTGTCTCGCGCGCGCGCGCTCTCTCGCTCTGTCTCGCGCGCGCTCTCTCGCTCTGTCTCGCGCGCGCTCTCTCGCTCTGTCTCGCGCGCGCTCTCTCGCTCTGTCTCGCGCACCCTCTCCCTCGCTCTGTCTCGCGCGCGGTCCCTCTCTCTCTCTCTCCCTCTGTCTCGCGCGCCCTCTCTCTCTCTCTCTCGCTCTGTCTCTCGCGCGCTCTCTCTCACGTGCTTTCTCTCTCTCTGTCTCGCGCGCGCTCTCGCTCTGTCTCGCGCGTGCTCTCGCTCTTTCGCTGTGTGTCTCGCGCGCACTCTCTCTCGCTCTGTCTCTCTCTCGCTCTGTCTCTCGCGCGCCCTCTCTCTCGCTCGCGCGCTCTCTCTCGCTCTGTCTCGCGCGCGCTCTCTCTCTGTCTCGCGCGCTCTCTCGCTCTGTCTCGCGCGCGCTCTTGCTCTCTCGCTCTGTCTCGCGCGTGCTCTCTCTCGTTGTGTCTCTCTCGCGTGCTCTCTCGCTCTGTCTCTCGTGCACTCTCCCTCGCTCTCTCTCGCGCGCTCTCTCGCTCTGTCTCGCGTGCGCTCTCTCTCTCTCTCGCTCTGTCTCGCGCGCGCTCTCTCTCTCACTCTGTCTCGCGCGCGCTCTCTCTCTCGCTCTGTCTCGCTTGCGCTCTCTCGCTCTGTCTCGCGCGCTCTCCCGCTCTCTCTCTCTCACTCTGTCTCGCGCGCGCTCTCTCTCTCGCTCTGTCTCGCGCGCGCTCTCTCTCTCGCTCTGTCTCGCGCGCGCTCTCTCTCTCTCTCTCTGTCTCCCGCGCGCTCTCTCTCTCTCTCGCTCTGTCTCGCGCACGCTCTCTCTCGCTCTGTCTCGTGCGCGCGCTCTTTCTCTCTCTCTGTCTTGCGCGCACGCTCTCTCTCTCTCACTCTGTCTCGCGCGCGCTCTCTCTCTCGCTCTGTCTCGCGCGCGCTCTCTCTCTCGCTCTGTCTCGCGCGCCCTCTCTCTCTCTCGCTCTTTCTCGCGCGCGCTCTCTCTCTCTCGCTCTGTCTCACGCGCGCTCTCTCTCGCTCTCTCTCACGTGCTTTCTCTCTCTCTGTCTCGCGCGTGCTCTCGCTCTCTCGCTCTGTCTCGCGCGTGCTCTCTCTCGCTGTGTCTCTCGCGCGCACTCTCTCGCTCTGTCTCTCTCTCGCTCTGTCTCTCGCGCGCTCTCTCTCACTCGCGCGCTCTCTCTCGCTCTGTCTCGCGCGCTCTCTCTCGCTCTGTCTCGCCGCGCTCTCTCTCTGTCTCGCGCGCGCTCTCGCTCTCTCGCTCTGTCTCGCGCGTGCTCTCTCTCGCTGTGTCTCTCTCGCGCGCTCTCTCGCTCTGTCTCGCGTGCGCTCTCTCTCTCGCTCTGTCTCGCGCGCGCTTTTCTCTCGCTCTGTCTCGCGCGCGCTCTCTCTCTCACTCTGTCTCGCGCGCGCTCTCTCTCTCTCTCGCTCTGTCTCGCGCACGCTCTCTCTCGCTCTGTCTCGCGTGCGCTCTCTTTCTCTCTCTCTGTCTTGCGCGCACGCTCTCTCTCGCTCTTTCTCGCGCGCGCTCTCTCTCGCTCTTTCTCGCGCGCGCTCTCTCTCGCTCTGTCTCGCGCGCGCTCTCTCTCTCTCTCGCTCTGTCTCGCGGGCGCTCTCTCTCTCTCTCGCTATGTCTCGCGCGTGCTCTCTCTCTATCGCTCTGTCTCGCGCACCCTCTCCCTCGCTCTGTTTCGCGCGCGGTCCCTCTCTCTCTCTCTCGGTCTCACGCGCCCTCTCTCTCTCTCTCTCTGTCTCGCGCGCCCTCTCTCTCGCTCTGTTTCACGCGCGCTCTCTCGCTCTGTCTCGCGCGCGCTCTGTCTCGCGCGCGCTCTGTCTCGCGCGCTCTCTCGCTCTGTCTCGCACGCGCTCTCTCTCTCTCGCTCTGTCTCGCGCGCTCTCTCGCTCTCTCGCTCTGTCTCGCGCTCTCTCTCTCGCTCTGTCTCGCGCTCTCTCTCTCGCTCTGTCTCGCGCTTTCTCACTCTGTCTCGCGCGCGCTCTCTCTCTCGCTCTGTCTCGCACGCACTCTCTCGCTCTGTCTCGCGCACTCTCTCTCTCTCTCGCTCTGTCTCGCGCGCGCTCTCTCTCGCTCTGTCTCGCGCGCGCTCTCTCTCTCTCGCTCTGTCTCGCCCGCCCTCTCTGTCTCTCGCTCTGTCTCGCGCGCGCTCTCTCACTCTCGCTCTGTCTCGCACGCGCTCTCTCACTCTCGCGCGCGCTCTCTCACTCTCGCTCTGTCTCGCGCGCGCTCTCTCGCTCTGTCTCGCGCGCGCTCTCTCGCTCTGTCTCGCGCGCGCTCTCTCGCTCTGTCTCGCGCGCGCTCTCTCGCTCTGTCTCGCGCGCGCTCTCTCTCGCTCTGTCTCGCGCGCGCTCTCTCTCGCTCTGTCTCGCGCGCGCTCTCTCTCTCTCTCTCGCTCTGTCTCGCGGGCGCTCTCTCTCTCTCTCGCTATGTCTCGCGCGTGCTGTCTCTCTATCGCTCTGTCTCGCGCACCCTCTCCCTCGCTCTGTTTCGCGCGCGGTCCCTCTCTCTCTCTCTGTCTCGCGCGCCCTCTCTCTCTCTCTCTCTGTCTCGCGCGCCCTCTCTCTCGCTCTGTTTCGCGCGCGCTCTCTCGCTCTGTCTCGCGCGCGCTCTGTCTCGCGCGCGCTCTGTCTCGCGCGCGCTCTCTCGCTCTGTCTCGCACGCGCTCTCTCGCTCTGTCTCGCGCGCTCTGTCTCGCGCGCGCTCTCTCGCTCTGTCTCGTGCGCGCTCTCTCTCTCGCTCTGTCTCGCGCGCTTGCTCTCTCTCTATCGCTCTGTCTCGCGCACCCTCTCCCTCGCTCTGTCTCGCGCGCGGTCCCTCTCTCTCTCTCTCCCTCTGTCTCGCGCGCCCTCTCTCTCTCTCTCTCGCTCTGTCTCTCGCGCGCTCTCTCTCACGTGCTTTCTCTCTCTCTGTCTCGCGCGCTCTCTCGCTCTGTCTCGCGCGTGCTCTCGCTCTTTCGCTGTGTGTCTCGCGCGCACTCTCTCTCGCTCTGTCTCTCTCTCGCTCTGTCTCTCGCGCGCTCTCTCTCTCGCTCGCGCGCTCTCTCTCGCTCTGTCTCGCGCGCGCTCTCTCTCTGTCTCGCGCGCTCTCTCGCTCTGTCTCGCGCGCGCTCTTGCTCTCTCGCTCTGTCTCGCGCGTGCTCTCTCTCGCTCTGTCTCGCGTGCGCTCTCTTTCTCTCTCTCTGTCTTGCGCGCACGCTCTCTCTCGCTCTTTCTCGCGCGCGCTCTCTCTCGCTCTTTCTCGCGCGCGCTCTCTCTCGCTCTGTCTCGCGCGCGCTCTCTCTCTCGCTCTGTCTCGCGCGCGCTCTCTCTCTCTCTCGCTCTGTCTCGCGGGGGCTCTCTCTCTCTCTCGCTATGTCTCGCGCGTGCTCTCTCTCTATCGCTCTGTCTCGCGCACCCTCTCCCTCGCTCTGTTTCGCGCGCGGTCCCTCTCTCTCTCTCTCTGTCTCGCGCGCCCTCTCTCTCTCTCTCTCTGTCTCGCGCGCCCTCTCTCTCGCTCTGTCTCGCGCGCGCTCTGTCTCGCGCGCTCTCTCGCTCTGTCTCGCACGCGCTCTCTCTCTCTCGCTCTGTCTCGCGCGCTCTCTCGCTCTGTCTCGCGCTCTCTCTCTCGCTCTGTCTCGCGCTTTCTCTCTCACTCTGTCTCGCGCGCGCTCTCTCTCTCGCTCTGTCTCGCACGCACTCTCTCGCTCTGTCTCGCGCACTCTCTCTCTCTCTCGCTCTATCTCGCGCGCGCTCTCTCTCGCTCTGTCTCGCGCGCGCTCTCTCTCTCGCTCTGTCTCGCCCGCCCTCTCTGTCTCTCGCTCTGTCTCGCGCGCGCTCTCTGACTCTCGCTCTGTCTCGCACGCGCTCTCTCACTCTCGCGCGCGCTCTCTCACTCTCGCTCTGTCTCGCGCGCGCTCTCTCGCTCTGTCTCGCGCGCGCTCTCTCGCTCTGTCTCGCGCGCTCTCTCGCTCTGTCTCGCGCTCTCTCTCGCTCTGTCTCGCGCGCGCTCTCTCTCGCTCTGTCTCGCGCGCGCTCTCTCTCGCTCTGTCTCGCGCGCGCTCTCTCTCGCTCTGTCTCGCGCGCGCTCTCTCTCGCTCTGTCTCGCGCGCGCTCTCTCTCTCTCTCTCGCTATGTATCGCGCGTGCTCTCTCTCTATCGCTCTGTCTCGCACACCCTCTCCCTCGCTCTGTTTCGCGCGCGGTCCCTCTCTCTCTCTCTGTCTCGCGCGCCCTCTCTCTCTCTCTCTGTCTCGCGCGCCCTCTCTCTCGCTCTGTTTCGCGCGCGCTCTCTCGCTCTGTCTCGCGCGCGCTCTGTCTCGCGCGCGCTCTCTCGCTCTGTCTCGCGCGCGCTCTCTCGCTCTGTCTCGCGCGCGCTCTCTCGCTCTGTCTCGCGCACCCTCTCCCTCGCTCTGTCTCGCGCGCGGTCCCTCTCTCTCTCTCTCCCTCTGTCTCGCGCGCCCTCTCTCTCTCTCTCTCGCTCTGTCTCTCGCGCGCTCTCTCTCACGTGCTTTCTCTCTCTCTGTCTCGCGCGCGCTCTCGCTCTGTCTCGCGCGTGCTCTCGCTCTTTCGCTGTGTGTCTCGCGCGCACTCTCTCTCACTCTGTCTCTCTCTCGCTCTGTCTCTCGCGCGCTCTCTCTCTCGCTCGCGCGCTCTCTCTCGCTCTGTCTCGCGCGCGCTCTCTCTCTGTCTCGCGCGCTCTCTCGCTCTGTCTCGCGCGCGCTCTTGCTCTCTCGCTCTGTCTCGCGCGTGCTCTCTCTCGCTGTGTCTCTCTCGCGTGCTCTCTCGCTCTGTCTCTCGTGCACTCTCCCTCGCTCTCTCTCGCGCGCTCTCTCGCTCTGTCTCGCGTGCGCTCTCTCTCTCTCTCGCTCTGTCTCGCGCGCGCTCTCTCTCTCACTCTGTCTCGCGCGCGCTCTCTCTCTCGCTCTGTCTCGCTTGCGCTCTCTCGCTCTGTCTCGCGCGCTCTCCCGCTCTCTCTCTCTCACTCTGTCTCGCGCGCGCTCTCTCTCTCGCTCTGTCTCGCGCGCGCTCTCTCTCTCGCTCTGTCTCGCGCGCGCTCTCTCTCTCTCTCACTCTGTCTCGCGCGCGCTCTCTCTCTCTCTCGCTCTGTCTCGCGCACGCTCTCTCTCGCTCTGTCTCGCGCGCGCGCTCTTTCTCTCTCTGTCTTGCGCGCACGCTCTCTCTCTCTCACTCTGTCTCGCGCGCGCTCTCTCTCGCTCTGTCTCGCGCGCGCTCTCTCTCGCTCTGTCTCGCGCGCGCTCTCTCTCTCGCTCTGTCTCGCGCGCCCTCTCTCTCTCTCGCTCTTTCTCGCGCGCGCTCTCTCTCTCTCGCTCTTTCTCGCGCGCGCTCTCTCTCTCTCGCTCTGTCTCACGCGCGCTCTCTCTCGCGCGCTCTCTCTCGCTCTCTCTCACGTGCTTTCTCTCTCTCTGTCTCGCGCGTGCTCTCGCTCTCTCGCTCTGTCTCGCACGTGCTCTCTCTCGCTGTGTCTCTCGCGCGCACTCTCTCGCTCTGTCTCTCTCTCGCTCTGTCTCTCGCGCGCTCTCTCTCACTCGCGCGCTCTCTCTCGCTCTCTCTCGCGCGCTCTCTCTCGCTCTGTCTCGCCGCGCTCTCTCTCTGTCTCGCGCTCTGTCTCGCGCGCGCTCTCGCTCTCTCGCTCTGTCTCGCGCGTGCTCTCTCGCTGTGTCTCTCTCGCGCGCTCTCTCGCTCTGTCTCGCGTGCGCTCTCTCTCTCTCGCTCTGTCTCGCGCGCGCTTTTCTCTCTCGCTGTGTCTCGCGCGCGCTCTCTCTCTCGCTCTGTCTCGCGCGCGCTCTCTCTCTCGCTCTGTCTCGCGCGCGCTCTCTCTCTCACTCTGTCTCGCGCGCGCTCCCTCTCTCGCTCTGTCTCGCGCGCGCTCTCTCTCTCGCTCTGTCTCGCGCGCGCTCTCTCTCGCTCTGTCTCGCGCGCGCTCTCTCTCTCTCTCACTCTGTCTCGCGCGCGCTCTCTCTCTGTCTCGCGCGTGCTCTCTCTCGCTGTGTCTCTCTCGCGCGCTCTCTCGCTCTGTCTCGCGTGCGCTCTCTCTCTCTCGCTCTGTCTCGCGCGCGCTTTTCTCTCTCGCTGTGTCTCGCGCGCGCTCTCTCTCTCACTCTGTCTCGCGCGCGCTCTCTCTCTCGCTCTGTCTCGCGCGCGCTCTCTCTCTCACTCTGTCTCGCGCGCGCTCCCTCTCTCGCTCTGTCTCGCGCGCGCTCTCTCTCTCGCTCTGTCTCGCGCGCGCTCTCTCTCTCGCTCTGTCTCGCGCGCGCTCTCTCTCTCGCTCTGTCTCGCGCGCGCTCTCGCTCTCTCGCTCTGTCTCGCGCGTGCTCTCTCTCGCTGTGTCTCTCTCGCGCGCTCTCTCGCTCTGTCTCGCGAGCGCTCTCTCTCTCTCGCTCTGTCTCGCGCGCGCTTTTCTCTCTCGCTGTGTCTCGCGCGCGCTCTCTCTCTCGCTCTGTCTCGCGCACGCTCTCTCTCGCTCTGTCTCGCGTGCGCTCTCTTTCTCTCTCTCTGTCTTGCGCGCACGCTCTCTCTCGCTCTTTCTCGCGCGCGCTCTCTCTCGCTCTTTCTCGCGCGCGCTCTCTCTCGCTCTTTCTCGCGCGCGCTCTCTCTCGCTCTGTCTCGCGCGCGCTCTCTCTCTCTCTCGCTCTGTCTCGCGGGCGCTCTCTCTCTCTCTCGCTATGTCTCGCGCGTGCTCTCTCTCTATCGCTCTGTCTCGCGCACCCTCTCCCTCGCTCTGTTTCGCGCGCGGTCCCTCTCTCTCTCTCTCTGTCTCGCGCGCCCTCTCTCTCTCTCTCTCTGTCTCGCGCGCCCTCTCTCTCGCTCTGTTTCGCGCGCGCTCTCTCGCTCTGTCTCGCGCGCTCTCTCGCTCTGTCTCGCACGCGCTCTCTCTCTCTCGCTCTGTCTCGCGCGCTCTCTCGCTCTGTCTCGCACGCGCTCTCTCTCTCTCGCTCTGTCTCGCGCGCTCTCTCGCTCTCTCGCTCTGTCTCGCGCTCTCTCTCTCGCTCTGTCTCGCGCTTTCTCTCTCACTCTGTCTCGCGCGCGCTCTCTCTCTCGCTCTGTCTCGCGCGCACTCTCTCGCTCTGTCTCTCTCTCGCTCTGTCTCTCGCGCGCTCTCTCTCTCACTCGCGCGCTCTCTCTCGCTCTGTCTCGCGCGCTCTCTCTCGCTCTGTCTCGCCGCGCTCTCTCTCTGTCTCGCGCTCTGTCTCGCGCGCGCTCTCGCTCTCTCGCTCTGTCTCGCGCGTGCTCTCTCTCGCTGTGTCTCTCTCGCGCGCTCTCTCGCTCTGTCTCGCGTGCGCTCTCTCTCTCTCGCTCTGTCTCGCGCGCGCTTTTCTCTCTCGCTGTGTCTCGCGCGCGCTCTCTCTCTCACTCTGTCTCGCGCGCGCTCTCTCTCTCGCTCTGTCTCGCGCGCGCTCTCTCTCGCTCTGTCTCGCTTGCGCTCTCTCGCTCTGTCTCGCTTGCGCTCTCTCGCTCTGTCTCGCTTGCGCTCTCTCGCTCTGTCTCGCCCGCTCTCGCTCTGTCTCGCGCGCTCTCTCGTCTGTCTCGCGCGCTCTCTCTCGCTCTGTCTTGCGCGCGTTCTCTCTCTCGCTCTGTCTCGCTTGCGCTCTCTCGCTCTGTCTCGCTTGCGCTCTCTCGCTCTGTCTCGCGCGCTCTCCCGCTCTCACTCTGTCTCGCGCGCGCTCCCTCTCTCGCTCTGTCTCGCGCGCGCTCTCTCTCTCGCTCTGTCTCGCGCGCGCTCTCTCTCTCACTCTGTCTCGCGCGCGCTCTCTCTCTCTCTCGCTCTGTCTCGCGCACGCTCTCTCTCGCTCTGTCTCGCGTGCGCTCTCTTTCTCTCTCTCTGTCTTGCGCGCACGCTCTCTCTCGCTCTTTCTCGCGCGCGCTCTCTCTCGCTCTTTCTCGCGCACGCTCTCTCTCGCTCTGTCTCGCGCGCGCTCTCTCTCTCTCTCGCTCTGTCTCGCGGGCGCTCTCTCTCTCTCTCGCTATGTCTCGCGCGTGCTCTCTCTCTATCGCTCTGTCTCGCGCACCCTCTCCCTCGCTCTGTTTCGCGCGCGGTCCCTCTCTCTCTCTCTCTGTCTCGCGCGCCCTCTCTCTCTCTCTCTCTCTGTCTCGCGCGCCCTCTCTCTCGCTCTGTTTCGCGCGCGCTCTCTCGCTCTGTCTCGCGCGCGCTCTGTCTCGCGCGCTCTCTCGCTCTGTCTCGCACGCGCTCTCTCTCTCTCGCTCTGTCTCGCGCGCTCTCTCGCTCTCTCGCTCTGTCTCGCGCTCGCTCTCTCGCTCTGTCTCGCGCTCTCTCTCTCGCTCTGTCTCGCGCTTTCTCTCTCACTCTGTCTCGCGCGCGCTCTCTCTCTCGCTCTGTCTCGAACGCACTCTCTCGCTCTGTCTCGCGCACTCTCTCTCTCTCTCTCGCTCTGTCTCGCGCGCGCTCTCTCTCGCTCTGTCTCGCGCGCGCTCTCTCTCTCTCGCTCTGTCTCGCCCGCCCTCTCTGTCTCTCGCTCTGTCTCGCGCGCGCTCTCTGACTCTCGCTCTGTCTCGCACGCGCTCTCTCACTCTCGCGCGCGCTCTCTCACTCTCGCTCTGTCTCGCGCGCGCTCTCTCGCTCTGTCTCTCGCGCGCTCTCTCGCTCTGTCTCGCGCGCGCACTCTCGCTCTGTCTCGCGCGCTCTCTCGCTCTGTCTCGCGCGCGCTCTCGCTCTGTCTCGCGCGCGCTCTCTCTCGCTCTGTCTCGCGCGCGCTCTCTCTCTCTCTCGCTCTGTCTCGCGGGCGCTCTCTCTCTCTCTCGCTATGTCTCGCGCGTGCTCTCTCTCTATCGCTCTGTCTCGCACACCCTCTCCCTCGCTCTGTTTCGCGCGCGGTCCCTCTCTCTCTCTCTGTCTCGCGCGCCCTCTCTCTCTCTCTCTGTCTCGCGCGCCCTCTCTCTCGCTCTGTTTCGCGCGCGCTCTCTCGCTCTGTCTCGCGCGCGCTCTGTCTCGCGCGCGCTCTCTCGCTCTGTCTCGCGCACCCTCTCCCTCGCTCTGTCTCGCGCGCGGTCCCTCTCTCTCTCTCTCCCTCTGTCTCGCGCGCCCTCTCTCTCTCTCTCTCGCTCTGTCTCTCGCGCGCTCTCTCTCACGTGCTTTCTCTCTCTCTGTCTCGCGCGCGCTCTCGCTCTCTCGCTCTGTCTCGCGCGTGCTCTCGCTCTTTCGCTGTGTGTCTCACGCGCACTCTCTCTCGCTCTGTCTCTCTCTCGCTCTGTCTCTCGCGCGCTCTCTCTCTCGCTCGCGCGCTCTCTCTCGCTCTGTCTCGCGCGCGCTCTCTCTCTGTCTCGCGCGCTCTCTCGCTCTGTCTCGCGCGCGCTCTTGCTCTCTCGCTCTGTCTCGCGCGCGCTCTTGCTCTCTCGCTCTGTCTCGCGCGCGCTCTTGCTCTCTCGCTCTGTCTCGCGCGTGCTCTCTCTCGCTCTGTCTCGCGTGCGCTCTCTTTCTCTCTCTCTGTCTTGCGCGCACGCTCTCTCTCGCTCGTTCTCGCGCGCGCTCTCTCTCGCTCTTTCTCGCGCGCGCTCTCTCTCGCTCTGTCTCGCGCGCGCTCTCTCTCTCGCTCTGTCTCGCGCGCGCTCTCTCTCTCTCTCGCTCTGTCTCGCGGGGGCTCTCTCTCTCTCTCGCTATGTCTCGCGCGTGCTCTCTCTCTATCGCTCTGTCTCGCGCACCCTCTCCCTCGCTCTGTTTCGCGCGCGGTCCCTCTCTCTCTCTCTCTGTCTCGCGCGCCCTCTCTCTCTCTCTCTCTGTCTCGCGCGCCCTCTCTCTCGCTCTGTTTCGCGCGCGCTCTCTCGCTCTGTCTCGCGCGCGCTCTGTCTCGCGCGCTCTCTCGCTCTGTCTCGCACGCGCTCTCTCTCTCTCACTCTGTCTCGCGTGCGCTCTCTCTCTCTCTCGCTCTGTCTCGCGCGCGCTCTCTCTCTCACTCTGTCTCGCGCGCGCTCTCTCTCTCGCTCTGTCTCGCTTGCGCTCTCTCGCTCTGTCTCGCGCGCTCTCCCGCTCTCTCTCTCTCACTCTGTCTCGCGCGCGCTCTCTCTCTCGCTCTGTCTCGCGCGCGCTCTCTCTCTCGCTCTGTCTCGCGCGCGCTCTCTCTCTCTCTCACTCTGTCTCGCGCGCGCTCTCTCTCTCTCTCGCTCTGTCTCGCGCACGCTCTCTCTCGCTCTGTCTCGCACGCGCGCTCTTTCTCTCTCTCTGTCTTGCGCGCACGCTCTCTCTCTCTCACTCTGTCTCGCGCGCGCTCTCTCTCTCGCTCTGTCTCGCGCGCGCTCTCTCTCTCGCTCTGTCTCGCGCGCCCTCTCTCTCTCTCGCTCTTTCTCGCGCGCGCTCTCTCTCTCGCTCTGTCTCGCTCGCGCTCTCTCTCTCACTCTGTCTCGCGCGCGCTCTCTCTCTCGCTCTGTCTCGCGCACGCTCTCTCTCGCTCTGTCTCGCGCGCGCTCTCTTTCTCTCTCTCTGTCTTGCGCGCACGCTCTCTCTCTCTCGCTCTTTCTCGCGCGCGCTCTCTCTCGCTCTGTCTCGCGCGCTCTCTCGCTCTGTCTCGCACGCGCTCTCTCTCTCGCTCTGTCTCGCGCGCTCTCTCGCTCTGTCTCGCACGCGCTCTCTCTCTCTCGCTCTGTCTCGCGCTCTCTCTCTCGCTCTGTCTCGCGCTTTCTCTCTCGCTCTGTCTCGCGCGTGCTCTCTCTCTCGCTCTGTCTCGCACGCACTCTCTCGCTCTGTCTCGCGCGCTCTCTCTCTCTCTCTCGCTCTGTCTCGCGCGCTCTCTCTCTCTCTCTCTCGCTCTGTCTCGCGCGCGCTCTCTCTCTCTCTCGCTCTGTCTCGCGCACGCTCTCTCTCTCTCGCTCTGTCTCGCCCGCCCTCTCTCTGTCTCTCGCTCTGTCTCGCGCGCGCTCTCTCACTCTCTCTGTCTCGCGCGCCCTCTCTCTCGCTCTGTCTCGCGCTCTCTCACTCTCTCTGTCTCGCGCGCCCTCTCTCTCGCTCTGTCTCGCGCGCGCTCTCTCGCTCTGTCTCGCGCGCGCTCTCTCGCTCTGTCTCGCGCGCGCTCTCTCGCTCTGTCTCGCACGCGTGCTCTCTCTCTCTCGCTCTGTCTCGCGCTTTCTCTCTCGCTCTGTCTCGCGCGTGCTCTCTCTCTCGCTCTGTCTCGCACGCACTCTCTCGCTCTGTCTCGCGCGCTCTCTCTCTCTCTCTCGCTCTGTCTCGCGCGCTCTCTCTCTCTCTCTCTCGCTCTGTCTCGCGCGCGCTCTCTCTCTCTCTCGCTCTGTCTCGCGCACGCTCTCTCTCTCTCGCTCTGTCTCGCCCGCCCTCTCTCTGTCTCTCGCTCTGTCTCGCGCGCGCTCTCTCACTCTCTCTGTCTCGCGCGCCCTCTCTCTCGCTCTGTCTCGAGCGCCCTCTCTCTGTCTCGCGCGCCCTCTCTCTGTCTCGCGCGCCCTCTCTCTGTCTCGCGCGCCCTCTCTCTGTCTCGCGCGCCCTCTCTCTGTCTCGCGCGCCCTCTCTCTGTCTCGCGCGCCCTCTCTCTGTCTCGCGCGCCCTCTCTCTGTCTCGCGCGCCCTGTCTCTGTCTCGCGCGCCCTCTCTCTCTCTCGCGCGCCCTCTCTCTCTCGCGCGCCCTCTCTCTCTCTCGCTCTGTCTCGCGCGCCCTCTCTCTGTCTCGCGCGCCCTCTCTCTGTCTCGCGCGCCCTCTCTCTTTCTCGCGCGCCCTCTCTCTGTCTCACGCGCCCTCTCTCTGTCTCGCGCGCCCTCTCTCTGTCTCGCGCGCCCTCTCTCTCTCTCGCGCGCCCTCTCTCTCTCTCGCGCGCCCTCTCTCTCTCTCGCTCTGTCTCGCGCGCCCTCTCTCTGTCTCGCGCGCCCTCTCTCTGTCTCGCGCGCCCTCTCTCTGTCTCGCGCGCCCTCACTCTGTCTCGCGCGCCCTCTCTCTCTCTCGCTCTGTCTCGCGCGCCCTCTCTCTCTCTCGCTCTGTCTCGAGCGCCCTCTCTCTGTCTCGCGCGCCCTCTCTCTGTCTCGCGCGCCCTCTCTCTGTCTCGCGCGCCCTCTCTCTGTCTCGCGCGCCCTGTCTCTGTCTCTCGCGCCCTCTCTCTGTCTCGCGCGCCCTCTCTCTCTCGCGCGCCCTCTCTCTCTCTCGCTCTGTCTCGCGCGCCCTCTCTCTGTCTCGCGCGCCCTCTCTCTGTCTCGCGCGCCCTCTCTCTGTCTCGCGCGCCCTCTCTCTGTCTCGCGCGCCCTCTCTCTGTCTCGCGCGCCCTCTCTCTGTCTCGCGCGCCCTCTCTCTGTCTCGCGCGCCCTCTCTCTCTCTCGCGCGCCCTCTCTCTCTCTCGCGCGCCCTCTCTCTCTCGCGCGCCCTCTCTCTCTCTCGCGCGCCCTCTCTCTCTCTCGCGCGCCCTCTCTCTCTCTCGCGCGCCTCTCTCTCTCTCTCGCGCGCCCTCTCTCTCTCTCGCTCTGTCTCGCGCGCCCTCTCTCTGTCTCGCGCGCCCTCTCTCTGTCTCGCGCGTCCTCTCTCTGTCTCGCGCGCCCTCTCTCTCTCTCGCTCTGTCTCGCGCGCCCTCTCTCTGTCTCGCGCGCCCTCTCTCTGTCTCGCGCGCCCTCTCTCTGTCTCGCGCGCCCTCTCTCTGTCTCGCGCGCCCTCTCTCTGTCTCGCGCGCCCTCTCTCTGTCTCGCGCGCCCTCTCTCTGTCTCGCGCGCCCTCTCTCTGTCTCGCGCGCCCTCTCTCTCGCGCGCCCTCTCTCTCTCTCGCGCGCCCTCTCTCTCTCTCGCGCGCGCCCTCTCTCTCTCTCGCGCGCCCTCTCTCTCTCTCGCGCGCCCTCTCTCTCTCTCGCTCTGTCTCGCGCGCCCTCTCTCTCTCTCGCGCGCGCCCTCTCTCTCTCTCGCGCGCCCTCGCTCTCTCTCGCGCGCCCTCTCCCTCTCTCGCGCGCCCTCTCTCTCTCTCGCGCGCCCTCTCTCTCTCTCTCGCGCGCCCTCTCTCTCTCTCGCTCTGTCTCGCGCGCCCTCTCTCTCTCTCCGCGCCCTCTCTCTCTCTCGCGCGCGACCTCTCTCTCTCTCGCGCGCGACCTCTCTCTCTCTCGCGCGCGACCTCTCTCTCTCTCGCGCGCG
Source organism: Heptranchias perlo (assembly GCF_035084215.1). NCBI lineage: Eukaryota > Metazoa > Chordata > Chondrichthyes > Hexanchiformes > Hexanchidae > Heptranchias > Heptranchias perlo. The sequence goes on from NC_090370.1 coordinate 15,291,550, forward strand.
ACCTCTCTCTCTCTCGCGCGCGACCTCTCTCTCTCTCGCGCGCGACCTCTCTCTCTCGCGCGCGACCTCTCAATCTCGCGCGCGCCCTCTCTCTCTCTCGCTCTGTCTCGCGCGCCCTCTCTCTTTCTCGCGCGCCCTCTCTCTGTCTCGCGCGCCCCTCTCTCTGTCTCGCGCGCCCTCTCTCTCTCTCGCTCTGTCTCGCGCGCCCTCTCTCTGTCTCGCGCGCCCTCTCTCTGTCTCGCGCGCCCTCTCTCTGTCTCGCGCGCCCTCTCTCTGTCTCGCGCGCCCTCTCTCTGTCTCGCGCGCCCTCTCTCTGTCTCGCGCGCCCTCTCTCTCTCTCGCGCGCCCTCTCTCTCTCTCGCTCTGTCTCGCGCGCCCTCTCTCTGTCTCGCGCGCCCTCTCTCTGTCTCGCGCGCCCTCTCTCTTTCTCGCGCGCCCTCTCTCTGTCTCGCGCGCCCTCTCTCTGTCTCGCGCGCCCTCTCTCTCTCTCGCTCTGTCTCGCGCGCCCTCTCTCTGTCTCGCGCGCCCTCTCTCTGTCTCGCGCGCCCTCTCTCTGTCTCGCGCGCCCTCTCTCTGTCTCGCGCGCCCTCTCTCTGTCTCGCGCGCCCTCTCTCTGTCTCGCGCGCGCCCTCTCTCTCTCGCGCACGCTCTCTCTCTCTCGCTCTTTCTCGCGCGCGCTCTCTCTCGCTCTGTCTCGCGCGCTCTCTCGCTCTGTCTCGCACGCGCTCTCTCTCTCGCTCTGTCTCGCGCGCTCTCTCGCTCTGTCTCGCACGCGCTCTCTCTCTCTCGCTCTGTCTCGCGCTCTCTCTCTCGCTCTGTCTCGCGCTTTCTCTCTCGCTCTGTCTCGCGCGTGCTCTCTCTCTCGCTCTGTCTCGCACGCACTCTCTCGCTCTGTCTCGCGCGCTCTCTCTCTCTCTCTCGCTCTGTCTCGCGCGCTCTCTCTCTCTCTCTCTCGCTCTGTCTCGCGCGCGCTCTCTCTCTCTCTCGCTCTGTCTCGCGCACGCTCTCTCTCTCTCGCTCTGTCTCGCCCGCCCTCTCTCTGTCTCTCGCTCTGTCTCGCGCGCGCTCTCTCACTCTCTCTGTCTCGCGCGCCCTCTCTCTCGCTCTGTCTCGCGCTCTCTCACTCTCTCTGTCTCGCGCGCCCTCTCTCTCGCTCTGTCTCGCGCGCGCTCTCTCGCTCTGTCTCGCGCGCGCTCTCTCGCTCTGTCTCGCGCGCGCTCTCTCGCTCTGTCTCGCACGCGTGCTCTCTCTCTATCGCTCTGTCTCGCGCACCCTCTCCCTCGCTCTGTCTCGCGCGCGGTTCCTCTCTCCCTCTGTCTCGCGCGCCCTCTCTCTATCTCTCTGTCTCGCGCGCCCTCTCTCTCGTTCTGTCTCGCGCGCGCTCTCTCTCGCTCTGTCTCGCCCGCTCTCTCTCTCGCTCTGTCTCGCGGGCGCTCTCTCTCGCTCTGTCTCGCGGGCGCTCTCTCTCTCTCGCTCTGTCTCTCGCCCGCGCTCTCTCTCTCGCTCTGTCTCTCGCCCGCGCACTCTCTCTCGCTCTGTCTCGCGGGCGCTCTCTCTCTCTCGCTCTGTCTCGCGCGCGCTCTCTCTCTCGCTCTGTCTCGCGCGCGCTCTCTCTCTCGCTCTGTCTCGCGCGCGCTCTCTCTCTCGCTCTGTCTCGCGCGCGCTCTCTCTCTCGCTCTGTCTCGCGCGCGCTCTCTCTCTCGCTCTGTATCGCGCGCGCTCTCTCTCTCTGTCTCGCGCGTGCTCTCTCTCTCTCGCTCTGTCTCGCGCGCGCTCTCTCTTGCTCTGTCTCGCCCGCTCTCTCTCTCTCGCTCTGTCTCGCGGGCGCTCTCTCTCGCTCTGTCTCGCGGGCGCTCTCTCTCTCTCGCTCTGTCTCTCGCCCGCGCTCTCTCTCTTGCTCGCGCTCTCTCTCTCGCTCTGTCTCTCGCCCGCGCGCTCTCTCTCGCTCTGTCTCGCGGGCGCTCTCTCTCGCTCTGTCTCGCGGGCGCTCTCTCTCTCGCTCTGTCTCGCGGGCGCTCTCTCTCTCTCGCTCTGTCTCGCGCGCGCTCTCTCTCTCTCGCTCTGTCTCGCGGGCGCTCTCTCTCGCTCTGTCTCGCGGGCGCTCTCTCTCTCGCTCTGTCTCGCGGGCGCTCTCTCTCTCTCGCTCTGTCTCGCGGGCGCTCTCTCTCTCTCGCTCTGTCTCGCGCGCGCTCTCTCTCTCTCGCTCTGTCTCGCGCGCTCTCTCTCTCGCGCTCTGTCTCGCCCGCTCTCTCTCTCGCGCTCTGTCTCGCCCGCTCTCTCTCTCTCGCTCTTTCTCGCGCGCCCTCTCTCTCTCTCGCTCTTTCTCGCGCGCCCTCTCTCTCTCTCGCTCTTTCTCGCGCGCCCTCTCTCTCTCACGCTCTGTCTCGCGCGCCCTCTCTCTCTCTCTCGCTCTTTCTCGCGCGCCCTCTCTCTCTCTCTCGCTCTTTCTCGCGCGCCCTCTCTCTCTCTCGCTCTTTCTCGCGCGCCCTCTCTATCTCTCGCTCTTTCTCACGCGCCCTCTCTCTCTCGCTCTTTCTTGCGCGCCCTCTCTCTCTCTCGCTCTTTCTCGCGCGCCCTCTCTCTCTCTCGCTCTTTCTCGCGCGCCCTCTCTCTCATGTGCCCTCTCGCTCTGTCTCGCGCGCTCTCTCTCTCGCTCTTTCTCGCGCGCCCTCTCTCTCGCTCTTTCTCGCGCGCCCTCTCTCTCGCTCTGTCTCGCGCGCCGTCTCTCTGTCTCGCGCGCCCTCTCTCTTTCTCGCTCTGTCTCGCGCGCCCTCTCTCTGTCTCGCGCGCCCTCTCTCTGTCTCGCGCGCCCTCTCTCTGTCTCGCGCGCCCTCTCTCTGTCTCGCGCGCCCTCTCTCTGTCTCGCGCGCCCTCTCTCTGTCTCGCGCGCCCTCTCTCTGTCTCGCGCGCCCTCTCTCTGTCTCGCGCGCCCTGTCTCTGTCTCGCGCGCCCTCTCTCTCTCTCGCGCGCCCTCTCTCTCTCGCGCGCCCTCTCTCTCTCTCGCTCTGTCTCGCGCGCCCTCTCTCTGTCTCGCGCGCCCTCTCTCTGTCTCGCGCGCCCTCTCTCTTTCTCGCGCGCCCTCTCTCTGTCTCACGCGCCCTCTCTCTGTCTCGCGCGCCCTCTCTCTGTCTCGCGCGCCCTCTCTCTCTCTCGCGCGCCCTCTCTCTCTCTCGCGCGCCCTCTCTCTCTCTCGCGCGCCCTCTCTCTGTCTCGCGCGCCCTCTCTCTGTCTCGCGCGCCCTCTCTCTGTCTCGCGCGCCCTCACTCTGTCTCGCGCGCCCTCTCTCTCTCTCGCTCTGTCTCGCGCGCCCTCTCTCTCTCTCGCTCTGTCTCGAGCGCCCTCTCTCTGTCTCGCGCGCCCTCTCTCTGTCTCGCGCGCCCTCTCTCTGTCTCGCGCGCCCTCTCTCTGTCTCGCGCGCCCTGTCTCTGTCTCTCGCGCCCTCTCTCTGTCTCGCGCGCCCTCTCTCTCTCGCGCGCCCTCTCTCTCTCTCGCTCTGTCTCGCGCGCCCTCTCTCTGTCTCGCGCGCCCTCTCTCTGTCTCGCGCGCCCTCTCTCTGTCTCGCGCGCCCTCTCTCTGTCTCGCGCGCCCTCTCTCTGTCTCGCGCGCCCTCTCTCTGTCTCGCGCGCCCTCTCTCTCTCTCGCGCGCCCTCTCTCTCTCGCGCGCCCTCTCTCTCTCTCGCGCGCCCTCTCTCTCTCTCGCGCGCCCTCTCTCTCTCTCGCGCGCCCTCTCTCTCTCTCGCGCGCCCTCTCTCTCTCTCGCTCTGTCTCGCGCGCCCTCTCTCTGTCTCGCGCGCCCTCTCTCTGTCTCGCGCGTCCTCTCTCTGTCTCGCGCGCCCTCTCTCTCTCTCGCTCTGTCTCGCGCGCCCTCTCTCTGTCTCGCGCGCCCTCTCTCTGTCTCGCGCGCCCTCTCTCTGTCTCGCGCGCCCTCTCTCTGTCTCGCGCGCCCTCTCTCTGTCTCGCGCGCCCTCTCTCTGTCTCGCGCGCCCTCTCTCTGTCTCGCGCGCCCTCTCTCTCGCGCGCCCTCTCTCTCTCTCGCGCGCCCTCTCTCTCTCTCGCGCGCCCTCTCTCTCTCTCGCGCGCCCTCTCTCTCTCTCGCGCGCCCTCTCTCTCTCTCGCTCTGTCTCGCGCGCCCTCTCTCTCTCTCGCGGCGCGCCCTCTCTCTCTCTCGCGCGCGCCCTCTCTCTCTCTCGCGCGCCCTCTCCCTCTCTCGCGCGCCCTCTCTCTCTCTCGCGCGCCCTCTCTCTCTCTCTCGCGCGCCCTCTCTCTCTCTCGCTCTGTCTCGCGCGCCCTCTCTCTCTCTCCGCGCCCTCTCTCTCTCTCGCGCGCGACCTCTCTCTCTCTCGCGCGCGACCTCTCTCTCTCTCGCGCGCGACCTCTCTCTCTCTCGCGCGCGACCTCTCTCTCTCTCGCGCGCGACCTCTCTCTCTCGCGCGCGACCTCTCAATCTCGCGCGCGCCCTCTCTCTCTCTCGCTCTGTCTCGCGCGCCCTCTCTCTTTCTCGCGCGCCCTCTCTCTGTCTCGCGCGCCCTCTCTCTGTCTCGCGCGCCCTCTCTCTCTCTCGCTCTGTCTCGCGCGCCCTCTCTCTGTCTCGCGCGCCCTCTCTCTGTCTCGCGCGCCCTCTCTCTGTCTCGCGCGCCCTCTCTCTGTCTCGCGCGCCCTCTCTCTGTCTCGCGCGCCCTCTCTCTGTCTCGCGCGCCCTCTCTCTCTCTCGCGCGCCCTCTCTCTCTCTCGCGCGCCCTCTCTCTCTCTCGCTCTGTCTCGCGCGCCCTCTCTCTGTCTCGCGCGCCCTCTCTCTGTCTCGCGCGCCCTCTCTCTGTCTCGCGCGCCCTCTCTCTGTCTCGCGCGCCCTCTCTCTGTCTCGCGCGCCCTCTCTCTGTCTCGCGCGCCCTCTCTCTGTCTCGCGCGCCCTCTCTCTGTCTCGCGCGCCCTCTCTCTCTCTCGCGCGCCCTCTCTCTCTCTCGCGCGCCCTCTCTCTCTCTCGCGCGCCCTCTCTCTCTCTCGCGCGCCCTCTCTCTGTCTCGCGCGCCCTCTCTCTGTCTCGCGCGCCCTCTCTCTGTCTCGCGCGCCCTCTCTCTGTCTCGCGCGCCCTCTCTCTGTCTCGCGCGCCCTCTCTCTGTCTCGCGCGCCCTCTCTCTGTCTCGCGCGCCCTCTCTCTGTCTCGCGCGCCCTCTCTCTCTCTCGCGCGCCCTCTCTCTCTCTCGCGCGCCCTCTCTCTCTCTCGCGCGCCCTCTCTCTCTCTCGCGCGCCCTCTCTCTCTCTCGCGCGCCCTCTCTCTCTCTCTCGCGCGCCCTCTCTCTCTCTCGCTCTGTCTCGCGCGCCCTCTCTCTCTCGCGCGCGACCTCTCTCTCTCGCGCGCGACCTCTCTGTCTCGCGCGCGCCCTCTCTCTCTCGCGCGCCCTCTCTGTCTCTCGCGCGCCCTCTCTCTCTCTCGCTCTGTCTCGCGCGCCCTCTCTCTGTCTCGCGCGCCCTCTCTCTCTCGCGCGCCCTCTCTCTCTCTCGCTCTGTCTCGCGCGCCCTCTCTCTGTCTCGCGCGCCCTCTCTCTGTCTCGCGCGCCCTCTCTCTGTCTCGCGCGCCCTCTCTCTGTCTCGCGCGCCCTCTCTCTGTCTCGCGCGCCCTCTCTCTGTCTCGCGCGCCCTCTCTCTCTCTCGCGCGCCCTCTCTCTCTCGCGCGCCCTCTCTCTCTCTCGCGCACCCTCTCTCTCTCTCGCGCGCCCTCTCTCTCTCTCGCGCGCCCTCTCTCTCTCTCGCGCGCCCTCTCTCTCTCTCGCGCGCCCTCTCTCTCTCTCTCTCTGTCTCGCGCGCCCTCTCTCTGTCTCGCGCGCCCTCTCTCTGTCTCGCGCGCCCTCTCTCTGTCTCGCGCGCCCTCTCTCTCTCTCGCTCTGTCTCGCGCGCCCTCTCTCTGTCTCGCGCGCCCTCTCTCTGTCTCGCGCGCCCTCTCTCTGTCTCGCGCGCCCTCTCTCTGTCTCGCGCGCCCTCTCTCTGTCTCGCGCGCCCTCTCTCTGTCTCGCGCGCCCTCTCTCTGTCTCGCGCGCCCTCTCTCTCGCGCGCCCTCTCTCTCTCTCGCGCGCCCTCTCTCTCTCTCGCGTGCCCTCTCTCTCTCTCGCGCGCCCTCTCTCTCTCTCGCGCGCCCTCTCTCTCTCTCGCGCGCCCTCTCTCTCTCTCGCGCGCCCCTCTCTCTCTCTCGCGCGCCCTCTCCCTCTCTCGCGCGCCCCTCTCTCTCTCTCGCGCGCCCTCTCTCTCTCTCTCGCGCGCCCTCTCTCTCTCTCGCTCTGTCTCGCGCGCCCTCTCTCTCTCTCCGCGCCCTCTCTCTCTCTCGCGCGCGACCTCTCTCTCTCTCGCGCGCGACCTCTCTCTCTCTCGCGCGCGACCTCTCTCTCTCTCGCGCGCGACCTCTCTCTCTCTCGCGCGCGACCTCTCTCTCTCGCGCGCGACCTCTCTCTCTCGCGCGCGCCCTCTCTCTCTCTCGCTCTGTCTCGCGCGCCCTCTCTCTTTCTCGCGCGCCCTCTCTCTGTCTCGCGCGCCCTCTCTCTGTCTCGCGCGCCCTCTCTCTCTCTCGCTCTGTCTCGCGCGCCCTCTCTCTGTCTCGCGCGCCCTCTCTCTGTCTCGCGCGCCCTCTCTCTGTCTCGCGCGCCCTCTCTCTGTCTCGCGCGCCCTCTCTCTGTCTCGCGCGCCCTCTCTCTGACTCGCGCGCCCTCTCTCTCTCTCGCGCGCCCTCTCTCTGTCTCGCGCGCCCTCTCTCTGTCTCGCGCGCCCTCTCTCTGTCTCGCGCGCCCTCTCTCTGTCTCGCGCGCCCTCTCTCTGTCTCGCGCGCCCTCTCTCTGTCTCGCGCGCCCTCTCTCTCTCTCGCGCGCCCTCTCTCTCTCTCGCTCTGTCTCGCGCGCCCTCTCTCTGTCTCGCGCGCCCTCTCTCTGTCTCGCGCGCCCTCTCTCTGTCTCGCGCGCCCTCTCTCTGTCTCGCGCGCCCTCTCTCTGTCTCGCGCGCCCTCTCTCTGTCTCGCGCGCCCTCTCTCTGTCTCGCGCGCCCTCTCTCTGTCTCGCGCGCCCTCTCTCTCTCTCGCGCGCCCTCTCTCTCTCTCGCGCGCCCTCTCTCTCTCTCGCGCGCCCTCTCTCTGTCTCGCGCGCCCTCTCTCTGTCTCGCGCGCCCTCTCTCTGTCTCGCGCGCCCTCTCTCTGTCTCGCGCGCCCTCTCTGTCTCGCGCGCCCTCTCTCTGTCTCGCGCGCCCTCTCTCTCTCTCGCGCGCCCTCTCTCTCTCTCGCGCGCCCTCTCTCTCTCTCGCGCGCCCTCTCTCTCTCTCGCGCGCCCTCTCTCTCTCTCGCGCGCCCTCTCTCTCTCTCGCTCTGTCTCGCGCGCCCTCTCTCTCTCGCGCGCGCCCTCTCTCTCTCGCGCGCGCCCTCTCTCTCTCGCGCGCGACCTCTCTCTCTCGCGCGCGACCTCTCTGTCTCGCGCGCGCCCTCTCTGTCTCGCGCGCGCCCTCTCTCTCTCGCGCGCCCTCTCTCTCTCTCGCGCGCCCTCTCTCTCTCTCGCTCTGTCTCGCGCGCCCTCTCTCTCTCTCGCGCGCCCTCTCTCTCTCTCGCGCGCCCTCTCTCTCTCTCGCTCTGTCTCGCGCGCCCTCTCTCTGTCTCGCGCGCCCTCTCTCTTTCTCGCGCGCCCTCTCTCTTTCTCGCGCGCCCTCTCTCTTTCTCGCGCGCCCTCTCTCTGTCTCGCGCGCCCTCTCTCTGTCTCGCGCGCCGTCGCTCTGTCTCGCGCGCCCTCTCTCTGTCTCGCGCGCCCTCTCTCTGTCTCGCGCGCCCTCTCTCTGTCTCGCGCGCCCTCTCTCTCTCTCGCCCGCCCTCTCTCTGTCTCGCCCGCCCTCTCTCTGTCTCGCCCGCCCTCTCTCTCTCTCTCTCGCGCGCCCTCTCTCTCTCTCTTCGCGCCCTCTCTCTCTCTTCGCGCCCTCTCTCTCTCTCTCGCGCCCTCTCTCTCTCTCTCGCGCCCTCTCTCTCTCTCGCGCGCCCTCTCTCTCTCTCGCGCGCCCTCTCTCTCTCTCGCGCGCCCTCTCTCTCTCTCTCGCGCCCTCTCTCTCTCTCGCTCTGTCTCGCGCGCCCTCTCTCTCTCTCCGCGCCCTCTCTCTCTCGCGCGCGACCTCTCTCTCTCTCGCGCGCGACCTCTCTCTCTCTCGCGCGCGACCTCTCTCTCTCTCGCGCGCGACCTCTCTCTCTCTCGCGCGCGACCTCTCTCTCTCGCGCGCGACCTCTCTCTCTCGCGCGCGCCCTCTCTCTCTCTCGCTCTGTCTCGCGCGCCCTCTCTCTTTCTCGCGCGCCCTCTCTCTGTCTCGCGCGCCCTCTCTCTGTCTCGCGCGCCCTCTCTCTGTCTCGCGCGCCTCTCTCTCTCTCGCTCTGTCTCGCGCGCCCTCTCTCTGTCTCGCGCGCCCTCTCTCTGTCTCGCGCGCCCTCTCTCTGTCTCGCGCGCCCTCTCTCTCTCTCGCTCTGTCGTCTCGCGCGCCCTCTCTCTGTCTCGCGCGCCCCTCTCTCTGTCTCGCGCGCCCTCTCTCTGTCTCGCGCGCCCTCTCTCTGTCTCGCGCGCCCTCTCTCTGTCTCGCGCGCCCTCTCTCTCTCTCGCGCGCCCTCTCTCTCTCTCGCTCTGTCTCGCGCGCCCTCTCTCTGTCTCGCGCGCCCTCTCTCTGTCTCGCGCGCCCTCTCTCTGTCTCGCGCGCCCTCTCTCTGTCTCGCGCGCCCTCTCTCTGTCTCGCGCGCCCTCTCTCTGTCTCGCGCGCCCTCTCTCTGTCTCGCGCGCCCTCTCTCTCTCTCGCGCGCCCTCTCTCTCTCTCGCGCGCCCTCTCTCTGTCTCGCGCGCCCTCTCTCTGTCTCGCGCGCCCTCTCTCTGTCTCGCGCGCCCTCTCTCTGTCTCGCGCGCCCCTCTCTCTCTCTCGCTCTGTCTCGCGCGCCCTCTCTCTGTCTCGCGCGCCCTCTCTCTGTCTCGCGCGCCCTCTCTCTGTCTCGCGCGCCCTCTCTCTGTCTCGCGCGCCCTCTCTCTGTCTCGCGCGCCCTCTCTCTGTCTCGCGCGCCCTCTCTCTCTCTCGCGCGCCCTCTCTCTCTCGCGCGCCCTCTCTCTCTCTCGCAGCGCCCTCTCTCTCTCTCGCGCGCCCTCTCTCTCTCTCGCGCAGCCCTCTCTCTCTCTCGCGCGCCCCTCTCTCTCTCTCGCTCTGTCTCGCGCGCCCTCTCTCTGTCTCGCGCGCCCTCTCTCTGTCTCGCGCGTCCTCTCTCTGTCTCGCGCGCCCTCTCTCTCTCCGCTCTGTCTCGCGCGCCCTCTCTCTGTCTCGCGCGCCCTCTCTCTGTCTCGCGCGCCCTCTCTCTGTCTCGCGCGCCCTCTCTCTGTCTCGCGCGCCCTCTCTCTGTCTCGCGCGCCCTCTCTCTGTCTCGCGCGCCCTCTCTCTGTCTCGCGCGCCCTCTCTCTCGCGCGCCCTCTCTCTCTCTCGCGCGCCCTCTCTCTCTCTCGTGCGCCCTCTCTCTCTCTCGCGCGCCCTCTCTCTCTCTCGCGCGCGCCTCTCTCTCTCTCGCTCTGTCTCGCGCGCCCTCTCTCTCTCTCGCGCGCGCCCTCTCTCTCTCTCGCGCGCCCCTCTCTCTCTCTCGCGCGCCCCTCTCCCTCTCTCGCGCGCCCTCTCTCTCTCTCGCGCGCCCTCTCTCTCTCTCTCGCGCGCCCTCTCTCTCTCTCGCTCTGTCTCGCGCGCCCTCTCTCTCTCTCCGCGCCCTCTCTCTCTCTCGCGCGCGACCTCTCTCTCTCTCGCGCGCGACCTCTCTCTCTCTCGCGCGCGACCTCTCTCTCTCTCGCGCGCGACCTCTCTCTCTCGCGCGCGACCTCTCAATCTCGCGCGCGCCCTCTCTCTCTCTCGCTCTGTCTCGCGCGCCCTCTCTCTTTCTCGCGCGCCCTCTCTCTGTCTCGCGCGCCCTCTCTCTGTCTCGCGCGCCCTCTCTCTCTCTCGCTCTGTCTCGCGCGCCCTCTCTCTGTCTCGCGCGCCCTCTCTCTGTCTCGCGCGCCCTCTCTCTGTCTCGCGCGCCCTCTCTCTGTCTCGCGCGCCCTCTCTCTGTCTCGCGCGCCCTCTCTCTGTCTCGCGCGCCCTCTCTCTCTCTCGCGCGCCCTCTCTCTCTCTCGCGCCGCCCTCCTCTCTCTCTCTCGCTCTGTCTCGCGCGCCCTCTCTCTGTCTCGCGCGCCCTCTCTCTGTCTCGCGCGCCCTCTCTCTGTCTCGCGCGCCCTCTCTCTGTCTCGCGCGCCCTCTCTCTGTCTCGCGCGCCCTCTCTCTGTCTCGCGCGCCCTCTCTCTGTCTCGCGCGCCCTCTCTCTGTCTCGCGCGCCCTCTCTCTCTCTCGCGCGCCCCCTCTCTCTCTCTCGCGCGCCCTCTCTCTCTCTCGCGCGCCCTCTCTCTCTCTCGCGCGCCCTCTCTCTCTCTCGCGCGCCCTCTCTCTGTCTCGCGCGCCACTCTCTCTGTCTCGCGCGCCCTCTCTCTGTCTCGCGCGCCCTCTCTCTGTCTCGCGCGCCCTCTCTCTGTCTCGCGCGCCCTCTCTCTGTCTCGCGCGCCCTCTCTCTGTCTCGCGCGCCCTCTCTCTGTCTCGCGCGCCCTCTCTCTCTCTCGCGCGCCCTCTCTCTCTCTCGCGCGCCCTCTCTCTCTCTCGCGCAGCCCTCTCTCTCTCTCGCGCGCCCTCTCTCTCTCGCGCGCCCTCTCTCTCTCTCGCTCTGTCTCGCGCGCCCTCTCTCTCTCGCGCGCGACCTCTCTCTCTCGCGCGCGACCTCTCTGTCTCGCGCGCGCCCTCTCTCTCTCGCGCGCCCTCTCTGTCTCTCGCGCGCCCTCTCTCTCTCTCGCTCTGTCTCGCGCGCCCTCTCTCTGTCTCGCGCGCCCTCTCTCTCTCGCGCGCCCTCTCTCTCTTCTCGCTCTGTCTCGCGCGCCCTCTCTCTGTCTCGCGCGCCCTCTCTCTGTCTCGCGCGCCCTCTCTCTGTCTCGCGCGCCCTCTCTCTGTCTCGCGCGCCCTCTCTCTGTCTCGCGCGCCCTCTCTCTGTCTCGCGCGCCCTCTCTCTCTCTCGCGCGCCCTCTCTCTCTCGCGCGCCCTCTCTCTCTCTCGCGCACCCTCTCTCTCTCTCGCGCGCCCTCTCTCTCTCTCGCGCGCCCTCTCTCTCTCTCGCGCGACCTCTCTCTCTCTCGCGCGCCCTCTCTCTCTCTCGCTCTGTCTCGCGCGCCCTCTCTCTGTCTCGCGCGCCCTCTCTCTGTCTCGCGCGCCCTCTCTCTGTCTCGCGCGCCCTCTCTCTCTCTCGCTCTGTCTCGCGCGCCCCTCTCTCTGTCTCGCGCGCCCTCTCTCTGTCTCGCGCGCCCTCTCTCTGTCTCGCGCGCCCTCTCTCTGTCTCGCGCGCCCTCTCTCTGTCTCGCGCGCCCTCTCTCTGTCTCGCGCGCCCTCTCTCTGTCTCGCGCGCCCTCTCTCTCGCGCGCCCTCTCTCTCTCTCGCGCGCCCTCTCTCTCTCTCGCGCGCCCTCTCTCTCTCTCGCGGCGCCCTCTCTCTCTCTCGCGCGCCCCTCTCTCTCTCTCGCGCGCCCTCTCTCTCTCTCGCGCGCCCTCTCCCTCTCTCGCGCGCCCCTCTCTCTCTCTCGCGCGCCCTCTCTCTCTCTCTCGCGCGCCCTCTCTCTCTCTCGCTCTGTCTCGCGCGCCCTCTCTCTCTCTCCGCGCCCTCTCTCTCTCTCGCGCGCGACCTCTCTCTCTCTCGCGCGCGACCTCTCTCTCTCTCAGCGCGACCTCTCTCTCTCTCGCGCGCGACCTCTCTCTCTCTCGCGCGCGACTCTCTCTCTCTCGCGCGCGCGACCTCTCTCTCTCGCGCGGCGCCCTCTCTCTCTCTCGCTCTGTCTCGCGCGCCCTCTCTCTTTCTCGCGCGCCCTCTCTCTGTCTCGCGCGCCCTCTCTCTGTCTCGCGCGCCCTCTCTCTCTCTCGCTCTGTCTCGCGCGCCCTCTCTCTGTCTCGCGCGCCCTCTCTCTGTCTCGCGCGCCCTCTCTCTGTCTCGCGCGCCCTCTCTCTGTCTCGCGCGCCCTCTCTCTGTCTCGCGCGCCCCTCTCTCTGTCTCGCGCGCCCTCTCTCTCTCTCGCGCGCCCTCTCTCTGTCTCGCGCGCCCTCTCTCTGTCTCGCGCGCCCTCTCTCTGTCTCGCGCGCCCTCTCTCTGTCTCGCGCGCCCTCTCTCTGTCTCGCGCGCCCTCTCTCTGTCTCGCGCGCCCTCTCTCTCTCTCGCGCGCCCTCTCTCTCTCTCGCTCTGTCTCGCGCGCCCTCTCTCTGTCTCGCGCGCCCCTCTCTCTGTCTCGCGCGCCCTCTCTCTGTCTCGCGCGCCCTCTCTCTGTCTCGCGCGCCCTCTCTCTGTCTCGCGCGCCCTCTCTCTGTCTCGCGCGCCCTCTCTCTGTCTCGCGCGCCCTCTCTCTCTCTCGCGCGCCCTCTCTCTCTCTCGCGCGCCCTCTCTCTCTCTCGCGCGCCCTCTCTCTCTCTCGCGCGCCCTCTCTCTGTCTCGCGCGCCCTCTCTCTGTCTCGCGCGCCTCTCTCTGTCTCGCGCGCCCTCTCTCTGTCTCGCGCGCCCTCTCTGTCTCGCGCGCCCTCTCTCTGTCTCGCGCGCCCTCTCTCTCTCTCGCGCGCCCTCTCTCTCTCTCGCGCGCCCTCTCTCTCTCTCAGCGCGCCCTCTCTCTCTCTCGCGCGCCCTCTCTCTCTCCTCGCAGCGCCCTCTCTCTCTCTCGCGCGCCCTCTCTCTCTCTCGCTCTGTCTCGCGCGCCCTCTCTCTCTCGCGCGCGCCCTCTCTCTCTCGCGCGCGCCCTCTCTCTCTCGCGCGCGACCTCTCTCTCTCGCGCGCGACCTCTCTGTCTCGCGCTGCGCGCCCTCTCTGTCTCGCGCGCGCCCTCTCTCTCTCGCGCGCCCCTCTCTCTCTCTCGCGCGCCCTCTCTCTCTCTCGCTCTGTCTCGCGCGCCCTCTCTCTCTCTCGCGCGCCCTCTCTCTCTCTCGCGCGCCCTCTCTCTCTCTCGCTCTGTCTCGCGCGCCCTCTCTCTGTCTCGCGCGCCCCTCTCTCTTTCTCGCGCGCCCTCTCTCTTTCTCGCGCGCCCTCTCTCTTTCTCGCGCGCCCTCTCTCTGTCTCGCGCGCCCTCTCTCTGTCTCGCGCGCCGTCGCTCTGTCTCGCGCGCCCTCTCTCTGTCTCGCGCGCCCTCTCTCTGTCTCGCGCGCCCTCTCTCTGTCTCGCGCGCCCTCTCTCTCTCTCGCCCGCCCTCTCTCTGTCTCGCCCGCCCTCTCTCTGTCTCGCCCGCCCTCTCTCTGTCTCGCCCGCCCTCTCTCTCTCTCTCTCGCGCGCCCTCTCTCTCTCTCTTCGCGCCCTCTCTCTCTCTTCGCGCCCTCTCTCTCTCTCTCGCGCCCTCTCTCTCTCTCTCGCGCCCCTCTCTCTCTCTCGCGCGCCCTCTCTCTCTCTCGCGCGCCCTCTCTCTCTCTCGCGCGCCCTCTCTCTCTCTCTCGCGCGCCCCTCTCTCTCTCTCGCTCTGTCTCGCGCGCCCTCTCTCTCTCTCCGCGCCCTCTCTCTCTCGCGCGCGACCTCTCTCTCTCTCGCGCGCGACCTCTCTCTCTCTCGCGCGCGACCTCTCTCTCTCTCGCGCGCGACCTCTCTCCTCTCTCGCGCGCGACCTCTCTCTCTCGCGCGCGACCTCTCTCTCTCGCGCGCGCCCTCCTCTCTCTCGCTCTGTCTCGCGCGCCCTCTCTCTTTCTCGCGCGCCCTCTCTCTGTCCTCGCGCGCCCTCTCTCTGTCTCGCGCGCCCTCTCTCTCTCTCGCTCTGTCTCGCGCGCCCTCTCTCTGTCTCGCGCGCCCTCTCTCTGTCTCGCGCGCCCTCTCTCTGTCTCGCGCGCCCTCTCTCTGTCTCGCGCGCCCTCTCTCTGTCTCGCGCGCCCTCTCTCTCTCTCGCGCGCCCCTCTCTCTCTCTCGCTCTGTCTCGCGCGCCCTCTCTCTGTCTCGCGCGCCCTCTCTCTGTCTCGCGCGCCCTCTCTCTGTCTCGCGCGCCCTCTCTCTGTCTCGCGCGCCTCTCTCTGTCTCGCGCGCCTCTCTCTGGTCTCGCGCGCCCTCTCTCTGTCTCGCGCGCCCTCTCTCTCTCTCGCGCGCCCTCTCTCTCTCTCGCGCGCCCTCTCTCTGTCTCGCGCGCCCTCTCTCTGTCTCGCGCGCCCTCTCTCTGTCTCGCGCGCCCTCTCTCTGTCTCGCGCGCCCTCTCTCTGTCTCGCGCGCCCTCTCTCTGTCTCGCGCGCCCTCTCTCTGTCTCGCGCGCCCTCTCTCTGTCTCGCGCGCCCTCTCTCTCTCTCGCGCGCCCTGTCTCTCTCTCGCGCGCCCTCTCTCTCTCTCGCGCGCCCTCTCTCTCTCTCGCGCGCCCTCTCTCTCTCTCGCTCTGTCTCGCGCGCGCCCTCTCTCTCTCGCGCGCGACCTCTCTGTCTCGCGCGCGCCCTCTCTCTTCTCGCGCGCCCTCTCTCTCTCTCGCGCGCCCTCTCTCTCTCTCGCTCTGTCTCGCGCGCCCTCTCTCTCTCTCGCGCGCCCTCTCTCTTCTCTCGCGCCGCCCTCTCTCTCTCTCGCTCTGTCTCGCGCGCCCTCCTCTCTGTCTCGCGCGCCCCTCTCTCTTTCTCGCGCGCCCTCTCTCTTTCTCGCGCGCCCTCA